>NW_017728983.1:4562264-4566313 GCF_001723915.1 Gavialis gangeticus
CATCACTTTCTGCAGGTGGCTTCTCTGCCGTACCACAGAGACCTCCATGGCATCTCTGTCACTTACACACTTTTCTGGCATATTTTTTTTCCTGCCTTGTGTCAAGATGCAGAAGATAAGCAGCTTGCAATTACATTCCTGAAAAGCTATTGTACTGGGTAAACTGTAGGGGTGAGCTACTGGGAATGATGCCTAGGGGAAAAACAATCAAAAACAGCATTTCTCCTATTTCATTCAGCACTACCCTTGTTAATCCTCATTTCAGTATAGTATAAATTCATGTTTTTTTCCAGATTCCATAGCACCTTATGCTGAGATTAAGAATCTGATCTGAAGTGTCCACTGAAGTGAAAGGGACTCTTCTCACCGAATTCACTGACCTCAGGATCAGGTTCTAATGGCTGCATAGACTTTAAGGCTCCAGCTAGTTGTGGAGAAGCATGACAGACAGCAAAGGGGCTGACACCAGAGCAATAAACTCATGTGGCAGCAAAAAAAGTCCGGGGGCAAGCTATACAAAGACGTTTGACCAGGCTGCTAAGAGCTGGTATGTGGCAAGTCTGTCAGCAAGCCCCTTTGGCTTCTTCCAATGCCCATTACTGACCAAAATGATTGGAGACCGCAGAAACATAACTTATGATGAAAGACTGATAGAACTAGGATTATTTAGTCTGAAGAAAAGAAAACTGGGCAGGGGGTGGGGCAGATTTGATTGCAGTCTTCCAATACCAGAAGGGCAATTATAAAGAGAATGAACTATTTTCTGTGGCCATAGAGGACAGGAGTAGGAGCAATGGCCTCAAGCTGCAGCATAGGATATTTAGGTTGGAGATTAGAAGGAATTTTATAACTGTAAAGGTGGTCAAGCACTGGAACAGGCTACCTAGAGAAGTTGCAGAATTTCCATCCCTGGAAATTTTCAAAAACAGATTAGACAGATACTTGGCTGGGTTGGTTTAGTCAGGGATGATCCTGCCTTGACTAAATGACTTTGTCAGGTCCCTTCCAGCCTACTATTTCCTATGATCCTATGAATATGGGTGTCTAGAGATGGAGGAGAGTCCTTGGCTTTTTAGCCAGAACTCACTTAGGGAGGTTTTTCCTGCTTTGCTAACCCAGATGTTTCTGGCCAGCTTCTTCTGGGAGTTCAATGTGATGTTTAATGAAAGTGAAATCACAGGTCCAAACACAAAAACCCAGTTGTACTTTCAAAGGGAGGAGAGACTGACTGTGTCAAATGTGGGCATATAAAAAGTTATCACCCCGACAGGTGGTGCTATTGTACAACAGAAGGGGCAGCCTAGAGCCTGCCCATCAAAAAAGCAGTATGTGAAGTACAGTCACTTCATATTCCAGTGTCACAAGGAGCCAGTTTGCCTTTCTGCAGTCAGCATTCAGAGGAAAAGACGGGTTTCAGGGATCCAGATACTGAAGATGAGAACCTTGCCCACAACAGCCAGTGAAGTGAAGTGATTGGAGTCAACTCCAGAAGGTGATGGGGACTGGCTATGGTTCTAAGGACAGGTGTTTTAGGTAGATCAGGGGCAGCTCTTAAGTTTACAGGACTGTGTAAAAAAAACATAAGGTGGTCAGGAGGGATCTCATGCAGATCTCTGCAACTACACAGCATCCCTGAAAAAAAAAGGGAGGGGGGGGCAGAGAAGGAATTGATGCCTTCTAGAGCCTGAGAGTTATGAGAAAGGTACTTTAGGTGCTGGCCCAAAGATCAAGATGTTCTTCCACTTAGAAAAACAAGCTTATATTGAGTGAAAGGACAACAGACTGGGATAGTTTGCGACCAGGCAGAAGGCAGAGGAGGAAGGCTTGTTTCCTGATTAAGGCACTGGAGTGGGCCATGGGAGCTGTGGGTTCAATCACCAGCTCTGCCACTAACTAACAACTCCACGCATTACCTTGGGCACATCACCTAATGTGTTGGTGCCCTGGTTTCCCATTCATTTAATAAGGAATGACACCACCTTGTCTCCCAGCTGCTTCTGAAATGCTCCAGCCCTCTCTGATGAAAGCTGTAGGATCAGACAGTCCTAGCTGAATGCTGGAGGCGTACTTTACAGCATGGAGCCTCCGTGGAGCTCTGTGTAACCATGTGCCTCATGCTGTGGAAGAAAGAGGAGAAACAAGGCTAGAGAGCATTAATGCAAGTGGCACTTGCCACAGGAGGTTTAGGTGGGTAATATAAGGTCAAGGGTGAGGGAGAGTGCTCCCCTTTTATTGAGATAATAAGGTTCCCCACAACCCCCCTCCTCCAGGCTGGGCTTCTGAGCAATCCCGTCCTGTTTCAGTCTACTCTAACTGGTAGGGAATGTTGTCGCTGGGAACTCCACTAGAACTATAGCTGAGTGATATGAGCCATTCAGTTACACAAACTCAACTAGACAATCTAGTCCTTCCACCCATTCGGAGTCTGTTTGGTTTCCAGGCAAGGGAACCCGTAACAATATAGAACAGAGATTTTCAATAACCAGAGCCCTTTAATAATCTGTTATCAAATGTATATAAACAAATCAGGGAAGGCCTCCTGGGTTTCATGGTGTTCATTGTTGGGATGAAGGCAAGACAGCCATCAGGTTCTCACTGTTCCTGAACCAGATACCCTGCTTTGTCCAGCATCTTGCTCTTCTCCAGCAAAAGGCACCTGTGCTCCTACATCCCCCACTGGGAAAACAATGAGAGAACAACCTGCCTGCACTAGATACTGGTCAGGATGTCCCATGCCCCACTGGAAGACATTAAGATACAATGGTAGTAAGGGTAGTAGAAGAACCTCCTAGGATAGAACAGCCCCCACATTTCCTGCTCTTGGGAGTTATGCATCACTTCTGTTTGCAGGGGGAAACTGAAATTTGTCACAGAATGAGACCTGATGCTCTACCCTTGCTTTTCCACCCTTCCCATTGGGAGGATCTCAGAAGAGACATGTCTTCAGAAGGTCTTCTGCCTGGCCAGGGTCTGAAGCCATGATGTGGGAGTGGACTTAAGCTGCTACAGCTCCTCAGACCTGTTAGGGGCCAAAGGAAGCTGGAGATATGGCCAACACATCTTCTGCATCCCAATTAATTCTCCTCCATAAAGGAGAACTAATATAAAAAAAAAGACAACAACTCAATAGAGAGGACAGTGAACAGGTCAGTGCAGAAGACACCATTTCCAGCAGGACACTGGAAAATTCCAGGCCAGTGCCATGGCTTTGTGAGAAACATCTTTAACCTCTGGAAAAATTAGCAGAACAGCTTAACAAATTGTGGACACAAGCTGTTTGGTGTTTAAAAAGCCTATGATAAGGTACCATAAGATTAAAGAACAAATAAGCATGCAGCAGAGGACCAAAGGGCCAGCACAGGCTACAAGATTGGCTGAAGGGCCGCACTCAGAGGGTGGTGGTGGATGGGTCATATTCGACCTGGGGAGAAGTGGGCAGCGGAGTCCCCCAGGGCTCAGTCCTTGGGCCTGCACTGTTCAATTTCTTTATCAGCAATTCGGACCACAGGGTGAAAAGCACCCTGTTTAAATTTGCTGATGATACCAAAATTTGGGGTGAGGTGAGCACACTAGTAGGGAGGGAAAGACTGCAGCAAGACTTGGATAGGTTACAGGGGTGGGCTAACAAAAACAGGATGCACTTCAATACTGACAAGTGCAGGATGCTACACTTGGGCAGTAGTAACCAGCAGCACACTTATAAGATGGGAAACTCCCTTCTTGAGAGCATGGAGGCAGAAAGGGATCTTGGAGTCATTACTGACTCCAAGATGAACATGGGCCGACAATGTGAGGTCACGGTTGGCAGGGGTAACCGGACCTTGTCGTGCATCCACAGGTGCATCTCTAGCAGGGCCAAGGAGGTGATCCTCCCCCTCTATGCAACGCTGGCCAGGCCACAACTGGAGTACTGCATCCAGTTCTGTGCACCGCACTTCAGGAGGGATGTGGACAACACAGAGGGTCCAGAGGAGGGCCACTAGCATGATCCGGGGACAACAGGGCAGACCCTACAGTGAGAGACTGCAGGACCTGAACCTATTCAGCCT
>NW_017728983.1:4571313-4575151 GCF_001723915.1 Gavialis gangeticus
CTACCCTGGGGGTCTTTAAGAGGAGGCTTGATGCCTACCTAGCTGGGATCATTTAAGCCCAGTTTTTTTTTCTCCTGCCCTGGCAGGGGGTCGGACTTGAAGATCTATAAGGTCCCTTCCAACCCTACTTCTATGATTCTATGAAGTCTGTTAAGCCAAAGCAGCAATTCTTCCCAACAGCTGTGCCTATAACAGAGCAGGTCTTTGTGCTGCAATATATGCAAAGCCATACCCAACCCCAGCTCCACCATTCACCCACCTGCCAGAATGTGGAGGAGACAGACCCCCATATTTTAAGCAATATTGTTCATACCAGGTATAGGGGAGGCATCAGAGGAGCAACAGCTGTGGCCCTACTAAAAGATAAATCTTCTCCTTCAAGACTGAAGTCTCAGAGTAGAACAATACTGACCGTTTGGTTGTAGCTCACTATTGTCACAGCAAGGCACAATACAATGGCATAAGATCATAGGAAAGTAGGGCTGGAAGGGACCTCACAAGGTCGCCTAGTCCAGCCACCTGCTCAACACAATTATCCCTGAAGTTCATGATGAATGAACCTCAACACGACCTGTACCAGCCTCTCAGAGACCCGACACGTGTACCTGGGTCATTGCCCTGTGTGGGAACCCATGTGGTCATGTCTCCACTCCCATTATCTACCCATGTTATATACTGTGTAAATCTCACCTCCATGCAGCTGTGTAAACCTCCTCCAAAAGGCACTTTGGACTTACCTTGGTTTCAGCAATGAGTTTTATTTCTTACATATGTAAGGCAGTTTGCCCTTTGCTTCGTAACTCTTTGTTGTCCTGCACATTTCTCATGCACCGAGCACATTTATCATGCATATATAACCTATACAGCCATTATTTTTCCAGAACTTCTTGTGAAAAACATAAGCCTTTGTTGATGGATCTGGGGATGACTGTTCAACAGATTTCAGTCACCCCACAGAATACTCACCCGGGAAGTGACTGTAACAGGGCCGTGAACTACTGAAATAACCCACTCACTCCATCCTGCATCCCTGGAATACAGGAAAAGCAAACAAGAAAAGGAAATAAAAATTAATTGAAACAAAAATGATGGGCCTGCTGCAAAAGAGGCTGGTGTTAGAATTGTCATACAGATTTCAAAATCAGTTAGGAAATCTGGGAATAAAAGAAGAGAAACCAGTTTTGCAAAGTCTTCAAAGTTATTCCTATTTCTCAGGAAATGAAACAACCTTGCTTCCATTCCCAAATCTTGCAAAATAAATTGAATTCAAAGTTAGCAAAATTCTTCACTACCCAGAAGCCCACTATTTTAAAAGCAACATTTCCAATACTTTTTAAATAAAATAATGTATATAATTTCATAAGGGTCAAATGTTGATACCAAGTGTCTCATGAAAATTAATTTGGGTAAAAAGCCAGTTTTTCCCCTAATGGAAAACTGTTCACCCCCCCCCCCCAAAAAAAGAAGTTCAATCCAATTTAGGGATTTTTGGTATCAAATGTGAGATATGTCAAAGAGGGCTGAATTTCAGAGACACACTGGTCAAGTTCATGGTGACCAGTTCAGTACCTAAATATTAAGGTTCCCAAAAAAATCACTAGTCTCTATTGAAAATCTCAGCTGTCCTTGACCATTATCTTGCAATAATGTATCCTTTTCAATAGGAGTTACTGTATTTACTCAAATATAAGGCAACCCCCCAATAATTAGAGTCTATATATAGAAAATGTATAAATTTGTTAAAATTTTCCAGGTATAGAATCTATTTTTTTGAGGTTTGCCTTGAATGTTTCCCCTTCCCACTGCTACAGCAGAGAAAATAAATCTTGGGGGCGGGGGGGTCAAGTAGTCCTCTGCCTCCCCCGCAACTTCTGCCTGCAGTCCCATCTCTCCATTTCTTACTGTCAGACCCTGCTGTCTCTGAGCACATGGAAGTGAGAGCCAAGTTTAAAAACACTGATCTTGAAATAAACATAATCTGTAGTCATTTACATATAGGCAAATTATTACAGGTACCCATAGACTGAGTTCATGCAGAATTCATGCATTTTACCCTTTTTGAAACAGCTGCAAGTTTTAGCACAGACACTCCATAAACATCTTTTTAAGCAGCACTTTTGTAACTACTTATATGTAGTACAAACTGTGCATATTAGTCCAAAGCCAAAAGGCTCATGATTTACTATATAGTTCACTGGGCTGGGCCCCAACAATCAACAGCATTTCAAGCCATGGTGATGCCACAATTTAGCACTGCTCAGTATGTGTGTATACTCCAGATACCCATCCCCCCACAAGGGATCCACATGCTATTAGCCCTCCACTCATGACTGGCACTGGGTGTTCTTGTCATGAGTCCTGGGATCCTCCAAAAATATACAAGCAGATGAGGCACAGGGCAACCTAGTCTAGCTCTACTTCATGGAGAGCAGGAAGCAGGAATAATTAGAAATGGGAAAGCAAGGTGCAGCTTATCCATGGGAGTGAAAAGGAAGGTGAAATGTATGTGGTGTAGTGGCTCACCATGACTTGAAAAATGGTAAGCTCTAAGGGGGACTGTGAGCAACAGAAACTGCCCTATATATTATTCAGATGGGCTGTACTAACCTACCCTTGTGGTAAAGTTCTCATCAGTATGTTTGCCTATATGTAGGCCATGTGTTTTATAGTCATGCTCAGCACTGACTGCATTAATCAACTTCATCACTGGTTTCATTATTGAATATATGCCACTTTTGGCAGCAGTGTAATGATAGACAAAGCATTTAATGAGGGTTCCTTGTATGTGAAAAAAAGGTGAGAGGCTTTTTTCAACCTTGTCTTGTATTTGAGTAAATATGGTAGTTGATTCTGGAAACTGGATTTCATTTCCACTGCTGTACTAATGACCAAGGCAGAGATCTAGGTACCACAGACCAGCTTTTAAAAATAGACCTCTAAAACCACTGACAGTAATTATACCTTCTGAGTTTCCCCAGCAAATTCTCTCTTGCAGAGCTGCCTAACCCTAACTCTAGCCTTTCTCCCTGTGAACAAGGCCAATGAGAGTGACCTTGAAAAGCCTACCTGGGCTACTACAAACAAGCAAGTGAAATCCAACTTCTGATTCAGCTGTGTTCACTTGTCTGCTCTCCAGAAGACTGGCTTCTGTCAACATGAATGCTTGTAGAAGATGTCATTATTCAAATCAAATCATGTGCTTACAAAGAAGAGGATTCGTTGTAGCTGATCTAGCAACCTGCTTCATAAATTGTAGCCAAGAAACATGAACAATACTGTCTAAATCAATTACACCCCGCAAATAAGCATAATATTCAGTTCTCAACTAACCTATACACTAATTCACTCAGACTACTGATCCAAACACTGATGAACCAATTCATGAGCATTTCAGATCAGTTTGTGCATAGCTGGAAAATACAAGCACAGATGGGATGAGGTCTGGAGACAAAAAGCAATCCTAAAAAGAAAGCCAATTTGGCCAACAGTCAGTCACAGGGAGAGGAAGGGAAGAAGAGTTAGGAGGTATTGAAGTAAATCAGTGGTCGGCAAGTGTTGTGTCCTCAAATTCATCTGATCCACAGAGGACATGAGGTTTCACACAATGCCCAACTCAAGAGAATAAGGTTTTTAGCTTTGGATGTTCCCACTTCAGTGTCCAGTGTCCATCATCATAATGACATGATGACAGAAGAGAAGAATAAATTTACAGTGGGCAGGGTGGAGGGGTGGAAAAGAGAAGGAAAATGCTACCATGGGAAGTAATGCCTCTGACTGAAATGGCTTCATAGTTTAAGAAAAACAGAAGAGCCACAAAATAAATCTCTCTCTCAGTTTC
>NW_017728983.1:4580151-4580980 GCF_001723915.1 Gavialis gangeticus
GTAATGCCTCTGACTGAAATGGCTTCATAGTTTAAGAAAAACAGAAGAGCCACAAAATAAATCTCTCTCTCAGTTTCAGGAAGATGCAGTCAGCAGCTCTAGGATTTCTCAGGGGAAGTTCTAAGGATTAGGGAAAAGCAACAGCATGCACAGTTGTGGTAAGGGCACACCCACATTGCTAAAATGACATTGGAAGTCCCAGGAAGGAAATGACAACAATAATCTTCTCACAGCAGGGTGTAAACTTTCCACAGTTAGTCACAATTTCATGGCACACTAACAAGGAGTTCAAGCAGAGATGGTACTGTAAGAGAAATGGCAAACACCCCCACAAGGAGCCCTAGCATCACTAAGTCAAGCACTCTCTTTGGTTCAATCATATTTATCCACAAAGAATGACCGCCGCAAAGTCTATTCTCCCAGAACCCAGCACAGAACACTGCGCGTTACCTTGGGACCTGGTTTCATTCTTTTTCTCCAGATATTTCACAGCATAAAAGGAGTTTCATAGGAAGGAAGAGCATTCAATGTATCTATTGGCTTCCTTAAGCACTTGTAGACTATCTATAAATTCAATACCCACTCCTAGCATCCATTAACATCCTCCAGTATGCAACACTTCTGAAGACATGTTGTCCTGCCCCAGGTCACTGAGACCATCCAGCAGTGGTTCCAGCAGGGTTGCTCTCTAGCAGAAATTAGAGAAGGGCCAGAACAACAGAATTGCCAAAGTCAGAACTGATGAACGTTGAACAATTTTAAAACGTGGAGGAAGGAGGCTGAATTAAATGGCATGAAACGTGCATTGCAGAGACCAACTGGCAGCTAC
>NW_017728983.1:4580991-4585594 GCF_001723915.1 Gavialis gangeticus
TCCCTTCCGACCCTAGAAACTATGAAACTATGAAAGGAAAAGCAATGATGGAGGTGAGAAGGCTGCATAAGACATTGCATTACCACAGTACATGACAGTATTCCTCCTTGTTTATTTTCATGTATTGGACTAATTTTGTGACATGGAAGAGGAGACTGGGTGGCTGGCATTGGAGGCTGAAGAAAAGGAAGAAACTCTTTCAGACTTCTGCTTGCTTTACAGATCTTATTTGCACTACACAGATGAAAGAACTCATATGAAAATGAAAAGAGTGGAGCATGTATACACATGAATTTCTTTTCAATGGAGTAAAGTGATGAGAGTCCTCAGAGGCTGAACCATGCCAGTTAAGTTTTAAAACAGATGTCATTTTTGTTGCAGACAAGTAGCTAATTGATCAGCAAAAAAACAGACAGCACTGTTGTCCCACATGGTCAGGTTCTGCCACTCCAGGGGCTTCAGGGGCCTGATCCTGTGAGACAATAGCCTTAAGTGCTGCACCTCCAACCAGGATGCAATACCTTGATAGCACACCCCATTGCCATGTTTCCAAAGTGCTTGTGTGTCCCATTACCATGTCCTAACCCAGAGCGCATGTCTACAAGTGGGGAGCCTCCCACTTGAAGACAACACCCTGAGTCACACCTCATGAATCCTGCATAGGGGTTCCCAAGAACATGCATCAGGCCTCTGAAGCCCTGGGAACATCTGCACAGGGTGACTGGAGAGCACAGGCAGTTCTGGACTGCCCATGGTCTCCAACCATAACACAAACAGACATCTGCCACAGAAAACAGCACAAGTTCTTTCACCTATTTTGCAGCCACAATTGTGGGCATTTGTGGGGCGACAAGGGGCATGAAGATATTTGCTTGAGCTTTTTGTCCCTATAAAAATGCTTATGGGACACAAAGGCAACATTATTTGCAACCAAAGGAAGATGCCCTGCTGTTTTGTGGGTACATCAGCAATCCTTCCAATATCTCTTGTTAGTGTAGCTTTCCTCCTCCTAGCCACTGTCACCATTTCATTCAGATACTCCAACATGGAGAAGGACCTCTCACTCATCAGGGGCAGGATATGTTACCATAATTTTGCAAGGTCTTCAAGACCACAACAATGTAGACAGAGAAATGCTTCCAGTGCTATAACCTTGAGGCCAAATTTCTTTCTATTGCTTATGCATGGAACTGCAATCCAGAAATTGCCAAGTGGATGAGAGCCTTCAGAAGCAACCACTCCTGTCTGCTTTGGACAAAAGGGCAAAAAGTGCTAGAGCCTTCTCTTATAAAATAACATGCATCTAGGCAACATCTTTCCCCTAGCTCATTAATGAGGAATTTATTTAAGCTACAGAACTAAATGGTCTGCAGCATTTTCAAAAACCTACTTAAGACTTCTCTGCTTGTTCCTTGAAGTTCAGAGGATGATTCTTCTACCCCTGTCATTGCTAGTCTTTCTTACAACTTATTCAGGTGACATGGCCAAAGAACACCGCTGGAAGTCATATCATAGACTAGAAGGACCAGAAGGGACCTGTAAGATCATAGATTCTGGTCCCCTGCCATAGGCAGGAGGTAATTGGGTTCAAACAAATTCCACAAGGTGCTTGTCCAGCCTCCTCATGAACACTGCCAGGGATGGCAATTGTACCACCTCTGCTAGGAGTGTTTTCCAGATTCTAGTTACCCTTACAGAAAAGAAATTTTTCCTATGTCCAGCTTAAATTTTTCCTCAGCTAGCTTGTGCCCATTGGACCTCATCCTCCCAAGGAGTGCCATTCTGAAGAGTCGCTCCCCTAGATCTTAGTGTTCACCCCTGACATACTTGTAGACAGCTATCAAGTCACCTCTCAGTCTTCTCTTACTCAGACTGAACAGGTTGCCAGGGTCTCTCTTCATAGGGCCTATGCTCCAGGCCCCTAATCATATGGGTGGCCCTTCTCTATACTCTTTCAAGCTTATCCACATACTTTGTGAAGTACAGTGCCCTGAACTGGACACAGTACTCCCGCTGTGGCCTTACCAATGCCAAACAGAAGGGGAGGACCACCTCTCTGGATCTACTGGTAACACATCAGCTGATGCACACCAGACTTATATTTGCCCTGATGGCGACTTCCATCACACTGTTGGCTCATGTTCATCTTCTGGTTGATTATCACCCCCCAGGTCCATTTCGGATGCAGTGCCAGCCAGTGGTCCACCACTCATTGAATAGCTATGGCGAAGGTTCTTCCTACCCAGATGAAGGACCCAGCACTTATCCCTATTGAACTTCATCTGATTGTGTTCTGCCCATAGGACAAGCCTGTTAAGGTCATCCTGGATACTTGCCCTGCACTCAGATGTGCCTACGTTTCCTCACAGCTTGGTGTCATCCACAAACTTAATCATTGCACTTCCCACTCCCTCATCCAGGCCATTGATAAAGATGTTAAAGAGTACAGGCCCAAGCACTGATCCCTAGGGGACACCACTGGAGATGGCCCTACAGGATGAGGCCACCCTATCAATTACAATTTGCTGGGATCAGCCTCTGAGCCAGTTGCCAACCCATCTCACTGCAGCCTGGTCTAAGCCAGTACCCTCCAGCTTAATTGAGAGAATCTCACAGGAAACCGTATCAAAGCCCTTGCTGAAGTTTGGTTAAATGATGTCCATCTCATGCCCCATGTCCAGCTGGTTAGTTACCTGGTCATAAAAGGACACCAGGTTTACTAGGTGTGACCTTCCCTCGACAAAGCCATGCTGGTTGTTTCTCAGTACCTACCAGTTACAAGCTTGAGGTTGATGGCTTCCTTGGCGATTTTTTTCAAAGCTTTTTCCCAGGATGGAAGTTAGGCTGACTGGCCTATAGTTTGCAGGGTCATCCCTCTTCCCTTTCTTAAAGATGGGCGCCACATTAGCATTCTTCCAGTCATTTGGGACAGCTCCTGAGTTCCATGACTCTTTGAACAGCCTCACCAGAGGCACCACTATGGGTTCGGACAATTCTCTCAGGACTCTCAGGTATAGGGTGTCTGGCCCAGCCAGCTTGAAAACATCCAAATGCTCTAAGAATACCATCACCTGTTTAGGGCTGATTTTATGTGGAGTTCTGTCATCACTGTATTCTCCAAGTCTCTGGAAGGGTGACAAGTTCATGCCTGATTTCAAGAATACTGATATGAAATAAGAATTAAGGAGCTCTGCCTTCACTGTGGGCTCCCCACTCCATATTCAGTAGGGGACCCACAGCAGGGCTTGATTTTTTTCTTGCTCCCTCTGTACCTATAGAAGGATTTTTTGTTGCATTTTATAGGTACATAGAGAGAGAATAAGTTGTCATGTGAATGTGACTAAGCTAGAATGCACATGGTAGCAGCTACAACAGAGAATTTCATGCAGCTATGGAGAGAGAGTGGGCATCAAATGATAACTATGGAAATGGGAGGGAAGTGGAATTAACTTTTCCCTTGCACACACAACTGCAAAAAGAACAAAGTTGACCAGACAACCGCTACAATCTACAAGATCTACAATCATGGCAGCAAACAGATGCTATTCAGCATGGAGCAAAGCACCACCATGGACATATATAGCACATGCTGTTCCCCTACCCTTTCCTTCCCCAGTACCTACCAGGATCATTTGCCCATTAGATGCATGCACTTTAAATGGGGTTTCCAAGGACATTTGATACCGAGTAGTGGCCTTCTGAGCCCAGCTGTGTAAACTGACCCTTGTTTGCCACCTGTCAGTTTGAAAGCGCTAACTCAAGGCAGTCTATCAGTCGCTGGCCATGAGTAGTGCCAGGTTCAGTGCATGCTCTGGAATGTCTCCTCCACTTGCATTGCCCAGGAGTAGGGCTGGGAGGGGCCACATGAAACAGTCCACCAGGAAAGGCAAAATATATTTGTTTTTGTACCTTTCCAATCTCAAAGGCAGCTGAGCTGCACTTACTGGGCTGGCTTCCCTTGCAAATGCTCCTGTACACCATGCTGAATGTCAAAAGGCGCCTGATAAAGTAAGTGGAAACATTTCTTCCATATCATTCCTTTTTAAAATAAATTCCTTTAAAAACAATAAAAAAACAGTTCAAGCCCTCTCTTCTCTGGTCATGTCCAAATGTACTAAAATGATCTGAGACGTCCCAATGAAGCCTTTGTGTGGGGTACCTGACAAGCTCTACACAAGCATTGGGGAAATTCAGATTGATGAGACCATTAAACCTTCAGTAGGACATGAAACAGCATTTTTCATCTCTGCCCCAGCCAGAAACACTCTCTCTTGCAAGCCCAAGGGCTGCATAGCAGGAATACAAGCAACCATCTCACTGGGTGCACAAGGGTACAGAGCTTGTATTTCTGCTCATTGGCTAAATCTAATTTTCAAGTGAAGAGCTCCTTGCTTACAGGTGAATGTGGCCTTCTTTGGGATGGATTTTAATTTAAACTAGAAGCCTGGCCAGCTGGTGCAGTGTTGACCATGCTTCCTGCATTCACTTAACACATTCAGAGGTGATCAGTGTTTTTCAGTGGGCTAATGACAAACTTTGCTCTGTAAAGAAGTACAGGGTGAGGGCTGCTTTTTTTTTTTTTTTTTGAGGGGGGGAGGCAAGC
>NW_017728983.1:4585795-4596286 GCF_001723915.1 Gavialis gangeticus
TGAGGGGGGGCATGGCAGATGAGATGGCTGCTTAGCATACACCAGATTTCACCATTGAACAGCTCTCTTATCCTGTCATCTGTTACTCTTTGTCATTTAGAGTGGTCAACTCACGAGACAATCCTGTTCATTTCTAGCATCTGGTACCATGAGGCTCTGCTCCCTGGCTGGTACCTGAAAGTACTACTGCAGTAAGATGGTGAGAGAGTTCAGGGAAGGGGACTCTGATTCAGACACACATACAGACAACAGGGTTCTTCTACCCAGCCCACTTCAGGGGCAAATGCATCATTCAAGGAGCAATTCTAGGGCACCAGCAGATGGAGAAAAAAAAAAGAAACTACCCTGGCCCTACTGCAGTCAATGGAAGTTTTGCCATAGGCTTCAACAAGGCCAAGTTTTCACCCAAACCAATGCATTTTTCCATTTTCTGTCTTAGGTTTCCAAAGTATTGACAAGCAAGTGAGGAAGGCAGCTCAAAACTCTGTTCCAAGTACTGCAGAAAAGGGCTTTTGCCTAGTTTCTAATTTCATAGTTTCTAGGGTCGGAAGGGACCTGAGCAGATCATCTAGTCCGACCCCCTGCCATGGCAGGAAGAGCACTGGGGTCAAATGACCCCAGTAAGGTGGTCATCCAACCTCCTCTTAAAAACCCCCAGCGTGGGAGCCTGCACCACCTCACTTGGAAGCTGGTTCCAGACTCTAGCTGCCCTGACCGTGAAGTAACGCCTCCTGATGTCCAACTTAAACCTTCCCTCCGCCAGCTTGTGACCATTGTTCCTGGTCACTCCTTGCGGCGCTCGGGGGAACAGGGACTCCCCCAGCGCCTACTGATCCCCCCTAACCAGTTTATTACAGGCCACAAGATCCCCCCTCAGCCTTCTCTTTTGAAGACTATCTGCAGCATGTTTGCCCACTGCAATCATTAAAACAATCCTTCAATTCCTCACCAAACTCTTCAGCAGAATTTGGCCAGTCCCCCCGACTCCAGCAAGTCAATGCAGGCTGTGAGAGTCAGTGTTTGAGAAACAGAGGATCAGGAACAGTTCAATAAATATTTGCACACAATACAGTTAATCTCTATTGACTCATTAACCACTTCTGTATTGTTTGATGAATGGAGAATAGATCAGAGCAGATTCAACTGTTTTCACTATTATGACAGAAGCTTTGGGAGGGAAGAGCATCCACAAGCATCATCAGCCAAGACAGGCAAGCTCTCTAGAAAGGATCTTGCCCAATCCTCCACAATCAATAAGATGATTAAAATCAAGGATGGGGAACCCCTGCTTTGAAGAGCACAGTCTCTCCCAAGGTACGTGGCCACATTCCACAGGACTGTACTGCATGGGTTTCTCAGATGCTTCCTTTCTGAAGATGTTTCAAACCACCAGATACAAGCAAAATGGAATCTTATATAAACTTAAACAACACACAAAATCCAATCCCAAATCATACACCCTTAAGTCCCCTCAGTTTACCAAAGCCAGATATATGAAATGTATGAGTGATGTAGCCCTGATAGTCCAAAATTACATGAGGCAAGAACTTTGTAGGGTGATAGGTTTTATTCCATAGTTGATTCAATAAAGAAATCACTAAGAAATCCTTGCCCCTCTCATATTTCTAGAAGGCATGATAATTCACAATTTTCAACTCCTTATACATGTACATTTGAAGAAGAATTAAACCATTAACAGGTGATTTACTAATGACTGATCACTTCTTAGAGCCCAACAAACTGCTTATAACCATTTATAACAATTTCCTCTCATGTAGCTATCCATTACACTTACCCAATGTGTATAACACGCTTATAAACACCAGTACTTAACCATTTATAAACATACCCTTAATATACAATATGACTGCTTTCATTATCAATAGTTTGCACTCATTTGTAAGTTTCTCAAAAAAATCACTTTGGAAACTGAGGGAACCTTCTCCTTAAATCACCAGCCAAATATATGTATGTATTTTTTTTTAATTAAGCAGAAGTTCTACAGCTGTTGGAGTTTATTTATTTATTTAGCATATGCAGTTTCAGCATATTGTTTCAGCCATCTTAAAGTGATGTCATCACCAGTGTGAAGAGCCTGAAGGCCACCAGGTAGCATAGTAAGTGGACGCAAGTCAGCAGCATGCAACATGGTTTGAACTTGTCCACAAGGGCATCTGTTGTCATTGCAAAGGCCCCATTCGTAATGGTTTGAGGCACAGTGATCCTGTCTAGTTTGAAAGCAGTTGAGAAGTGCCCAATAATGGCATGGGGTGTAGGTTGCAGCCGTGTCGGTCTAAGGACATAGCAGACAAGGTTCTTGGGTAAATCCAATATCTTTTAGTAAACCAACTCAAATAATGGCATGGCCAGTTAAATCCTGTTTAATGTTGGAGCTGAGGCAATTTGATGCAAAACATAAATTTCACTTTTTTACCTAAAAAATAGGTCAATATAAAACAGCAAATTTAACAAGTGCATCTCCTTCTGTCAGGAGCAGCAGCATCAATATAATATGGAAACAATCATGCTGAAGATAAAGGATGATTAAGAATCCTTGAAAAATTTGCACTCTGAGTGCATGCCCACATTGTTATGACACATATTTCTGGTAAAATGCATTCAAGTGCAGAGGAGCTATCACATTGCTCTATTTCCAGTTATTTTGAAAGTGTTGCAGGGGTATTTCCCTTACAGAGGAAGTTTTATGGGACAGAAGAGGGAGTCTTTTGCTCTCCCGTCCTCCAATGAGCAGGTGCAGCAGTGAGCTCGCTCTGGAAATGGTTTAATTCTGGAATTGCATGTTATTATTTCCAGAGACAGGGCTCCATTGTGCCAGTCTTGCACCACACATGTATTTTGTATAAATCTATAATATATAGATAGTAAGGCACATTCCCTGGCTTAAAGAACTGACAACATAAACAAACTTGACAAAGGGATGGGAGAAACTAAGAGTGATCATCCCCCACTTTACAGGTGAAGAACTGCAAGACAGTTCAGCACCTTGTCTGCGAAGCCTGTGGCTGGGCAGTCAGCCCAAGTCTTTTGAATCCTAGCCCACAGAACAGGGTGGCTGATTTAGAGCCGCATGCTACCATAGTCATAATACCCAGGCTTGCCAGGGCTTAGCTACAGTCAAGAGCAGATCCAGGGGGAATGAAGTGATGCAGTTGCACCCCTTTTTCTTTCCTGGTCCACCCAAAGTTTAAACTGGCAGTGACAGCAGCACTTCTATTGAGGCAGCAGGGAGGCAGATCACTTGACTTAATGGCTCATTATTATCTGCTTGATTCCTTCTAAACTCTTCATTCCACAAGTATTAAGATCATTAAAGGAGGAGGGAGGGTCCTTAATGTTTCACCAGTTAAGGTATTCTTTCTTCTGCAAATCTGTTGTCTGGTAGCTGCTCCTGGTAATGTAATTCCTATTTTATAGCCCTGCAGACTGTTTTTAAC
This sequence comes from Gavialis gangeticus, assembly GCF_001723915.1. NCBI lineage: Eukaryota > Metazoa > Chordata > Crocodylia > Gavialidae > Gavialis > Gavialis gangeticus. The sequence continues at coordinate 4,589,251 of NW_017728983.1, forward strand.
TCTAGCTAAAAACATTAACTCAGGTGAATATTCACTCAGGTATGAAAATAACTTCCAGTGTACTGGAAATGCACAGGGCAGTGCACTGTTAAGATGCTCAAGGAGGCTTGATTTTGCTTTATAAAGATGTACATTTAATTCTAATGACTACAGGACTAAAGAAACAACATATTTTGATTAATTTTGTCTGGGCTGTTCTGTTTTATAACACGTGTGATATAGCAAATTAATGTACATGCTAATAAAAGTTATATTTGTTTTGATCTCAAATTGAATAAGATAGCCCAGACCTTTAGCTTAATGGTAAAGCTCCTAGTTTCTTTTTATCTGGAGAAAAATATATATTGTGTTATATGGGATGATGTATCAGATCATCTGTACCCCCCTTTTAAAAACCTTAGATCCACCCATGGCTGCAGATACAACAGGCACCCAAATATAGACAGAAACTTGGTGCAGATTTTGCTTGCTGTTCCACAAAGCGTCAAAAAACAGGTTGCATTCTTTACCTAAGACAGACAGGGTAAAACACACGGAAGAGTTATTTCTGCTCGTTCAGCCCATCTGAATGCACACCCACACAGGCTATTGATCTACATGTTGGAGAATATTTTTTACCCTGTTGTTTTTCAGACCAGAGTCTCACCTGAAGAGCTAAAACAGAAGAGCCTGGAAATTAAAGCCATGATCAACATTTACTTCTCAGTTAGTTAAAATGCCCCAGTACTTGATGTTTCCATAGCACTGAAGGAATTTAGCATGAGCCAGAAGCTTTATCAACTGTTGTTTGCTCCGCACCCTTTTTCCCCACAGCAAGAGCACCTTTCCAAAGGGACATGACCTTGTAGTGAAAACAAACAAAAAGACAGAAGTACTGTGTACTCCACTTACATGCATACCTTGCTTAACAGTGTAACAAAACACCAATCTCAATTTTTTGCCTGCTGCTTACATTGTAACAAACATCAATCATCTCTGTATTGGTTATGGACATAAGTCACTTAAGGGCATAGCATCCCTTAGCCTCAGTCTACTTTGGAATGTAACTGTACTCTGTTTAACAGCAAAAAAAATGGGGGTCAAAAACAGAAAGCGAAACAGCTGTCATAGGGTGACTGTTAAGAGCCTGGACGTTGATGGGAACTAGTTGGTTTCACCACTGAGATCTCCCCTCATTTGCAAGACTTCTAATAAATGGCCCAGAAACTATCTCCTGTCACTTCCAAAGCATCTAATAGTAGCCATACTGATTAGTTCCCATCATTTTGAGGTTTCTAATAGCAACTCCAAAACTCAATTTTAGAAGCCCTGAAAACGACAGGAGTTAGTCAGTCTTGGGGTAGCTAAGAGCACACAGCAGAAACAGCAGTGTGTACTGAAGGAGTATTGCTTATATTAAGTTTGGAAGCTCTGGGTAAGCATATTGGCTTTATATGGACCTGAGGCTATGCATTTAGAGCATGCTGTGTCTCTCTTTTATAAGGACTTTAAGCATGATTCTTCACTGCCTCAAAGAGTCCTTAACACCTGTGCCAAGTGGTTGAATACTTCACACCAAGCTAAAGTGCCTGGGCCATAAATCGAATGTATTCATTTCCCTGCAGGAAACTGAAACCACCGTACAAGAGCCAGCTGGGACAACTCTGGAGTTGCCTTGTTCTTCTCATTCTCCTCTGCATGATGCTTCAAATTGTGGAGAAGCTACAATCTCCCAGGTAGGTTCCACATAAAACACAAGGTGCTTCCCCCTCAGAACTTTTTAGGGGTCAGCTTAAGGCAGGTTCTGTCCAAATGCTGCCACAAAAACCACCAAAAAAAGTTCCCATCTTCAGTTCGATCCAAATTCTCAAACCCATTCCTTTTAGCTGGTCCCAGGCCCCTTTGGGGTCACCTTTCAAATACATCCCAGTGAACGGCAGGCAGCAACATTTGACAAAAAAGCGAAGCTTACACATTGAAGAATATGAATCTCACATTTGATCTAGGCATTTATACATGTCCTTTTTTTTCCCCATGAAGCACCAGAGATCCGCCACTTCAGAGCAGACTCAGTTAATCAAGTCTGTTCCGCACATGAGCCAAGGTGAACTGCGCTGCGCTGTATGCAGTTGTATACATGGCAAAATGTGTGTCAGCGCACAGAAAATGGCAGTGGTACGCTTTGAACTAAAGCACCTTCGAGGTATTTTAGTCCAAAAGTGCGCCACCACCATTTTCTCAGCACTGATGTGCATTTCACTACTTATATAACTGCACGCATCAGTGCCAGGTGCTTTGCATGTGCATGTGTAAAAATGCCCCTGGTTTTAAGAGCTACTTGCTCACTCAAGAAACAGAAGCAAGGCATTCAGCTTATTTGTCCAGTGCAAACTGTTTGAATTGCAAATACCAGGCACATGCACCAAACCAGTTGTAAACAAGCTACAGACCAACCATTTCACACAAATCTGAAGAAATCATGACTCTTCAAGAAATTTACAAAGAGAAGAAAAACCCATTAACTTATTCATCTGGCTCTTCTTACTGCTTAGCACATTTGAGCCATACACAGTTCAGGATACACAGTGCCATGATATCCACACTCTCCAAGTCACTCACAGCTTCTAAACACAGTAAGATTCTTCATATCACAGACATTCGTCATTTCCCACTAGATTGTGACTAAGATCTAATCCCATATCATAGTAAACAACAGTCAGAGTAAGTCCATAAGGCCAGATGAGAAGAGAAAAGCTTGGGTAACCTGATAAAGAATGTCTTGCCTTCCAAACCTTGTCTAACTCTATCCCAATTTCATAGTTGATCTGATAAAAAAAATATCATTGAAAGAAATTCTTGCCTCTCCCATAATTGCTCTGCCAACATGGCTACATCATTCTTAAACTACCACAAAGTTTAAGGGCAGAAAGGAAGATGAGATCATCAAGGCTGACTTCTTGTGCATCACAAGCCATGCAGGCTAGTCCTCAGGGCTAGAGACAGACATTCAAAAAGCCTGAGTCTAAATTGATTCAATCTTTGCAGGTTAGTCTAACCTGCCTAGGTTGAACTGGTTTGCAAGTGCACAGACATTCCCCCTGGACTAAGGATATGCAGGCACATGCCTGCAGTGGTTCAGGCTAGAAGCCAGGGGACACTAGAGTATCCCTCCCTTTCCTTCCATGGTGCTGAGCTGGAGGGAGGAGGGGGAGCGCTGGCCGGGCCCCAGTACAACTTAGGGAGGGTTTTAAACCCCCATCCTGTTTACACAGTCCCAGGCTTTTCCCCGTCACTGCTCAAGGAGCAGGAGTATTGCCAAACCTCAGCTCCAAGCTATCACCCTGAGGTGAAGGGGGTGTGGGGAACGCATGCATCTATTGATGATACTAAGCTTTTCAATCTCCCTTTCCCTGCTTCTTCATGCTGTTTGCAAATTTGACAGGCAAGGGAGCCAGCAAGGAACTGATAACACAGCATTTAGCAGCCCACTGAGCAAACAAAAGCCTTTCTTAGTTCAAGCTCTTCTTAAACAGCTTTTTTCAAGGAAGAAGGGAAGGAACATTACCAGCTGACCTGTTGATTAGCTCCAAAAAGCCCTAAGCAGATACTGTCCTGTCTGCCTTTGTCCTGTGCCAGTGAAATTGGAGCCACACCCGCACAGACTCCTCTCAGCATTAGCTAGCATACCACATACTGGCTAAGGTCCATGGGGCTGGGGTCCGTGCTGTGGGAGATGGGAGAGAGGGAAGGGGGATCTCTTCTTGAGCAGCGAATGGCGAGGGGGGTGGGGAAGGGGAAGCCAGGCAGACCTTCTGTGCCTGCAGTCTCCACGAGAGCTGTAGCTAGGGAGCAGAGGGGCAGGGCCAAATCCCAAATCAGTTAAGACTATACTACATTCAACCAGGTTTATCCTAAACCAGTTTCAGCCTTTTGCAACTGGCTTATGTGCACTGAACTTCTGTTCTGTTACAGGTTTAAACCAGTTTCTGATCACTTGAACTGGTTTGTGTGTAATGTCTGTCCCTAGCCCAGGAGTCTAAACAGTGCTACAGACAGAAAACAGGAGAAATGAAGGTTCCACCAGTGCCTTTGTTCATCCTGTAGTATCTAGGTAGAAGTCTTACTTGGAGCATATGGAAGCTGGGAAGGCTGGATTGGTTTAGATCCCTCGTCAGGGGATAGTAGATAGAGCTGGAAGTTTAACAGTTGTAGCTGGGAGGTAACTGAGAGCTTGTCTATGGCTGTAAGATATTTCAAACAAGGGAGGTGACATATACATGGGTTTGACAACTTGCAATGGGTTTCAGTAAGATTAGAGAGAACATTCTGGTATGTTCTTATAGAACACGTATCCAAAAAAGGTCCCCACATTAACATTTTCCCTTCTACAGCAATTGCAGGTGTGATGAGAAACTCAAGAGACAAACTCTCCAGAAAACCATAGGCAATGAGACCTTGTTCCAGCCTGGAAAGGGACCAAACTGCAACCAGACTCCCAACCTCCCAGCAAGTGATATCCCACAAAACAGTCAGAAGAAAGCTCTGTCCAACCTTGGATCAACTGAGAACATACTACAAATACTGAAACTGAGACAGGCTTTTGGCAAAACAAAACTACTGGACAGAAGCTTAGACGGCCAAGAAGGATTTTGGAAGAAACACCAAGAAGAAAACGGCAAGAAGCCATGGACCAGTCGTGCATCCAAGAAACTGAAATCCCAGCCCCTGGTATCCAAAAGGGCACCAAAGAGTGGCTATGTGGGTAGGACTGTGATTCCTCAAAGCAGGAAGCCCAGAACTACTCAAAAGGCTGCAGAGCCCTTCAGCAAGAAACCAGTATTTACAAACAGAGTTGCGGTAAATGAGCAAACTGCAAAGGCAACATCTGCACAAGCTAGAAGGTCATTACAAGGCCAGCCCCGAAAAACAAGCTCCTACAGCCTGGGAAAAGACAGTGCATTTACACTGGCTGCAATACCTATCCCCAAAACACCCAGGGTCTCAAAGGCAAAGGAGCCACCTGAGACTGCACCATTAAGGATGGAGAGGGAATCATCACCAAGCAAGATAGTAGCCCCCCAAGCAGGAGGAACAGTTGAAGATATAAAGGGAGACAACTGGCAGACACTGGGCAACTCTTCTGATGAGGCAGCCTGCAAGCCCAAAACCCACATTGTTTTCCTGAAGGTACACAAGAGCGCCAGTAGCACTGTTATGAACATCCTGTTCCGCTTTGGCGAGACACGCAACCTCACATTCGGCTTCCCATTTAATGGTGCCAGTCAGCTGTTTTATCCCCACTACTTCGCTGCAGAGTTCGTGGAGGGATTTGTTGCTGGGCAAGCTTCTCAATTTAACATCCTGTGCCACCACATGCGGTTCCTGCCAACAGAGGTAAGGAACAAACCTCCAAGAACTCAGTGAGAAAATAAGCAGGGAAAGAGGGAAGACAGTATTGAGATATAGGCAGGACAGCTCTCTGGGCTGATGATGAGCTGATCCATGCTGAAGCTAGAGATACTTCACTGTCCCCTGAAGGCTGCTGGCAGCTACTTCTCACACATCAGACCTGGAGAGCCTGCCTCATAGAGATCCGGGTTTGAGGCTATGTTCTGCTGCTGGGAGAGAGAGGTTTCAGAGGCAAACAAGGCTGAAATGATCAAGCTTAGCACCATTATTTGATGCTGGTCAGGGAAGTTCAAATAGTGCACCCACAACACAAGCCTACCACCCCAGCTGGCATCAACACCCACAGACAGGGAAAGCAAGCTGCCCCTTCCCATTTGGCATCGAGTCTTCCAGCTTGAGCCTGGCATGTTGGCAGAGCTATATGGGGAGACTTCCATTGCTGTTGTCCATTTTGTCACTGCTCTGTAAGCAAACACAGGACACTCCAAGTTTCCACCACTGCCAGCAGGGCTCCCCATCACAAGCACAACCCTGGAACTGGGTTTCAGCATATTCAGTAGTTGCTCAGTAGGCCTTAAAACCCTTTTTTCCAAAGCAGTCTAATCCCCAGCACCATGTGGACAGGACTTGTTATCTTTCTCTCAGTCTACAGTACACTACTGATTTCAAGTTAACCCTTCTGTGGAGATGGCAGTGTATACTACAGTGGGAGAGTAGGCTTCTCTCTCCTTTTTTCCACTCCTTTGAGTCTTCTTTCTCCCAATCCCACCTCCAGGTGCAAAGAGTGATGCCCAGCACCACCTTCTACTTCGCCATCCTGAGGAATCCCATCCACCTCATGGAGTCATCCTTCACCTACTACAAAGGGACATCCGCCTTCTTCCACGCCAAGAGCCTGGAGGAGTTCCTCCAACAGCCATCCAGGTTCTACAAGGCTGGAGACTCTGACAGCCAATATGCTAAGAACCTCATGACTTTTGACTTTGGCTTCAATCACAATGGGGAGGCATCTGCCAGGCACGTGCAGCTCATGCTGCAAGCCATTAAGACAGCGTTCAACCTTATCCTGATCTCAGAGTACTTTGATGAGTCCATGGTGCTGCTAAAGGAGGCGCTGTGCTGGGACCTGGACAGTGTAGTCTCCTTCCCACTCAATAGCAGAGATGGAAGCACTCGGGCACCCCTTCCAGACTTCACTGTGGAGAAGATAAAGAACTGGAACAAGCTGGACTGGGAAATCTACACACATTTCAACCAGACCTTCTGGGAAAAGATTGACCGAGACATAGGCCGGGAGCACATGAGCCAGGAAGTAAGAGCACTGCAGAAAAGACGGGAGCAGCTGGCAAGGACCTGCCTGCAAGAAGGAGAGAGTGTAGCACCTCAAGAAATCAAGGACCGGTCCCTGCTGCCGCTACAGTATGGCCAAGCCAGAATCCTAGGCTATAACCTGAAGCCAGGGCTGGACAAGACGACAGAACAGATGTGCCGGCGCCTCATAACTCCTGAGCTTCAGTACAGCAGGTCTCTGTATAGCAAACAGTTCCCTCAGAAAGCCCTGAAGGGCCACAGACCAGCTTCTATGCCCAGAAAGCACAACAGGAGGACAGTATGAGGTAGGCAAAGCTTATGCACCTGCCAAGCCTGA
>NW_017728983.1:4601286-4605667 GCF_001723915.1 Gavialis gangeticus
GTATTGCCAAGCCAGAATCCTAGGCTATAACCTGAAGCCAGGGCTGGACAAGACGACAGAACAGATGTGCCGGCGCCTCATAACTCCTGAGCTTCAGTACAGCAGGTCTCTGTATAGCAAACAGTTCCCTCAGAAAGCCCTGAAGGGCCACAGACCAGCTTCTATGCCCAGAAAGCACAACAGGAGGACAGTATGAGGTAGGCAAAGCTTATGCACCTGCCAAGCCTGAGGAAACATGATGCCTGCTCCCAGCCCCACCTTGCAAGTTCCCCACACTGGGTAGAACCAGACAGTGAAGCTCAGCACCCAAGAGCTCCCTCATTTCCCACATTTGCAGGGAGTTACTTATCCTCATCATCACCAGGATAAGGAGAAGCGAGCAGGTCACCAGCCTTGATGCAGCTGCCTTGTATGCTAAAAGACACCACTTCAACTTGCCTGGTTAAATTCAAGGATGTAAAATACAGTTTTAAAAGGAAGTGATTCAGAACAGCAAGGACTGTAAGAGAGGGCAAGGTCTCCAAACCCACTGGTTCTAGGTTACGTGTATTTTATGAACTACCGGTATTCATTATTACCATAGTACCTCTGAGCCTAGAACTGGACCAGACCCTCACTTGTCTATACAGAACACACCACAGAACAAAGAGATAGTTTATGCTCCTAGGAGCTTTCAATTGGTTAGGTTAGACACAGCAGGTGGATGCAGACAGGGTTTAAACCACACAATAGTGGCATAGATTTCTGGCTCCATGGCTCCTGCTGAAGCCAACCTGTGATCCTGACCCATGCACCCTTCTCGGTGTGAATTAAACACACATATCTGCATGAAAGCACCACACAGAGCCTTAATCTAACCTATGCAGGCCAAGTCAGAGGCCTTATCACAAGCGGGAGTAAAATACAGCCCATGGGCTGGATGTGGCCCTCCAAGCCATGCTATCTGACCCACGGGGCCCCTAAAAATTTAGACAATCAATATTTATCTGCACCTGGCTGCTTGTCATATGGCCCTTGATGGCTTGCCAAAACTCGGTAAGCAGCCCTCCCCCCGAAATAATTGCCCGTCCCTGCCTTATCAGAATAACCCGTACCAATTGCATCTGAGTGAATGATTAATTTTCAGTTTTCTGGACAAACTAAAAATAAATAAATAGCAAGGGATAAGTTTTTTGAGGTCCAATCAAAACAGATTTTTTTTTTTTTTAATTATTGGCAAAAATACACAAAAAATAATTTTGGTCCCACCTGAAATTATTTTCTTTGCCATAGAACAAACTGCTTCGTTTTCATTTTAATTTCTTTAAAATTTTCTCGTTTTTCCCCCCTTATTTTAGAAATCATAGAAAATTAGGGTTGAAAAGGACATCAGAAGATCATCTAGCCCCCTGCTCAAGGAAGGGCCATCCCCAACTAGATCTTCCCAGCAAATGCTTTGTCTAGCTGGGTCTTAAAAACCTCCAAGGATGGAGATTCCTACAACCTCTCTGGATAACTTGTTCCAGTGCTTTGCTAACTTCCTAGTAAGAATATTCTTCCCAATATCTAACCTAAGTTTCCATTGCTGCAACTTGAGACCATTGCTCCTTGTTTTGTCATCTACCACCACTGGGAACAGTCTAGCTCCAGCCTCTTTCGAACCTTCCTTCAGGTACTTGAAGGCTGCTATTAAATCCCCTCTCAGTCTCTTCTTCTCTAAGCTAAATAAGCCAGTTCCCTCAGTCTTTCCTCATAAGTCATGTCCCCCAGCCCCCTCACCATTTTGTTGCCCTGATCTGGACCCTATCCAATTTGTCCACATCCTTTCAGTAGCAGGGAGCCCAAAACTGAACACAGTGCTCCAAACGTGGCCTCAACAGTGTTGAATAGAGGGGAATAATCACTTCCCTTGACCTACTGGAAGCACACCTACCAATGCAGCCCAGTGTGCCATTAGCCTCCTTTGCAACAAGGGCACACTGCTGGCTCATATTAAGCTTATCATGCACTGTAACCCCCAGGTCCTTTTCTGCAGAACCCCCAGCATGGTACTTTTCAGCCCCCAGCATAGGCTTATTTTGTCCTAAATGCAGGACTTTGCACTTGTCCTTGTTGAACTTCATGAGATTTCTTTTGGCCCAATCCTCCAATTTGTCCAAGTCACTCTGAACCTAGCCCTACCTCCAGTGTATCTACTACTCCCCCAAGTTTGGTGTCATCTGCAAACTTGCTGAGGGGTATAGGTTGTAGCCGTGTTGGTCTAGGGACATAGGCAGACAAGGTTCTTTGGGTAAATCTGATATCTTTTATTAGATCAACTAAAACAGTTGGAAAATTCGTCTTTGCAAGCTTTCAGGTACAAACACCCTTTATCAGGCTGAGGAAGCATCTGCAGTTGATCTGTGCTCTTCCTGGATGGAATAGCATAGAAGCCAGTATGCCTGTGAGGATGCCAGTCAGTGAAAATGCAAACTGAGCCAGTCAATGGGTGACAGACAGGTGGCATGGGGAGGGGAAGGGGAATGTAGGCCTAGTGATAAGACATATATCTGGTAAATAGTAGAGAGGCTACCTGGTGTATCAGACGTTAGGCAGGTTATAACATGTCATAAATCCAATGTCTATATTTAATCCATGATTTGTTGTATCCAGTAGGTTGATGAAGTTAAATTCATAAGCTTGTCTGTGAAAGGTGTTTTGTAAATTCCCTTTGAGGAATGCACTTGCTGAGGGTGCGCTCTAAGCCATCTTTCAGGTCGTTGAAGACACTGAACAAAACCAGTCCCAGAACTGACCCCTGGGGGACTCCAATATGATACCAGCTGCCCACTACACAATGAGCCATTGATTACTACCCTCTGAGCCCAATAGTTCAGCCAGTTTTCTATCCACTCTACAGTCCATTCATTCAGCCTGTGCTTCCTTTTGCTTGCCTGCAAACATGTTGTGGGAGACCGTATCAAAAGCCTTGCTAAAATCAAGGTATATCATCACATCCACTGGTCTCCCCATATCCACAGTCAGTCACCTCATCATAGGCAATCAGGTTGGTCAGGCATGACTTGCTCCTGGTGAATCCATGCTGCCTGTTCCTAATCACCTTCTTCTCCAAGTGCTAGAAATGGATTCCTTGAGGATCTGCTCCATGATTTTTCCAGGGACTCAGGCATGGCTGACTGGTCTAGTTCCTTGGATCCTCTTTTCCCTTTGTTAAATATGGGCACCAATGTTTGCCCTTTTTCAATCTTCCAGGGCCTCTCCCGATTGGCGTGAGTTTTTAAAGATAATGGCCAGTGGCTCTGTGATCTCATCAGCCAACTCACTCGGCACCCGCAGAAGGGAGTTCCCAACCACCACCACGGTGGTTCTCAATCCTTCCCACCTCGGCGAGGCCTGGCCTGTCTTCCTCCACCAATGAAGCATGCTCCTCCCTCTCTGTTGCCAGGGCTGTGTATTGCCAGGGCTACGTATCTGTTCTCCAGACAAATTGCTGCAGGTGGAAGCAAAGATTTCTGCTTGCTGCCAGAGATCACAGGCTTCCAGCTTCCACCCTCCTGGGAGTCCATGTCCTCTCTTCTCTAGTGCTGCCTCTGGCAGCTCTTCCTCCACAGTCCTGGAGGTCTCCTTCAGCATCAAATTGATGAACTCCCCATGGCAGAGGATGGGGTCTCACCATCTCCCTCCGGTAGCTCTCTTGCCTGTTCCCTGAGACACACCACCAGCAGGCACTGCTCACACTGCAGGCGCCCAACCCCAGCCTGGCTGTCACTGGAAGGAACCTGCAAGCCACAGGCCCCACTGCACCAAACCAGAACTGGGGTGTAAGCCTCAATGGTGAGCAGTCCTGCCTCGACAGACACCTCACAGGTGCAGGCAGTGGCAGTGGCTTTGGCATTGTGACATCCCCCAGCTATTTCCCCGAGTCTCTTAATCTGCTTCTTCTCTCTTATTGCCCTTCTTCCAAGCACACCTTCCCTAACAAACTCACCTAGGAGCTGGCCTGTTTACTGCTCATTGGCCCCCAAAAGTTCCTTGTTTCCTGCTTCCTCACATCAAACTGAAAGGCTCTCCCCTCAAAAGGGTGGGCAGGGAGGGCCAAACTGACCTGTGAACTGCTTGCAGACTGCTTACCCTGTTTGCAGCCCCTATACTCTGGCTCCTTGGTTGCTCAGGGAGTCCCCTTGTATACCCTGCTGGACCTGGACTGGCTCTGGCCCCTCATTAGGGCTTCTGTCAGGCCCAGGCAGCAATAACTCCGTCAGCAATACTCCCAGCTTCTCAGAGCACATGCCCTAAACACACAGCCCACCAAACACATGCAGCCAGCCAAAGGCACAGGCAGCTCTGGATCACTTACCTTCCCTGGGCAGGATCTAATGCCTGGTACCTGGCTTCTCTTCCC
>NW_017728983.1:4610667-4620574 GCF_001723915.1 Gavialis gangeticus
CATGCCCAGCAGCCGATCTCACTGACCAAGGGGGCAGGGGAGGGCTCTATGGGCAGGCGATCTCACTCACCAAAAAGCGGCCACACCGCTTCTGGAAGTCCCATGGCCACTTCCAGAAGTGGCACGGCCACTTTTGCTGATGGCTCCGCTTCCTGGCCAGCACTTGGGGTGGCACCGGCACTCCCGCCTGCCCCCTGCCCATCGCCTAGACAGGGAGCACAGCCTGACAGGGGGTGCAACAGTGCTCTCAGGAGATGCACATGCACCCCCTACGAGTCACCACTGCTTTCTTCAACAACAAAAAAAATGTCCTTTTGAAATGAGTAGAAATATTGTTTAAAACAATAAAAAAAATTCCCACACTTCTACAACAAAAGTATTTCATTTTAAAGATGGCAGGTTCAAAATTTTGCCATTTTCTTAAAAAGTTACCCCAGCTTGAATGTATTAACTTCAACCCAAATTCACAAACAGGCCCACAATACCATTATTCAGCTAATGTATTATTTATTAGGAGTTGAAAACATTCACCCTGTGGTAATACCAATAGAAACAATCATGCTGGTATGACTCTATACCTTAGAGGCTGTACCCACTTAACTCTATCAGATCCTCAGAGATTAAATCTGTATAAAACCATGAGGATACCACCTCTTACAGCAGCCAGTGCTCGGTGAAATTTTAAATATCCTGATTTGTGCCAACTACCCAAGCTCCTGTGGAGAGGGCAGTGAATGGTTATAAGCCAAGAGATAGACATTTGCTACATGCATATGTTAAAACAAGTTGTCACTGTAATATATAGACAGCGGATGCCTTATCCAGCTGACAGCTGCCATTTTACTGCTATCCCTACTCAGTAGAGGACTGAAAATAAATATAGCTGGCAGTGCAGCTCCATGCAGTAGACAGGCAGGGGACTTTCCAAGATGTAAATGAAGCTATTACATTGTTAACTTGATTTATAACTTTGAAAGTCTCCTGCCTGTCTGATGCTCCACACAAGCTACATTACATCTCACTTAGGAGAAAAACCTTTTCAGTGTGGTCTTTAAAAAGCAGCTTCTTGTTAATGCTTTTAAAAACATGTTTATCACCCCAAATAGATTCACTTTTTTACAACATGACATCACTGCATAAGACCTCTTAAAAATTGAAGAATTATGTTCCTGAAAAACAATCAGCATTCTTTTTGCTCACCATGTGGGCAGGTGTTGATTTTAGATACTGAGTTAGCACAAGTGTGTTTGCTCAAGATAAGTGACTCCACCATACAGCTTCACGGACATATGAAAATGCCAGATAGCAGGTTAAAATACAAACTACAAGCTGTCCCAATAAACATTCTACATTGATGCACAGACACAACACAGTTGAAAGTTATAGATATTTCACACTTTCTGCCAGAGAAATATAAAGAGGAAAGTTATTTAAAAAAAATTAAAAGAGAGAGAGAACCCAACAACTGAACAAGCTTTCTGCACTGCACTCGTCTCCTTCTTCCTTTCATCAGATGGGGCTGGGCAAATTTGTCTGGATAAAATAAAAAATGATCCAACCCTCAAGATCCTTTTTGCTTTAGGCTTTTCGGAACATGGGATTCTCTCAGCTTTGCTCCCACGCTTGCCAGTTTTGGGATGAGGCATTTCTGCTGCTAGAAAAGCGGCCAAAGAGTACTTAGCCAAAACTGGGGAAGTGCTGGAAACCTCAAGAAGAGGCCCAGCCTCAAACCTTTCAGCTCAGTTTCCAAACCAAAGTAGTTCAGAAACATTTGGCTGATGATTTGCTTAGCCAAAAAATCTACTGAGATTTTGAAAGCTGTCCAAAGGGGCCCTACTTGCTACCCAGTAGAGGACTTGTGTTTCCACAAGGATAAAAAACCTGAACAGGATTTCCCTGCTGTACTTTTCCCAAATAGACTCTGCATTGCACACATTGAAATCAGATTTGAACAGGTCTTGGCACCTTCCAAATAACCACTGGGCATCAGTTTGTTTGATGCACTGTCCTCTAGTCACTGGCAAGTCCATAAAGCTTCACAGTCCTTGCATATCAGAAACATAATTGAACTAGGCACTTCACTGATTTCCACTAAGATATGGTTTAGCATAGTATCCCATCAGCCTTCATACCACTTACAAACAACACTACAATCCTATAGCCTACGACTGGAGACCATTACTGGAAGAGATTTTTTTTACACTGTACTTGGATTTGACATTGTGCATGCCATTTTGTTCAAGATTGGAATAAAAGGGGTGATGAAAGGTTCAGATTGGGTAGGGGCACAATTGCATGCATGGATCCTGCTTCCAAGAAAGGCAAATCCCTCAGTTTTTAGAGCCCCCAATTCACAAGTGAAATTTATCCACATCTCAATTATTTTTTCTCTAGTGCCCTTTTTTTTGTTTCCATTCAGTGGGTTAACTAAAATAAATAGCAGCAAGGTCTGGTTCTTTGAAAAATCCCATGAATGCAAGAGCATGGACCGCACTCTGGTTCAGTGCTACAGCTACTTAACAGGACAACTAATAGGTTACTGAGCCATGGTCATGCCTTGGTGATCGTGGGTGAAGGTGTTTGCCTCTGAATAATCAGCAGCTAGTTTGTTTATTCACCCAGCATGCACCAGCTAAGCTCTGCAGGTAGTGTGCCACCACCACCCATGCCCAGCACTGTATTTTCTTCCCTTAAAGAGCTTCCCTTGGCATGAAAAAAAAAATTGGTACCATCCAAAAATTCTGCCAACAGGCATGTCATTGATAGCTGTACTTTTTTTTTTTTCTCCTCTCAGCGATAGATTTCATTCACGAACTGCAGGCCTGTCCCTCCAAAGAAATGCATTCCCCTTATAGATCCCTTTGCACTGTAGCATACCATGCTAGCTGCGGCTAAGTTACAGGACCTTTGATCTGGTTTTTTACATTTCCCATTGGGCTTCATTCTATCCTTTGGGCTCAACCCTGCCAGGTGATGAACATGCTGGCCTCAAACCAGCAAGACACTTTAGCATGTGCTTAACTATTTATATGCAACCCTTCCCAAGAAAGGCTCAAGGCAGCTTACAATAAGAGACAACATATAAAAGCAGATAACAGTGAAGACAGATACCTAAACAATATCCAAACTTAGTCTGGCTTACTAATTGCCTGCCCAGGCTCCTAGAAGATAGCAAGGCTCAGGACCCAGTGGGCCACAAGAGGGATAGAGACCCAGAGCTGAGGAGTGCCTACTAAGAACAACCTCCCACCTGATTTCACAAAGCAAACTTAGCCAACAGAGGGTATTTGCAAGAAGTAGCTCTTGGCTGACTTTAGGGATTAAGATGGAGCATAAGAGAAAAGATGGTCCGGTAATTATGTAGGAGCCAGGCTGTTTAAGGCTTTATAAGTCAAAACCAGCTCTTTGAATTGTGTCTGGAAAGCTACGTGCATCCTGTCCAAGTTAAATCACATGTTTTAACAATGTATGTGAAGGTAATTCTGGTTAGGAATTTTCCAATAAAATGTAGTTTCTGCAAAAATCTAACTTCTGCAAAAATATTTTGATTTTGCTAATTTTTTTTCAATTTTCCTTGGGAAAATATAAACAAAACAGTTTATTTCATGGCTGTTCAATGTTAAGTGGCATTTGCCAATAGTATTGCATTAAGTTGCAAAAGCTGCAGTTTGGATGTTTCATGCCTTCACTCTCTTGCATGGGCTGGGCCCTTTGGCAAGCTGACAACACCCATACAACACTGTGATCTGCCCACAGACTGAGTTTTGTGGTACACAATGGGACTCGCATAATAACTGTACAATATGGAGATATGTTCTGGCCCAGGAGCCTGGCAGACAAGAAGGTAACAAGGCAGCAACCCCTTGAAGAGCACCACTGGGAAATCTAAGTCAGTGTTGAACTCGTGGGATTGAAACAGTTTTATTCACAACAGCCAAAAATATTGTTTCAATCAATGAATGAATTATTTCAACATTTCTAAATAGAATTTTCATTCAATGAGAAACTAATGTTTCAACCCCTCCCTCTCTCCCTCCTCCAATTTGGGAAGAAAAACAATTCATGAAAATATCACAAGTGCTCATGAAATTCTGATTTCAGTTCACTCTCAGCTCTGCTGAAGTAACATGTGTAGCTAGGTGCAGGCTGGAACAATTAACATCTCAGAATTAAGCCCATGGTAATACATTTATATTCAGTGAAAGGCACCTGAATACTGACATACGCAGAATCCAAGAACTGGAATGTTTTAAAAGGGATACAAGTTACTTCATTTCCAAGTGTGACTTGCTGTTTGTTGGCACAACAGACCCCTTGTTCACCTGTAGAAGGGGAAGAGGGCCTGTTTTTAACTCAGTGATTTTAAAATGTGCCAGATAGCATCAGTCACATGCACACAAGACTGTCCATGTTAGCCCTAATTACATCAACACCCATACCTCAAACTCAGTGTTGCAAAGTTGTCTGATTTGGCAGTCTGCTATACACCCCCTTCCCACAGCAACTATGCCACTTCCAAGCCCCACCTCATCCACGCACTCCCACTGTGCAACCACTAACTCCCAAAATGAGGCCAGGAAGTTGCATTTCTGCAATGCTAAGCACATGTTCAGTGCCACTCCTAGGCTCTCCATCCTGGATGATCTCATTAGCAAGCACTAGAGTGCCCCCAAGGCAGCTGCATTGCTTCCTTTTTGAGATGTGGCCTATGTCGATTCTGGATTTAGGATCCAGGGGCTTATTCCATCCTCAGACAGAGCACGACCTTTCTATTCAATAATAGGCAAATTTATTGACACACAGTGATAACAGACAAGAAGCAATACAAACAATCAACGAATTCTATATATGTACCAAATCCTAGGGCTGTCAGAGTCAAAGTGCATCTGGCCAGGACAGAGTCTCCACTCTGAGGCTCTCTCTTTGGTGTCAGATGTTAGCAGCCTGGAAGTGAGATGCCAAGGCCCACACCCCCCACTCCAGGGGGATGGATGAGACAGGCTGGTGGTATGTTCTCTGTCCATGGTGGCCTCAGGGACCCTTCCTGGGGGATAGGGAGGGACCCAGGCAGAGGATGAGGAGGAGGGATAGGGAGCGACCCTTTGTTACTCTCATGTCTCTGCTTTTGTATTCTCCTTCCCTCCTAATGACTTCATCGATGGCTATTGCTGGATGGTTGTCTCTGTGGTCACACATCCACATAGCTTATCATATGCACACACAGAAGGCCTGGAAAGACCAAATTACTCCTAATTTGGTCTATTCCTCCAAAACCAGGACTCAGGTCTCTCTGCTCTGGGGCCTTGTTGCTAGTGTCACTTTATCTTGTGTTATGGGACAGTATGGTATATGCTCCCAGTTCCCAGACTGTTTTCTGGACTACATGTCCTTGTTGTGGTAGATAACCTGTCTGCCTTGAAGGCTGTGATCTCGTATTATGGCATGCCCCCTTAATTCTCAGGCTATGTGTCCATCTATTGGCCTTGCTGTGTTAGGCAGTCTGTCTGCCTCCAGGGCTGCCAGACGCTTCATTGTTTGAGACCCAAGCTCTTTAGAAATCAGTTAACCCCTGCTGCCCATCTTGAATCATTCTAAATACACATATCAATACCTATAAGCCAATTTGCAAAAAGCAAACCTTTAAATACCATTTAAGCCAACAACCTACAAGGAGCAACTTTGCCTCAGGGCTCCTGGGCACAGCACAGAGGCTGCTGCAGACATGTTTTGTGGGTCACATACCTCATATGTACCTCAACATCCAGGTACATTTGAGGCTTAGTTGAGCTAAGTGTTTTTTCAGTATCTCTTGTTAGAAGGGAAATCAACAGAGAAGAACTAGTCTTACAACTTGTCAAATCCAGTGTACCTCAGACACAAAGCAGCCATGGATATTTTGGTACAGTTTGTTTTATTGCAAACTGTGATTCATTAATAAATCGAATGTGGCAATCTGGTTACAAGAAATGATAACATCACCCTGTCTTCTCAAGTGACCAACTTCTGCCAATACATACCAAGTTACATAAGCAAAGATTGGATTTTTGTTTTTCTTTGACACAATGTCAAAGGAGGAATGACCACAGGCCAATGAGTAAACCCATTTATCCCTAAAATAGAGAAAAATACAAGCTTATTTATGAGCAGCTATACAATGTGAAATGTTTGCTTCCAAGAGGGCAGTTTTGGATTCGATTCCTATAGATATTAGCAAGTTAGAACAAGAGTTGATAAAAATCAGAATTTTCACTTTAGAAAAATATGCAACTATTACATAGTTCATGATGGTCATTCCATTGTGCCAATTTTTGACAGAGGGAGTCACAAGCCACTGCAAACACTAAGGAAAGTGGCAGAGTCATCCATACATGGAACCTTTTAATCAAGCTTGACTATCTATTAGAAAGACATCTCTTCTGGTTCAACACCAAATTATTGAGCTTAATAAGAAACTGTGGGAGAAATTCTATGGCCTAATGTGACCTCTTGCATGACACAGATTATCATAGTTGCTCCTCCTACTTTTGAAATCTATGAATCTTTGAATTCTCTCTTTGAGGAGTTCTGCCCTGTGTTAGCAAAGAATTTAATTTTCTGTGAAGTCATTTTAAATTTTTATCTGATCCTTACCTGAATAGTTCCTGATCAGTGTAATCATTTCACTGTCCATTATTTCACATTGTGAATTAAATTTATTGATGTTCTCAATCATCTCAACGGCACTTGAGACATTCCATACTTACCAGCTAGTTGGGGGATTGGTGTTTAAAGCAAGCTGGGGGAGTTAGGCACATCTTTGATTAAAACTGGTGTATACCTTACAGTCCTCTGAAAAAATCTCATCTTGGGGTTTAATATGTTTTGCAAGTAACCATTACCTGGGCAGGGATTCTTGCCAAAGGCAACAGGAGAAAAGAACAGAAAAGCAGTGGGCACAAGACAGTAGGTCCCACATCATTATTCAGTGCCCAGTGCTATCTTTCAGCCCCAGCAATACCGGCTGACGTGGGAGTTTCGTGGTGCTGAGGGCTATGAGCATCCTCTCAAACATCAGGGTGGGTTCCCTCCTTTGGAAGCCACTGAAATATCTGTTTGCTGGAGAAGGCAGACTGTGGTAGTTTTCTTAATTCCATTTCATCTTGCCTGATTATTTTTCAGCTCCATCAGGTCAAGCAGAGGTGGTTGGGTCAGTAAACAGCCCCCAAACTGTCACTTGGGCTGAGAGGGAAGGATCTTTTTGTGAGGCACTGCTAGGGTGAATGAGGTCCAGGGGATCTTTCAGCCTCTACCACTGAATAGTTTCCCCCTCCATTTTTTTTTCTTCTTTCTAGTCCAACATTAAAGCTTCTGGTACTAGCAGTGTGTGCAGTCTGAGCCATCACGTGTGGACACAGTGCTGAGATGACTGGCACCAGCAGCCAAGACTAGCCCTCTTAAGGAACAGGGCAAGGAGCGGGGAGGCCTGTGTGCACTGAAGGGAGTGGAGGAAAGAGCAGGTTGGCACCGGCTCCCAGCCCACATGAGGGAGACCAGCTGGTCCACACAGGCTGAAGCAAGGACAAGGCATTTGGCAGCTGAGGACCTGCATGGAGGAGAAGGAATGCTCTGTTCATGGAGCGTGGTACTTTGGACCTGTGCCCAAGACACTGCTGCTGTCCACGTCCAAGAGGCCAAGGCCTGTGTCCTGGATGGCAGCATGTCCTATTGCACATTCCCTCCCAGCTAGCACAACTAAGCCACCAAGGACCGCTTCTAGGAAATCACTAGCATGTGGCCACGTTTTTTGAGGTACCCTCTCCCCAACCTGTGAGCGGGGCAGAAGATGGGCAGGGGCAGCAAAGATAACCTCAGTCACTCAACTCTCAGGCGTGCTCGCTGCCGCTCCTCTTGGCTGCTTTCTTCTATCTGTTTGACCACAGCTGCAGGCACAGATACTGCCTTCACCTTGGGGGTCTTGTATTTGCTTCTCTGGTTGTAAAGCAGATTTTTCTGGAAGAGCCTTGGGATGTTCCCCTGGAACAGGAGCACGGCTATAAGCATCCCTGAAAACAACAACAGGGAGATTAAGCAGCTAACTTTTAACCTCTATGTCAACCATTTCTTCCTCCCACTCCCAGCATCTGACATACTCCACCTAGAACTTCTCCTGGGGCCTGATGGCAGCCCGCATCCAAATGCCATAGCACTGTCCAAATGAGGGAAATAAAAGGTGGCGGCCAAAACTATCAGAAGCCCCAGCCAATAGTGTGCAGTTGAGCTAGAACATGGCTTTAACAGAGATGCACCCCAGCACATTGAATCAGTGCAGTTTGTACCTGAATGGACAAATAGTATCAATTTCCTTTTAACAGTGCTATTTGGTGCCCTTCCTGGTTCTTTAACCTGCAGACTGCAAACAGAAGGCAACAGATGCAACGCAGCCTTCCTGAGTCAACAGGCAATGTCCACTGATGACAATGCAGAGGAGTAATCATTACCTCATTTCTAACCCTGTCAGCCTCTCCCAACTATTTAGTCTTTTCTGCTCCTTGCCCAGCAAAAATGTCCCCCCTCAGCTGAGGTCTGATAGGCAGCACTTCTGTAGACTACTGGGGATACGGCAAAGTTATGGCCAAGTTGATATGGAGAAGAGCTGGGAAAGACCATGAGCTTCTGCCATCGAGCTTGCCAATAACAAGAACAGCCAGGCTCTACAACCAATAAAAACTTAAAAGATTTGCTTCTTACTGCAAGGAGGTAGCAGTTTCTCTGCTCAACTTTATTTATAAATTATATACATGTACTACTGTACTAATATGTTATGTACATTATAAAACATACACAAAAATAGAAATTAAAAAAGGATGAGATAAAGATGAAATAAACACTATTTTAAAAATATTTTTATTTTATTTTATTTATTAACTGTACAAAAAACCTTTTTGCTCTCACTAACACATTATTTTTATGCTTTATAAAATATGCTTCATTATTTTTGAAAATCTTGGTTTAACACTTTGTGATACAGCGATTCGAAGGTCTGGTTTTAAGTTCAGTTTATTATAATACTTGGTTTTAATGGCTGTCATAGCTGAAAAAGATACC
Organism: Gavialis gangeticus; assembly: GCF_001723915.1. Classification (NCBI taxonomy): domain Eukaryota; kingdom Metazoa; phylum Chordata; order Crocodylia; family Gavialidae; genus Gavialis; species Gavialis gangeticus. The sequence goes on from NW_017728983.1 coordinate 4,619,752, forward strand.
TCACAAAGATACACAGATCCAAATGGAAGAAGTGCATCATTGGCTGCGCTTATTAAATCACGATACTCATTTTTCAATCCCATCCACCAATTATGCAAAGGTTTTTGTTGAAATTCGGCTAGTAAAGTTCCATCTTCCCTGATGTCGATCAGTTATTCTTGCAAACTAATTGGAAGGTGTTGCATTTTTATATTTTTAACAAATGGGTTCAAAACCCACTGAAACTCTTCGTTTGGAAGATTTTTAAACATGTTAGAAAATTCTTTTTCCAAGTTTAAGTGTGCAGATATGAGAGTGTTTATAGGTGACACACTTACATAGTTTTCAGCAACAAAATCACATAACAATGGAAACATTTCCAAACATCCGTTTTCAAAATGCTCTCTCCGCAGCACGAGTTTCTTTTGAAAAGCAGTTACTTTCTCACTCGTTGTTAAAACGTCACCTTTACCTTGAAGGGACAGATTAAGTGTGTTTATTTTTTCTAAAATATCTGCTAGGTAGCATACTACTGACAACCACTTGTCATCACAGAAAAGGTCAGCAAATTTGGAACACTTGTCTTTTTGTAAAAGAAAAATGCGTAACTCATCTTCAAGTTCGACAGCTCTTTTAGGCTCTTTTGCCACGAGATAACCAGCAAAGCTCTGTGTGGTACAAAAGGTTTTCATGGTCACTCCCCATCTCATTACAAAGTATTGTAAAGATTCTACTATTTAAAGGTCTTGTTTTTATAAAATTAACCACATCGATGACATCCTGTAGCACTTTGTGCACTTCTGGCTCCAACTTCTTTGCTGCAATAGCTTGCCTATGAATGATG
>NW_017728983.1:4625574-4626496 GCF_001723915.1 Gavialis gangeticus
AATGAATTTCATGTGTGGTGCTCTCTCTGTAACCGTACCCCGGAATCCTTTTTTTTATTCCAGTCAAAGCAGCTGCTCCGTCAGTGGCTACACTTGCACAGTTTTTCCATAAAACATTATTTTTATTAAAGAAGTCATTTATTGTTGAGAATATATCTTCTCCGGTACATCTTTTCTTTAGTGGCTCACAAAAAAGTAGTTCTTTGTGTATTTCATTATTGAAACGGAATCTAGCAAATACCATAAGCTGAAACGTGTTAGAAACATCTGCACTTTCATCCAACTGTATAGCAAACTTCCCACACTGCGTAATTTGTTCTAATACTTGTTTCTTCAAATCTTCAGCAATGCTTTCTATGCATCTTCCAACAGTATTTGCTGACAAAGGAATGCATTTTAGTTTGTCACCATATTGTTTTCCCTGCATTAGTTCAGCCATTTTTACTGTGGCAGGAAGAACAAGCATTTCCCCAATAGTATGTAGTTTTTTATCTTTTGCTATTAAGAAAGAAACCTCAAAAGAGGCTTCTAAACATTTATGAAGTTTAGTGACATTTTGTAAAGTACTGGATTGAGTATCGCATGACTTTAAACATCACTGAAAAAAATTGTAGTGGTTTGTCTTCCTGTTCTGGATGCTTAGTTTTTAAATGTCTTGCTAATCGTGATGGCTTCATACTATCATTAGCTAATATCTCAAGGCACAATATACACTTAGGGTGAGGTTCATTGTTAACAATAGTGGATGTAAATCCATATTTCAAATAGTCTTCTTGATAATTTTGAATTTTTTTGGCCGACTTCTTGTCAGTTCTGATTAGATCGTCATTGTTTTTACCTCGTAATGTGGCTGACGAAGAGCTCATACTAGGAGTAGGAGAAGTGTCAGCTCTGCCATTTTCTTGTTGTTCACTTGTGCTCG
>NW_017728983.1:4631496-4634807 GCF_001723915.1 Gavialis gangeticus
TAAAACTAGATGATATAATCTGTAAATCCACTTAACCAGGCACACGTAAACTGCAATATGTCGCAATGTGCTGAAAGCGAACGAACGAGTGAGGGCACCCCTGTCAACCCCTCCGCGTTGTGGAACTCCCACTCTTCCCTCAGGATACCTCGCATACCGTACATGACACATGACTGTCTGGCATACGGACCGAGCGAGGGCGCCAGTGTCAATCCGTATATTAAATAGTAGTAAAGCTTAATTTCTTTCTTATTTTTTGATAAAAAATAAATATAAATAGAAGTTCTAATATTTTCTTCCTGCACCCCAATGGATCATCTCGCGCACGCCCTGGGGTGCACACACCCCACTTTGGAGGCCACTACTCTAGTCTGTGCCCCAGTAGAGCCAGGCAGCCGTAGCTCCTGTCCCTACACCATCTTCACTCACCTGTGAGGGGCCCAAGCCAGTAAACTTGGATGTACTCCTGCAAGGTGTTCCCAGAGCAGTGAAAGGTAACAGCTGTGGCAAGGGCAGGGTTGTAAAAGGCTCCTGTGGAAAGCCCAGCTGTGGAAGAACAGAACAAAGAGTTGCATTTAAGTTGATTAAAAACATACAATAGAAGACATTCAGCAGCAAGTAGGGTCAGGGAAGTCCTGATTCCACGTAGGCCTGGAAAGGAAGCACCTCTTCTTGCCTCCCATTCAATTACCTTTCTGAAAGCATTCTGCAGAGGTAGAATTAGGTCAACCTAACTCCACCCCACAGTCCTACCTCCCCACATAACCTCCATGTCAAGTAGATGCAAGCTCCCTCTCAGCCTCAAAGGTAGATGGGGCTACACCACCAGCAAAGCAGGCCACTCAAGAACCCTAGCAGCAGCAGACACCTTAAACCACATCCATGTGTTTTACTGAGAGATGAAGTGCAGAACATGAGCCATTTGCAATAGAAAGTGAGGACACGCCCTGTGTTTGTATTAGGGGGGCGTGTTTTATTTGTTTCCATATGGAGTATGTACAATGTAATTGGCCTAAACAGGTCAGACTGGGAAGGGGCGACTTGATACACAAGTGTGTACATGGGGAGGAGAGTTCTGCCAGAAGACCACTTCCTAACCAAGCAAGGAATGGCAGAAGAAATGCCAGCGCCTGGCAGCTGAACCTAGATGAAGTCATGTTAGAAATAAGGAGCTGCCTTTTTTTCAGAGCAGCTGGAACAGCTTTCCCTAGGGACATAGTAGATGCCCCTCATGTGCTGTCTCTAACAAGGTGCACTCTTCCCCCACAGAAGAGCTGACTATGCTGGAATCCTCCAGCCTGTACCAAGGGAGTTAAGGAGAGAGTCAGATGAGAGGTCTGGCAGAGGTCAGATGGTCAGACTGCAGCAGTCCCTCCTGGTTTTAAAAATGGATGCATCTCCAAAGTCCTGGATGCCAGATTTCCTGGAGACATACAGCATTCAGGAATCTGACTGCCAGTCTTGGATGCAAGGTGATGGCAATGGAAGAACATTAGCTTGTCTGGAGGGACAGGAGGAAGGAAAAGGGAGAGGTCCTAACTGAGGGTGGTTGTGCTTTCCAAGGCTTGTTTTGAGTGCAAGCTTAAATTTGAATTTCCTGGCTTTCAAGACATTCCTATCTGAATGAATATGCAAATGAATAAATTATAGGGGAGAAATCATCATTATAACATCAAGTCCACCTTAAAGGTTGGTAGAAAATTTGTTTTGGCTTCCCAGCTGCTTGTCCATACCATAACTGATGGCCAGCGAGACCCTGACTTGGAAGTCCTGTGGTGGCTGGGGTTTTCTTTAAAAGCTTAGCTGGTTGTTACTAGTAGCTCTCATTTTTTAAGTAGGCAAAAAATGAAGTGAACTTCAGCTTATCTTGGCCTCCTCCAACAGCTCCCACCGTTCACTAATCGAACCCTTCTTGCTGTGGGCTGGGGTTCTCCATGAAAAGCTGCAAGGCTCAGAGGGAGTGGAGTGTCCCATGTTAAGACAAAAGGCCCCAGATCCAATCCTCTGCTACAGCCTAGATTTCCTGTGGGATCTTGGACAAGTCACTTAAGTTTTGTGCCTCAGTTCTCTCTCTCTAAAATGGACATAATTAGTACTGACCCACCTCAAAGTGGCAGTGCCAGGATGCTCAGAGACTACAGGAGTTAGGTGTTATAGAAGAACATGACGATAGATCAATACACATTTTATTAAGGGTTGCACTCTGTTCTTCTAGACGGCAGGGAGCTCCTCATATGCATACTGGACAGTGCCTTCCACAGAGATTTCTGGGGTTCCAGCAATACCAGTTTTCACATAGAACAGCCCACCTAAGGCACTCTTGAATAAAAACATTTAATTGTGGCTAACTTGGTGGTAATGTTGCCATGTGAACAAACTAGCCGAAAAGACCAATAATGAAGCAAACTTAGCTGTTCAGCTAAACATAGTTAAACTCAAGGCTCTTGAGATGATCAGGTGCCTCAGCACTGCAGCTGAATGAGGCTGTTTCCAATCTAGTCTATACATAAGTGTTATGGAATAATCTAGGAAGACACTCACCTGTGTAAGCCAAAACAGTCACCAGCAGGGCCACAACGGGGACTCTATACAGCACATGACTGTGCTGGAACTTGAGTGCCACAAGGTGGAAAAAGAAAGAGCACCCGCCTTCCACATAGATGCCTTGGGACAAAGAGGTCTGGATGGAGGAACTGCAGTCAAAAGCCATTAGATTCTGGATGAGGTGCAAATCCGTCAGCTCCCAGGACCAGAATAGCTTGGTGAAAATCCTACCTGCCTCCATGCCTGCAAACTGGGCCAAAATTTTCACAGTAGTAGCCACAAAGGAAGACTCCATGATCAGGAATTCTTGAAGACAGACCATGGGATTTGCAGAAGCCCCACCAAAAGAGAAACCATGAACCAAGAAGAGAAGGAAGAGGAGGGTTAGGGTCACATCAGGGCCAAATCCACCACCCCATGGACCAAGCTCCACCAGCATCCTCAGTTCAAGGCAGCAAGCGCACAACTGTAATGAGCTGGCCAGTTCTTTGGCAAGACAGCGATACACTTCAAGAGGTATAAATCTCATGGAAATCTGTCTGACCACCTCACAAATGGCCACTATTGAGACAAAGAAGGCAAAGGAAACATTCAGGCCAGCCATAACAGACCCCTCTGTGTGCAAGAGAGAGAGATTTAGCAAAAGGAGCTGCCTTGACTGAGAAGAGCAGGTTAACCTTTAATGACTCTTCTTTATAAACACACTCAGAAGTGAACGTGGCACAACCCAATAGGCATTGAGTCCAAAAGCCTGGAGGGGGGCGGGG
>NW_017728983.1:4634823-4635583 GCF_001723915.1 Gavialis gangeticus
ATTTTCCCAAGACAGCTGATAGAAAGAGCCTCTACAGCATCAGCTGCAGGGAATGTTAGTCTGTTCTTCCTTCCTCACACCAGCAGCCTACTTGCCCAAGGGCTTTCCCACTTGATCAGAAGATGCAAGACACCAGAGCCTCAGGTGAAACACAGCAACCTCTCCCCTTCTTCTGTGGAAAGCACCACCACATACTGCCTGGACTCTGCTTACCCTTTTGCTGAACCAGCTGACAACTTTGATTCCAACAAGTAGGCTTAGAAGCTAAAAGCAGCAGTCTTGGGCAATCCCCACTCCTGATGCCAAGTTTCATATCTGTGCGTGTGGGGATATCCTTCAACTGATTTGCTTTCATGTGCACTGCGCCCCTACCAGCAGTGCATAGATCTGCTTACTGGGGTAGTTCAATAGCAAGACACTAGGGCAGGATGAAGGGCTGAACCTGGACATCTCTTTAGACCAGTGCTAGGTATTCATTATTGTACAGTATCTTTTCTAGACTGTTAATCAGCAGGGAGCTCCCTGTAAATACTGCTTTGTAGAAAAGGAAGAAAAGGTGGTTAACATGACTAGACACACAACTGAACTTAGTTATGATAGGAAGGCAGGGACCCGTAACTTTAAGAAACTCTGGTGTAAGCCATAGGAACTTATTATATATTATACAGAGACATGTTGCACCATGCCAACTACTTCAAATTCATGCACTGAATAAAGCAAGCTTCCCCAGTTTTAAGTGATCACTGAAATCATAGGGTGC
>NW_017728983.1:4640583-4642651 GCF_001723915.1 Gavialis gangeticus
GTGGGCACATCCACACATGTAAGCATGTGTGCTTGCAGCAGCTCAAATAGAAGCGGTGCAAATTTGAGCCAGGGCTTTTTGCTTTGGCACATATGCTGGGACATGCACTTTGTTGTGGAGCAAATTGTGCCACTTGGGGCAAAATAACCTTGCCTTGGCTCCTCCCAGGTCTGCAGCCAGGGGGACCTAGAGCCTGGGGATAGCACAGGTGCTGGCCCCAGCAGTATAAAAAAACTGCACTGTCCTGGCCCCATCTGTACAAAAAGCTGCCCTGCCAAGCAGCTCAAGGCTACTTGCTCTCAGGAGCTTCTGGGGCCCGGCCACTTGGTACATGGAGACACTACCCTTTGTGCCAGCTGGACTGCTGCAGCAGCATCCCAAAGCCATTTTTAAAAATAACCCAAAATCTGTTTTTCCACAATTAAAACAAAAGACCACTCTACACACACACCCCTAAAGAGAGAGAGAAAGAGAGAGCACGCACAAGCATGTGGAAGCCTATCAGTGTCTCTATCATCATGATAAAATAAATTCTAAATACCTATATGTGTTGATGTGTACTTTAGGTTTTCTTCGCACATGATGGGTGTGTAATGGGGGGATGCAGTGTTTGATGGGGGGGGGGGGATGTGGCCACAACCCCCCCATCCAGGGTCCCAGCTCCCCCTGGAGGGCTGCAGCCCCTCGCCCAGGGCCTATAACTTACCTTTAGCAGCAGCAGCAGGAGTGGGGGGCTCTGAGCCATGGCAGCAGGACCTGGCATGACATTTAGGGACCGCATGCTGGGCCCAGCCAGGTCCTGCAGGACCTGGGGTGTCTCTGCCACCCAGTAGGGCCAGGCCACAGTGACAGGACCAGAAGCAGGACGCGGGGACCGTGTGCCAGGCCCAGCTGGGTCCTGGGGCCTCTCTGCCGCCCAGCCAGGCTGGGCCATGGTGGCAGGTGGCCGGGTCATGGTGGCTCCACTCTTCTAAGGAGCATTTTGTTTAGACCCCTGGATATTCAGGGGTCTAATTTTCTCCCTGCACTACAAACTTGCAGCGCAGGGAACATTTTTTTGTTCCTGCACATGCCTCTTGCCCCACCTCAAAGGGGTTTGAGCTGGGGCAAGAGGCACGTTCGCGCTCGTCTGGACGTGCCCATATTGGATAAAACAGAACGTACACCAAGTAAGAAGCATGGAGCAGTTATGTGCCTCATTAGTTTTGAGACTGCAGAAACACTGATCAGTTGGAGAAGGCTTAAACCAGAGATGACCAACCCACAGCACATGCCGCAAGTGGCACGGGCAACCCCTGCATGTGACACTGGGGAGATCAGAGGTGGAGCAGGGAACACGGTAGCAGATAGGGCAGGAAGCAGAAAAAAAAGAAAGAAAAGCAAAACAGGAAGGGAGCACAGGGCAGAGCAGCAGATTGGGCAGAGGACTGGAATGACACATAGGGAGGGCCCAGAGCTCCTACCTATAAGGTTGACCTCTAATGGTTTAAACAGTGCTCCTCTCTGCACTTGCAAACAATGCATGCCAGCAAAGAATCAACAAGGCTGCCTCCTGAACATGCATTAATAGCTGATTCTAAGGTATTCGTTGTAGTCATGTTGGTCTAAGGACATAGGCAGACAACAGTCTTTGGATAAATCTGATATCTTTTATTAGACCAACTAAAATAGTTGGAAAAATTCTTCTTTATAAGCTTTCGAGTACAAACACCTTTCATCAACCTGACAGTGGGTGCAGGCCAGAGGGTGGGGGGGCACGGCTCTTGCAGCTACATACACCCCAGGAGGGCGCGTACCCCCAGGTTTGCAGGCATAGGACAAGAAAAGGCTGCTACTGCAGGCTGGAGCTAGTGGCAGCACCAGGCTCTTCCCAGTGCTCAGAGCAGGCGATGGCAGTGCTGGGAAGGGGGCTGCAGCCACCCCAAAATTCACCATAGCCCCCCTAACCTGCCTTCCCAGCACTGCCACCACCAGCCCTGAGCACTGGGAAGAGACGTCGATGCCACCGGCCCCAGCAGCAGTCTGCTCTCGTCCCGCGCGCAGACCCAGGGTCGCCCCCCCCCCCCAA
>NW_017728983.1:4642670-4643560 GCF_001723915.1 Gavialis gangeticus
GCCCCCCCCCCCCCCCAACAGCTCCCTCCACTTTGCTCCCTGCCCACTGGGCTGTGCTGCACCCCTCCCCCTACAGACTTACCTCGTACATAACGAATTTTGGGTGTAAAAAGGGTCATTGCATAAGAGTGAATTTGCATATACAGAACCCCCTTAAAGTGAGAGAAACCTGTACCAGATAGATACATCAGACACGGGACCAGAGTTCAGTAGGTACTAGGTTAAGCACTTTGCAGCGAGGTGTGGACTGGTATTTCAAATTCCCTTTGGTCTTCAAGCCAATTGTTTGGTAGAAAACAGAATAAAAAGTCTGCACCTCCTGAGAACGGCTGTCAGAACGAGCCCTATCAAGCTCAGTTAAATTACAGAACAGCAGTGACGAAGCCCGGGCTGCCCCCTAACAATTTTTTGGTTCAAAAGAAAACTGTAAACAATTAAATGAAAGAGCTAGCAAAGCCTGGGCCAGTGAAAATCAAGCTTGTCATTAAAGGTGGTCGAGTGGTTCAGGCTCTAGACTGGGACTCAGGAGACCAAGATCAACTCCTGGTTGCCAAACAAGCAACTCCTCTCAGGTCCCTGGTTGTACAGACGTCCTTGCCTCACAGAGATGTTGGGAGTATACTTGCACTGTAGACTGTGAAGTATCCAGATACTATACTGACAGGAGAAAGAAAAGTACCACAGAAAAAAGGCCAAACCAAAATGCCTCTTTTGGATTTGGGGCCCACTGTACTGACCACAGAAGAGACTATCCTGACTCCCACGTGAGGGAACTGAGAGCTGCTTAGGCGTCTCACTGTAACCAGAGCATTAATATACACAAAGAAAGCAAGAAACCTCCACTGTTGTATTAATTCAGTTTTATTTTCCTGCTAGTACTTTGTTTTATA
>NW_017728983.1:4643742-4657526 GCF_001723915.1 Gavialis gangeticus
AAAAAAAAAAAAAAAAAAAAAAAAAAAAACCAAACAAACCTTTCCAAGAGACATAGGTATCAAATCAACCTTGAGCTGAGGATTAGGCACTTAATACAGTTGAAAATGACCCCTTTGTTACTGTGGCGACATGGAGACTGCACCATTACATGGAAACAGGGACTGTACATTTTCAGCCAATCGCAGAACTACTTGACCCCTTCTCCCACTTATCATTGCAGATGAAAGAAAACAAGATCTTGTTGGCAAAGGCACGTGTTCTTGTGAAGTGACAGACAACCCTGGGAGTCTTCCTCTATCCTGATGTTAGCAAGGTGCCCTTCTTCCTCAGAACGCACTTTGGATTGCTGTTGAAAGCACCGTGTGTTCAGTTGTCATTTCTACAAATAATCTCACATCCGTGTGCTGGATAAATCCATTACATTGTTCCTAGAGGTAACCCCCATTGAAGACTTATTTGGAAATTCTTAGATTCAGAAGGAGAGTTCGTTGCCCTCTTATTGTCACCAGCTCTACCCAGGAAAGAGTGATAGAGAGCGGCAGCCAGGCTGCTCTAGCCAAAACCAGCTGACTGCTGGAGTCCCTGCCTAGGGGAGATGGCATTCATAAGTACAGGTGGGCATCCCAGGCTGGAAATACTGCTCTGCCAGTCAAATCCTCTAGTCCTTACTGGGAGAAAACATCCTTTGGAAGTCTTTAGGAATTCTCCCCACGCAAGGACTACAGGAGATCGGGGCACTGCAACCACACAGCCTTGTCTGGAAAGAACAAAAGCACAAAAAAGGAAAATACAAGAATGCTGATCCAGATTTAAGACGCTAGCTGTTGCTTGGCTCAGAGGAAGGCATGCTAATTGTAGCAGGCTACTGGTTACACCAATGACTAGAATAGACCATTCCTGAGCTCAGAATCATTCACTCCCTCTAAGCCAATGTTTCCCTTCATCTCTGGTCTTCAGGAAAACAGCAGTGGGCCCAGCTCCCATAGACCTGGTCTCCCTTACCGAGTCCATGGAATGCTTTGCTGCAGAAGGCCCCTTGCTGCCAGGAGACAGAGTGGATAGCTAGACAGGAGAGCCCAGAGATGCCTCTCCCATCTCTCAACATTTCCTGCACACCTTGAAGGGACATTCTGTATTTGTATCTTAGTTGTAAGACCCCAGGGAGGGTTTAGTATATCTGACAAATAAGCCTTGCCTATACTGCAGAAGTCTATCACTGCAAGAACCTCTCAATCCCCGACTTACAGATATGGGCACCTCACCTCCTGATTCGTGCTCCATGACCAGAGGTACATGGTAGGAGCCAGACTTCACTCAGAACTGGGTAGGAGGCCATTAGCTCTATTATAGAAATGTCTCTTGACTTATGCCACAATCATTCAGCTCAACACTACATGCAAAACAACACAGAGAACCTTAAACACTTTCAAAACGCACAGCTCTACTGTCCTGATTCAATTTTCCAGTGTAGACAGCCATGGGGTAAGATGCATACAAGTCAACAGAAACTGATGTTAATCCATGCTCCTTAAAATGAAAGGCATTTTAATCACTGTTACGAACAGCAGGCACGAGAGTATGCTACCAATCTCTGTCAGTTCACTCTAACTCATGACAATATAAAAATGTATTTCCCCTTTCAACAACCACTAGAACAAATAATGATGCTTTGGGCCACACAGCACGACTGAAAACTTAAAGATCCAAAACACCTGCTCCTTTTAAAAGGAGCCCTTCTTATTCTTGTCAGTTCATGTATTTAAGCGTAAAACTGCTCTGGGGCACACTTTAAAAAGAGAGGCTTCTTAGGAAATCACTGTTCGAAGGCCTTCTGAACTATTTCCTGTACCAAGCCTGTAATTATGTGTGGCATATCCTCCAATTGTACAACCCTCTCAGGCACAGTAGAGAGACTGTAAATATATAATGTTACTCTGTAACTTCATGGAGATAATTACCAAATTACATAATGGCAGGTATACAGATCTGCAACCAATGGGCTTACCTCACATACCCCTCAAGCATACGGCAGAAGAGCATACCACTCTGTACTCTTGTGTAGATTAAAATACACAAGACAAAGCCAGCAGAAAAGCACAGGTATCCTTTTTGTGAAGTATCACCACAAAAGAATCCAGATATTATTGATAAACACGGCCATCTTCCTGCTGAAGTCTATGGTGGCAGTGCTATGGATACGAATAAAATCAACGGCTCTATATTCCTCCCACCTGGGCAGTTATGTTGGAAACCTGTAACACGCAGGAATCTTTTGTCCTCCTTTGATTCCTCTGGGACAGAAATTGCACTTGCCTTTACATATAGTAAGACACTGCCTACTTATTTTGTTTTCCCAGCAAACAATGGCCTGCATTTTATCTCCCTTCCCCAAAGGCAGAAATGTGCGAGTAACCTCCGCTTGCATCTTAATGTACTGTGGGGTCTGCAACACTTGCAATTATTTTAAAGTACTTATTGTAGGCACATGGCATGTTGATAGGGACTAAGACTATTAAGTGGGAAATGGCACTCAGGATTCTATAAGAAATAAAATATACATTCTTTGAATAAACTGAAAAGTAATCATCATCTCAATTCTTTTCCTTCCATTTCCTTTTCACCAATACTCAGTGGAAAACAAAACACTTAACCCTGGAATAAAATTATCCTAAAATTAGCTCAATTATTTTACTGGGTCTAAATTGTGATTCCTAGTTACAGCTATGCATGGTCATGTTTATACTCACCCTATACACCAAGTTTTCAGTAAACAGGCCCATGCAGCAAGAGTTTAGGTCTGGAGACATAGTCATTGGCTTTGTGAGGGATAGCTGGAAAAATCTCAATCCCCAGAACAATGGACTTTCCTTGGGAGGGACCCAAAGGGTGCATGAATGCAGCACTACTGAGTTTAATGAAGATACAAGCTCTTCATCCTTATGGCTACAGGAGCCACTTTTCTGTTATATATCCCACCAAGCATGGAAATAGGTACATTTTAACCGCCAAAATACTAGGTATAATCAGTATCTTCCTGCGTATCTTCTACATCAGGGGTGCCTAACTCACAGCACAGAGGCCACAAGTCGCACGTGCATCCTCTGCATGCAAAACACAGCAGACTGGGGAGGGGACAGGCAGATACAGCAGAAAGCAGAAACAGAGCATCAGATCAAGCAGGGAGCACAAGGCACAAAACAAAACAGAGCAGCAGATTGTTCAGGGGACAGGGATTGGAGTGGCCCTTGGGGAGGGTGCGAGGCTAAATTGAGGCACACCATCCAAGGTTTTCCCCCACTACTCTAGATAGGCAAATATTTCACAAGAGACAGGCTGAGGTCATTGGGGCTCAACCCAATCACTTCCCTTGCAGTCTCCCTGCTTCGCCTGGCAATAGATAGCGGTGGATTCAGCAACCAAAAAAAGTGGTGACTGCAGTGGGAGGGGTTGAGGGGGCTTCATTCTGGCACCCTACTCACAGCATGCCATCAATCCCCCCTGTGGCTGATTGCAGTTGCAGGCCAGATCAAACCTTTGCAGGCTGGATCTGTCCCATGAGCTGTAGGTTGCCAACCCCTGATCTCGGCAGTAGGAGTATAATACAGGTAGATGTTTTAAGTCCAAGTTGTACAGCTAGAGGAAAGGCCCTTGGAAACAGAGCTCAAAGAACACAAACTTTTCAAATTAGGGAACAAATCCCAATTGCCACAGCCTCAGGGTCATTTGTACCTGCTCTACAGGGGGATAAACATCTAGAAACCAGAAACATGTGGAAGACTTCCTCACACAGAGGTTCTATATTCATGAATCAGATTTACAAAAGGTGGCAAAAACTGCTTCCATTCAGTGGTTTTTCAAGTTCCTCAATTGACCAGGTAGTATCTTGTGAACAGTTCCACACCACAAACATCACTACAACATGCAGTCTCTATAGGAAGTTTCAGCAGCTTGACCTAGGCATAACAAAAATGGACACCAGACTCTCTCATCCATACAAGTGAGGTCCCTCTGCAGGTCATGGCTGAGGGACATGAAAGGAGATTGTATAAGAGCAGTACAGCTCAAGAGAAGAGCTTTTACTACTGTCAACTTATTGCCTTTCCCATACCCTCTGGTCACTATGTACTTATGCTACTTACATCCTTTGTAACTTCAATTATAGTCTTGTCTGCCATCAGTTCGGGTGTTCTCATTTGTTCACAACTTCCTTAAAAATCTTCTGTTGAGTTCAACATTTCCTCAGCTTGGAGTGACACCACTGTTGAACTTTTGGGGAAATCGTTCTGCCATTTCAGGTTTCTGCTTACTGAAACGATGGCTAAATACACCTCCAAGCTAGGTACCTCTTCCATTAACTCTTCCTTCCACTATAAAACTCAAGAAGTGGGAGGATGGGGGAAAGCAGTTTTGCATTCATGTGCTTCTGGGAGGTGTCTATTAAGACTTTTTCATGCAGCTCCAAGAGAAATGTATTCTTCCATCTGCACTGAGAGAGATGGCTACTTTGGCTGGGACTGTCTTTAAGGACATTGAAATAGGGTCACAAGCATCACCACCCAAGCAAGTAGCAAAATATTTTTTTTTAAATAGCCCTGGACACAGGATTAAAATTGTAGCTGGGAGAACACTGCAGATCTTGAGATCAAGAATCAGTGCATTTTTACATACTTGCATACATCACCTCAATTCTCAACTCTGATTTTTTGGGGTTTTGTTTAAAGCCACTAAGCCCTCCCTTCCCCCAAAGGCTTTTAAAACAACACACATATGGTAAACATATACTGCTGGTAAAGGCAGATATAAATAACTGATACTACATATAACCAAGGCAATAAAAAACAATAGCTGCACCTCTACATGACACCCCATTAACTGCATTCAATTTATGGACAGGCTTTTCTTTGTGCACTACTGAAAAATGCTGGTTTAACAGTGTGGGTCTTAGATTCTACCTTTCCTCATTTTCAAAATTCAGCCATTCTACTCTAAACCAACGTGTTGTTGCCCAGATAATCAAGATCACATGTGAGAAAACACTTTCCAGCTTAAACTGCAACTGTGAAAGTAGGAACTCAGTTATCCCTCAATCTTATGGCTTATTTACACACAGGTTTTAAACTTACTGTGCCACTTGAAATCAATTTAGCTCAATAAACAAACTGCTGTGGATGGTTCTGGTTATGGGATTAAACCAAGATCATTTTGATTTAAATTAAGACAAGAAACAAGCAGATTTTACATAAAGAGAAATAAGTCACCATATGTTGATTTCAGTTTAAAAGAACCAGCTCAAGCTTGCATGCAAAGCTTTGCTCTTTTTAACAGGGTGTGAGCACCAAAGTCTACTTGACTTACTGGACTATCCCTCCTCTCAAGTAACAAAACAAGAAATTAAATACAAGATCATCCTTATGCAGTGCAGACCATGAATTAAAATTCACAAAGATTATATACATGTGAAACAAATTACTGCCAGGTAAACAACTGGAAAAGGCAGAATATTTTGTGGCATCCAACACTTCAATTTTTCTGAGGCTGCAAACACTTCTGGAAGGCTACTAATTCCCTCTTGCACTGAAACAGGTGAAGAGGAAAGAAACTATTTCTTAAACATGAAAGTATACGGGATAATTTGTATGTACAGCATGAGCTTGGTATTAACAACAGAAGTCAATAATAGAAACTTAATTCAGATTTCAACGAAAACCAACCTTGTCTTCCTATAGTCATTCACTCTGGTGTCTTTTTTCTCTAACACCATCCTTCAGCATAATTCTTGAAATTATACCAAAATGAAACACAAAAATAAAATGTTCTAACAGTCTATCAGCAGGTGCTGCTGATTTCATGCCAAACCCCCAGGGAGACTCATCCAGGCCTGACTTCCTCTCACAGATGAGCTATACCAGGCAAATGTTGACCTAAGAGTGCATTCAGTCTCCTATTCAGATGAAAGGATAGCTCTCAAGCTTCTTGGTCTCTTTTCTGTATAACACTGGAGAGAGGTATTTTTAAGGATGTTTTCAACAAAAGTAATACCGCAAGTTTGTTAGGAATAGTTTTACTGGAACTTCATACTGCCAGCAGCTTGATCAAGACAACAGGCTTATCAATTCCAAATGCAATCATTAACAATTATTTTACAGTGGTGGCTCTCAACCTGCAGCCCACGGGCCACATGAGGTCCACTGCTGCAACCCATGCAAAACATATTTTAAATAGATACACAGGAAGTAAGTTGTGTGGGTTCAAGCCACAACACTTTGAGATTTGCAAGTGTGACCTGCTATGGCAAATAGGTTGAGAGCCACAGTTTTACAGTGTTTTGGCCTTGGAAGATGCAGTGTTGATAGTCTAGACAGTTCTTTGCTAACAGTTTTTCTTATGCAGCAACCTCCCAGAAACAGCACCTCACTAAGAGTACAGAGGACAGTTTGGAGGAGCTCTCCTGGGTTCAGCAGTTGAGAACATTTGCTAGAGACACAACTGACTCACCAGTTGAACTTGACAGCAAGGACAGCTTGCAGTTATCAGGGTGGCTGCTATAATCAGTGGTTTAAATGGTCTTGAAGACAGAAGATAAGCCGAGGCATCCCTCAAAATAAAGGCTACCACAATGAAAATAAAGTGTTCATGAAAAGCTTAAGTTTCATGCTTGAAAGTGACAAAAGTTACATAAAACAAAAAGCATAATTCTCTAGACCCATTAAGATACCTAGACATTTATTTTTTAAGCTAATCTGTTCTAGAAAAGGTATACATTCAGGAAGGGGGGAAAAATAACAAATATTTTTTAAAAAGTTTATTTCTAGCCCTGAAAGAACAGTTATTAAACAAAGTCATCAATTACAGTAGTTAATATTGCAGTAACAATTAAATAACAGAATGGGATTAAATTAAACAAAAGGAAGGCAACATTACAATCTGAAGACAGTTTTTGGAAAGAAAAGAAAAGGAAGAAAGCTTACACTTACTTCCATTTTTGTTTGGCAAAGTGAGGAAGAAAAGGAAAGCAGACCAGGGAAATCTGTTCGATCCCAGCTACGGATACCGATCGCTGTATCCTTATCTACCTCCCACCCCTGCTCTTCTGACAAAGGAGTTCAGTTATTCAGAACTACTCCAGAGCACCTCACAGAAGACACTCATGTGATGAACATCTATCTTTAGTTCAGAATGCGTGATCCCAGTGGCATGCTTGTGTGTGGCAAAGTCTGGTCTGTTCCCATTTTCATAGTAGAAAAACCTTGGGAATCAGACATTTCCTTTACACTTGTTTTGGTGCAGTGAAGCTGAACATCCCTTTTCTGTTGTTACTCTCCAGAACTAACATTGTAAAAAGAGTCCACATGTATTTATTTGCATACATATTTGATAAAGAACTTGGTTCAGGGGTTCTAGCACATTAGCAATCACTTGGGATGTCAGGATAAGAGATATGGGAATCCTAGCATGTACAGAAGCAACACCTCCCTTTCAGCATCTGTTCTTTCTCTGGCTATTTTCTCTTCAGCCATACATAGCCATAATCTGGGTTGAACACGACAAAATAGAAAAGCTTGTCTCAACAGTTCTAACTTTGTCCCTTATGGGGAAAAATGGCTTTTTCCACATTTTTGGACTAGGTTTGGAAGACATGTGCAACACATGTTCAGTTAGAAAAGAGACGGCCAACCCACTGGTACATTATATGCACAGCAATTACAGTGTAGCACAGAGCAGCAACTTCCCACGATTCATTTCTTTTCTTGTCAACTCCCTGACTCTGCTCAACTCTTCTCAACACTTTGCTGCAGAATCCAACCCTACCATTACTTCCACTGTTTCCTGGACTAATATCCTTTGTTTGTTCCTAATACATTTCTAACAGGAGTAAAAAAAATCCTAATTGTATAACCATATAGCTGCTACAGATTTGGGGGATGGGGAGGAGAGAGAAATGTATGCACTTCTCAATCGCATTGTTCAATATCACAGCAGGCCACCTGACAAGCACTGGGATGCACTTTGGAAACTCCTGGATTTGATTTAAAAAACAAAACCAAAAAAAACCCCAACAACTTCAAAATGAACCCCTTAAATAAAGATACTGATGTGGACAGATTTGCTGATACAAGATCAGAAAGAAGTTTTCCTTTATCAATAAAGGTGAACTAATAAGTTAAAAATGTGTGATTTTATGTTTTCCTGTTTTAAAAAACTGCTAATTTCAGAACAAAATTATATGTATATGGTAGCCCAGGATGTGCTACCAAGCAAATAATAGCGTCAAGTTTAACTCCTGCACTAGGAGCCTGATCTTTCACCAAATCCATTGCCAGCAATGGACAAACAGGGAACCACTGATGCGAAAGAATTAAATATAACCCAAAATTTCTTGTTGCTCTTTTATAAACAGAAGTCACATGCATTAAAATCAAGGGTGCTGCCATGCTAGTGCTTATGGTGTATATGGCCTTCAACAGATCTAAAGTTTGTTACAGGGGAAGCACATCTCAAATACCTGGCCTAGAACATAACACTTCCTTGGATTAAACAGTGACTATTTTAGTGCTTTGCAGCAAGTGGATTGTTTATTCTTCTGATGTAACCTCTCTCTATTAAAGTAATTCAGCTAGGAACATACCACATAACATAACTTACAAGAAAGCAAATAGAAATGTGGTGTTGCAATTTCTTACATGAATCAGGCACCCTGTTTGGTGCAAATCAATTTTCTAGCAAGCAGCTATAGAAAAAACAGATCAGATACGTTGAAAGAATGAAACCCCCATGCTGTATAGGCTCTAGAAATGAGACTGCTCCAGGCATAGGCTTCATTTCACCATATCTCAGTGACCAAACACGAGAACACAGGTATTCTATCCCAACAATAAAACACTGACATTATGCTTGCAGAGAAGAAAGATTTCTACCTTCCCACAACAAAAACAGTGCGCACAAAACTCATTTAGACAATCTCCTTTGTCAAAACCCAATGGATTCCTCTCATCCCACAAGCAATATTCTCTATTTGGACACACACTGCCTGTCAGGAATGCAACAACATTGCTTAACACCAAATTGATGGCAACTCTTGCACATGTATCATTTGGCACATTACAACTACAAACAGCTCCTTATCAAAATAATCCATAGGTATAAATGCACAGTGATTTCAGTGGCTGAAGCCAGGGAGCAGGAAATCTTCCCACAGTTGCTACTGTTACCTCAATAGGCACCTAAAAAATTCACATTACTCGCTAGGTCTTACAAGGAGGCACTTTTTCTTGCATTAAGCTTTTCGTCTTCTGCCATCCTAGCTGGTAAAAATGTCTTTAGAGAAAAAGCGCCAGTGTGATATATGTCTCTCCAGTTACACATCAGCCACTCAAATTAGCTCTCTCCACAGAACAGCACTTTGGTGTTTCCAGATGTTCATAAGCTTCTGTCTGAATTAGAAAAAAATCTTGGATCTTCAGTGTCCTCAGATATGATGAATTATTTGTTCTTTTGATTACATTAGTAGAAACAGGGCACATATAAAATGAGGAAAAAATAGCTCTAATACTTAAAATTTTGACAACTCCATGGTTGTTGCATTATTTGCCTTTTTGCGGATAAAATTACAACATATACAAAACATATTTGATACAAAGGAGGGAAATGTAAAAAAAAGGCAAAGGCACCAGCATAACTCCCACGTCTGAGTTAGAGATCAGAGACAACACCTATTCTAAAACTGTCCACCACACCATGCAAGACATTGATATAAGCCTTTGGCCAAAAAAACTAACAGTGGGAAGCAGAGCAGAAAGGGAAGACAGTTGGGACTTCAATTCTCCCCACTCTCAGCTGATGACTTGATCATAAACTGATCATCTGCTCTCTCACCCCATTCTGGCAACCTGACCTCCCACAATGTGACCAACCAAGAAAGTTCTACACAAAAAGCCTCTTTTACCTTAGGTTAAGAAGGTCTGTGGAGCATAGCCACAGAGCAGGAACAACAGTTGAACTCTTCTCTTTCCCCTCTCCCCATACTCTTCTTAAAAAGCAAAACATTCGTTTAAGGAAGTTGCAATTTCTTAAGTAGATGATTCGTTATTTTTTACAGTACAGTTAGCTAAACTGTACAGAAAGGGAGAGAGAGAGAGATAAGATGTACCTTCACATTTCGATCCCACTTGCTGTTAATCTAGTCATATGGGGAGCTTCCCAGAGCAATTTGAAAGACAGGTAAAAGGTAGAAGGAAAGAGATCAGCAGATAAAATTAATGCCTCTCTCTGAAAGCTTGAATCTGTCATTCAAGTATTGAAAGTACCCAAGAGGGCACAATGAATGGGAACTGTAAAAAAACCCTTAAAACCCCAGGAGTAAGTAGCACTCCTGGGCTGTCTGCTAAGAAGGTGAAAGGCCAGCGATACAGTCCACATTTCCTCTGGGACCCTAGAAAGGGCTAGAAAGTCACCGTGGTTTGTGTTGGATTTCTTCTGGGTGAGAACTTTCCCTTTTGCAGACTCTTTCAACCCCCCTAACAAGAGTAACAATTTCATATATTATAAAGATTTTTTTTTTTAAAACTGAAGGTCATGGCAACAAAATTAGCGGTTACTCTTCATTGCTTCTTTGGCAGCCAGAATCAGTGGCGTCAAGCTTGACAGAGGTTTGGCCAGTTTCAGGAAAGGATGCTGACAAGAAGAGAAACACAGTAAGTAAGTAAAAGCCACAGCTGTAAAACCCAACATAAACTGTTGTATTAACATAGCCCCTTCCAACCCGAGGTATGAAAAGCATTTAACAATGCTGCCAATGTGCTGATCCTAAAGAAGGGACACGCCCACAGAATGAAATAAGGCAGTGGTCTCCAAAGTGGGGCGCACGCACTCCAGGGGGTGCACAAGACAATCCATTGGGGTGCAGGAAGAAAATATTAGAACTTCTATTTCTATTTATATAAATATACATATATTGGGGGTGCGTGCTCAAAAATTTTTTACTGATTGGGGTGCGTGATCAAAAAAGTTTGGAGACCACTGGAATACGGCATAAGATTATCTAATAGTCCCACATCCTCATATTAGCATTACATACTGGGGTAACCCTTGCCTTCTCTTTTACAATACCATTCTCCAAGGCAGAGATAATAGTAGTTCTAACATTTCCCCCCTCTATCCTACCAGGTTTGCTACATATGCTCCACTTCAGTACGCAGCAGTCACAAAACTACAAATGGCAAAACAGACGGAACTGACTACTATTCAAGTCAGATTTTGTTGCCATTCTGCCACCTGTGCTTCTCTCCAGCTCCCTTCTACTAAACAATCATCTGGTAGGAAGACTATAGAAGCTGATGACAACCCATAAGCATGGGTAGCATAAGATGACCTCTTATATTAATGCTTGCCTCTTCTCAGGTCATCAGAAAGCTCTAACACCCTCCTCTTTACCTGTAACAGCTCTTTGGCCGAACCTCGTTTTTCAACATCCATCTCCAAACAACGATTTAGGAAATCCCGGAATATCGGGGACAGTTTCTCTGGGTTCTGCAGCTCTGGTGTGCCATTAGTTGCTATCAAATACAAAGCCTGCAAAAGGAGAGCTCCTGTCACAACAAAGTCATGTTTTAAGATTCTGAAACATGTATTTTGACTTGAAGATAGAATAAAGCTAAGCACTTAAGGAAATTTACCTAGAAAGATATGGAGCTGGACAGATCAAGTGCTAAACTACAGCATTTCAGATACTTCAGGAAACCTCCAACTTGGATGGCCACCCCATAATACAAATATGATGCATTTGATGAAACGGGATTTTGCTTTTCCCCCTCCCCCCCCATGTAATCACTACCCCTTGGTAGACTTATGTGGGAAGCAAACTGTAGACTTTAACACATGCTTTCAAAAGATTTTCCTACTGCAGGGGATAAAACATGAAATGTATGAGGGACATGCAGCCTAGATTCCTAGCTGAATACATACTGCATGCTGCTATACACTTTGGAGCCTAAGTAAAGTAAATATAAAGCCAAGGGTGATGCTCTAAACAATTTATCACCAGGGATCCTGGTTTTCCTTGATAAAAATTGCAAATTTTCTCATAAAAATCTATGATTAAAATTAAAGCCCCCACCCCACAGCCCTACCAGCCCTGCTGGTGCCCCTCACTCCCCACCCACAGCCCCTGCTCCCCAGCCCTCCCAGAGTGCTCCTAGCTGCCAGGGCTATGGGGCCAAGGACCCAGGTCCGCAGCCCCCTGTCCCCAAGGAGGAGGCAGCAGCTGCTACAATGGAGCACAGCGCAGCCCCCGTCCCCGGCTGCCTCTGCTGTGGGCTCAGGTGAGGTCAGCTCCCCACTGTGGCGTACACTCCCAGGGGGCAGGAGGACCCATGCTTTACTCAGTTTTCCCATGGGAAACAAAACCCAAATCCCTGTTTATCGCTGAACAATACTAGGAAATAATTGGCAGCATTAAGAATAACTTCCATCATGGGTGTGGTAAGATAGAGGAGATTGTATATGGACAAACTGAACAGACTGCCACATACACTGGATGTGGTTAAGTATTTGTGCTCAAACATGTAAACTTCTATCCCTCCAGTAAGGAGAAGGGCAGTGTCTTGGTCCAGAGAGGAAGAAGGAAGACAATCTGCTTCTCCACAGACATGATGAAGAGTGCTGTAAGAGTGTTACTTACACTGCTTTATCTGTGTCACCAGTTGTTAGCAAGGTAACTGGAGATACTTAAATTACTGAACTGACAGACATCATGACAGGCATATATGTAAAGGGAAGACAAGTCTGTTAGAATGTACTGCATAAGTTTGTATCCTTAAAATTTTATTGGATTTACTTTTAAGTGATGGCAGTTTGTTCTGGGCAGCAGACTGGCACCACTCAGTAGTGAAGTTTTTTATTTAAGTAGAATACAGGCACAGTTTAAGACACCTCAATTGTCTTCCAAGAAACATCATCTCTCAAGATGATAACCACTAGGTTATCATTTCTTTTGACAAGATACCAGTAGTAAATCACCCCAGATTCATTAACATAGATAACTGTCCACTAGGAAATATGGAAAGTCTATTAAAACAGCCAGCAACTACAAACCTTTACAAATACTTCGAAACACGTTTGAATTCAAACCGGTCACCTAGGAATTAAAGGTCACAAGTCCCTATGTAATCTTCCTGAGCCACAAATACACATACAAGGCTGATATAGTAACTACTTTAAGAGAGATGTCTTACCCTCAAAGGGTTTTCATTGAGGTATGGGGGCTCTCCTTCCACCATTTCAATAGCCATAATACCCAGAGACCAAATATCTACTTTGGGGCCATAGGCTTTCCGTGTGACCACTTCAGGTGCCATCCAGTATGGAGTCCCAACCATGGTGCTGCGCTTGCTCTGCTCTGGGGTGATCTGAGCACAGAAACCAAAGTCGGCTGCATGACAAAAAAAAACTAGTTAGCAAAAGTTAGTGCATCCATTTCTACTGCAAACCCCATCTCAAGAGTCCCACTTGTTTTCAGGGAGATTTTTCCATTTCCAGAAAAGTGCAACTTTCGTACCTATGCCTTTGAGATGTAAGGTGATTCCTGCACTTTCCACATTACAGCAAGAAATCCCACTACAAATGGGCGTAAATATATATCCTATGCAAAATGATTTATATACATCAGTGGACTCCTCCAAAATAAAGGGGCTTCATTTGTATTTATTATTTTTTGGGAGGAGGAGTTGTTGGTTTTTTAGGTTTGGGGTTGTTTTTTTTAAACCAGACTATTTGTGGTGTTCTAGAA
>NW_017728983.1:4662526-4676187 GCF_001723915.1 Gavialis gangeticus
CTCCGTGCTGACAAGAGGGGAGTTCCCTAACCTGTAGGTTTGGGGTTGTTTTTTTTAAACCAGACTATTTGTGGTGTTCTAGAAAAGAGAGATGTTCTTGTTAATTCCTCTTCAAACTGACCAGACTGTCAACAGACAAAAAGGGACTAAGTTGAACCTATGGGAAGACAATTTTGTGTACTTGTACCAACTTTGTACTAAGCTGCGTAATACAGTGAAGCAACTACGACACCTCCTGCACTGCTAGACAAATTATTTCAGTATGTATTTCTGTAGTTACCAGCTTCGGTATCTGAATGGAAATGAACCTTTAGGTATAGGAAGCTACTGTGATCTTGCTTAAGCAAGTTTTTTCAACCAGAAAAAGCTTGGAAAACTACCATCTTTACTTGGACAAAGAGACTGTTGAAGAGGACATTAAACCAGACTCATTTTGATGGTGCATTCAGGGTCTCCACCTCATGGAGAAATGCATTTTCTTATGATTGGGTCAGATACAACACAGAAAAATAAAGACTCTTCAACACAGAAGAGTTTTCCAAAATATACACGCAAGTTAGGTGGTCTCACCAGCAAAAAATTTTAACAGTGTTTGGGTGTTATTATATTTGGGCATAAGAAAATGTAGTGTTAAGATGTGATAAATTTACAGCAAGTGGAAAAACGTATCTTGTAGACTGTGCAAGGACAGCTGCTTGCTGTGGTATCTCACCCATTCCCCATCCCCATGAGCAAAGAGTAAGAAATCCTAAAAGACACTGTCACCCACAGTACCAATTCTGAGACTGAAGCCATGCTCAGAAACTCTGCAAGCAGCTGGCTAACCTGTTCTCTTAGACGAGAGTCCACACCACCAGCTTTTCAGAAACCAGGACTGCAGAAGCTTAGAACAGGCCTGTGTACCAACTTTCTCACTACAGACCTACCTTGCAAATCAAAGGGAGGATAACTGCCTATCCACCCTGTTTCACCAATAAGGAACTGATATTTACTTGTTATAGTGTCACCTGCTTCTTAGAGCAGGGTTTTAGAGTTAACATGTGCTTGTCCCTACCTCATGTAGCTATTTGCCTCAGTCTTCTTTACCCTCTCAAGGGCTACTACTTCTTCACAGCTGCTCCTTTCCAAACCAATCCTTAACCATGTCCCTGTCCTTTCTTGACTTTCCCCATCCTCTGCTAGCTTTCTCCCCTTCTCTAGTTATCACCTCATTAAAAACAGTCCCACACATATTCAGTTTATAAAAACATCCACAGTCTTGTGAACATAACAGGACCCTCTACACTATCAAGTGCACATAATATACTTGAATAACCACATTATCTTACAGCCTTGACTTGCACTTCCCCACTACAGCTTATAAACGCTGTTTAAAAAAAACGCCAATGGCTGGAACTAGAATGAAAGTTCTTTAGGAAACAGAGCGCTGACAGAACTTTCCAAAGCTGCTCCCCTTCCAAATCCCATAAGCAGCTGCAAAAATGCCATCCCAAATCATTTTAGGTATGTATGTAGCACTTAGCATGGTTATAGGTGTTCAATGGGTAAATAATGCCTGTCCTACTAAGCATTCCTAACAATTTCTTTGTGTGGTTTTACATTCACATCTCAACTTTGAGATGCTTTCCTTTCCCCACTTGCTTCAGGGAGCACCCAATGGGAGGAAGTGACTTACTACATGCAAAGAGCTGTCAAATGCATCATACGCAACTGACTGCAACAAGATTCTATGTTTTACTTTGATGGTTCACTTTTCAGCAAGTTTCATCAACTGTTACAAACACAAAATCCATCAAAGTGAAACCCAGCCTGGTTGCAGCCTTTAGATATTAACTGCAACATAAATGCAGTATCATCGGGTGCAAAGTTCAAGTTGTGGTTGCCCTTGTAAACAGACTGTCATAATTTACAAAAACTGTGCACTATATAAAGAGCTTGTAATGCATCTGTAATAAGCTCCAGCTTTCTTCTCTTGCAATCTTTGGCATCTTTGCCTCACTTCATATTGCAGGCTAATTTACATTAACAAATGCATTCATGTGGTAGCAAGTTTATGTAACTATCCTTCCTGCTTAATACACCTGCAGTCAATAACTTTCAAATGCTCAGAATTACAAAGTTAAATATTGTGTGTAAAAATTTGTTCTTCATTGCAAAATATGATTTCTGAAATTCACTGTCAACTACCCTTTTACCAATGTATACTTGCCATTGCCAAGTTTATTTAAAAGGGAAAGCAGGGAAAAATAATTATCAGGCACTCACTGAGCTTAACAGATCCATCCATTCCTAAAAGCACATTGTCACTCTTAATATCTCTGTGGATGACCTGGTTGGCATGTAGAAACTCTAGTGCCTGCAAACACTGTACAGAAGGAAAAAACAATGTTGATCACATGCAAAACAATTTTTACTGTTAATACAAAAGTGAAATTTATGTGCAGAAATAGCATTCAAAACAAAAATGCAGCAGTTATTTCTTTAAGTATCCAGCAGAGGAAGCTCAAGAGCTGAGCAACAAACATCAATATTAACATCCAAAAATCATGGAGGTCAAAGACTGTTCTTCAGCCCCAAAGAATGCATTATTTCCTTGTTACTATCATCTCAGAATGAACAATAAACGTCCTAACAGGCCACACATCACAAAATTTTTAAGGACTTTAACTTAGCTAAGTGTAATTTTTTTCCACAGCTTTCGAGTTATTGACTATTCCTGATCAACTAATAGGATTGGTTTGGTGGAATCCCACTGAAACTTAAAATGCTTCATTATTTACAAGCTCTGGTACTATGCAAACTATTTTACTTTTCATTGTAAAATGCAGTTTATACAACATGGCGAACTTTAGAAAAGTTGAGTGAACTTCCTCATTAAATATTAGTGTCCTTGCTTGATTTAGAAAAGTAGTTTTGATTTTACTAAGTTACCTTGAACCACTATCCTTGGAAAGTACAAATTTTGAATCAAACAGTGAGCAGCTTCTTGCACACTCAAAGAGTTAGATGCAGTTTACAATTACATTCAATGTGGAAACTGTAAACAACTTAATTGTGTACTTGTCATTTATATATTTTTAAAATGTTCCCTCCTCTCCAGTCTTGGCTTGTTCTGTAGAATCTTAATGAGATCTAGATGTCAAGCTGGTCTTGAAGCCACTAAGTCTAAACCCTTTGCCCAGTTGTTTTTAACATCTATACAAAATACAGAATAGCGAAGAACAATATAGATCTTGGAAGGGATGAAGCTATAGAAGTTAAGGAAATGTCCAATCGGGCTGATATGAATTCATAACTTAAACCTTTTCACACTTATTTTCTTCAAACATGGCTTGATTTTTACTCCTCAAAATCTACAAAAGAAAATCAAGTCTTCAGAAGATTAAAGCTGTGGAGCCAAATTCCTGCTTAAAGATATTAACTGTTTTTTTCTAGTTATATGATTTTTATGGAAATCACTTTGATCAGTAGCCATCCTTGACACCTCTTCACCGATTCTACTGGCTAGAAATCCAACATTCTTCATTAATCCTTCATTCTACTGTTTGTACTGCTGCTATGAGTTAAGGCCTTCTCTGGAAATTTTAGCTATTAAAAAGGTAATACCCACAAGTTGGGAATTTAGCATCAAACATCTGCTTTGTAAGTGCTAAAAGCTGCATGTTTTAAAAGAAAGGCAAGTTTTACTTTGAAATTACTTAAAAGATTCTCACATAGAATTTGGGGAATACTTCCATATTTGAACTGGATTTCCCTAAAGGTTGCTCAGCCCTTGAAGGCTACAACAATAATGGAACCAAAAAGAGCAACAATTTGGCAAAGAAAAAATGATAAACAGGACAAACTCCCTGGAAAATAAAATATACATGAAATAACAGTAAACTGGAAATATCTATGCAACAATATTTTTTTTCCACGTTCTTGTTGACATTTGACCTATCCTTGGAAATTTTATCTTCTCTTACTGCCAGCAGTTACTGTTCTTCCTGTATTTTCAAGTGAGGCAACTCTGGTTCTCAGGAAGTAATTATCTGTCTATACATGTTAAGGTACAAGCTTGTTTCCCGCACCATCCCTTCTAGTGAGTCATCAAAGCAGATACCCCTCTGATACAATCTAACTGGCTTTTAAAAACGATGCCTTCTCCCTGCACAGTAAGCAATGCAATTACCTTGATGATAAATTGAGTCTGTACTGGACTGACACTGACTCAGGGCAACAGGAAAAAAAAAAAAAGAAAAAAAAAATGTGATGTCAGCTATATCTGACTTCTGCTCAGAGGTTACATCATCTGAACCTGAGACCATTATAGCTATAAGCAAAGCTTATAGCTATAAGTTCTTGTTCGGAAAATATCTGAGAAACCCACAAAGAAATTTTGGCTGCACATAATTCCATGGCTGTATAAACTAAAGAACAACCTATTGGAGAGGGAAAAAGGCACAGTAATCCAGCCCACCCCCATGCCAACGTAGGATTTTTTCCTTTGGTTTGTCTAGTCTACTTTAAACATTCTATGCAATGGATATGCCACCTCTTCATTTTGGAGAATGTTTCCACAGCCTGAAATACTCCGGATTAAGATCTCTAATCTAGTCTTCCTGCATTTTCAACTCTGATTACACTTTGCTATATACTCTTACGTACAACCAGATTTCTCTTGATTTGTACCATCTCAATGCTTATAGTTTTATGCCTCAACAATCTTTCTTTATAAAGTATTAACTCCAAACTTCTTACTGCTCTTCTCTGAATCCTATCCAGTCTATCAACAACTTTCTATTAACTGACCACAATATTCCAGATGTTAAAAAACAAAAAAGATGCTTACACTATGATCTGAGCTTCTATGTAATTAGTCCAGAACTCCACTGACTTTCCTGTTTTACTATACAACAAACAACAAATTAAGTATAAATTTGTAATTGCCCTTTTACCCTCTCTCTGCACTCCACTTTCTAGGTTTGGTCTCTCATTGAGAATCTGTTTTGAATTACTTTTCTTCTGTTTTTGGGTCGCATTTTTTGAGTGAATCCCATTTTGCTATTTGTGATCTTAGTGTGCTTTCTATACTCACTCGTGCCAGCAGTTCTTCCCAACTAGCTTTAATCTTCAAGTTTAGTTGAAAAGCATTGCTTACTGCCCTTCTCTTTGCATTGTTAACGATGTTAAATACAGACTGGATGCATCATCAGTTCTTGTACTGACTTGTAAGGTAAATGTTCCAAAAAATGAGGAAGAAAGACTGTGCTTTTAAACCTTTTACAAACAAAAAATACCCACCTCTCTGCAAACAGCAGCAATCTGAGCTTCATCCATGCATGTTTCTGTAACAACATCTGTGAGTGACCCTCCAGCTAGATACTCCATCACAACAAACAATTCATCTCCTACCAGGTAACTAAAATACAGAAAATAAAGAATATGCTCATTTGGTATCAAATGAGAATCCAAACTGAAAAATAAATGTGTGTTAAAGAAATTATTCTGTATATAATATATAAATGTCTGTATAATTCTATATGAGTTCTGCAAAAAATATAAATTCTGTACTATTTGTATATTACAAAAAATATTCTATAATTATTACTGTTCAGGACAGGTAGCACAGAAAGTTGATTTTTGTTAAGTAGCCAGGAATTCAGGCTTTAAAGCTGAACACCTACTCATATCAAAATGTTAAATAATATTTATTGGCTAGCTGGGCAGGGTGCCATTTTCCACCTCATCTAAAACAGGGCACTTTCAGGAGCACCAGTCCTTTCTCATCTTCTCTGGGGGTATCGATTTAGTAATGGGTCACCAATAGTGCACTCAATGCAATAGTCTTCAGCTTTTTCTTGGATAGTTGTCAATACAAGCTCTCACAAGATCCAATTTGCTTGTGAAAACAGAAAAAGTAAATTTGAGGTACAGGAATGGCAGGCATATATAGGAATGTGAGGATTCCAAGATTTTAACCCGGTAAAAAGGGAAAAACCATTCTCAGTATTTACCTGTCTAAGAAGTTCACTATGTTGGGGTTCTTTAACTCTTTCATTACAAGGATCTCATTAATAATCAACTCCTTCTTGGGCTGTTTCTGTAGGTTTATCTGCTTGATAGCAACCTGAAAAAAGAAGAGGCAGCAAATTACAAATTGGAATGTCAATTAGTTACAACCTAAGTTTACTCTAATTTTTACGTGTTAAAACTGGGTGATGAGGACAGCAGACTAGAAAGTGTCTGGGGTGTCATTACAGAAAGGGATGCCACATCAAACTGTTCAGTAACTTGCTACCTGCCAGCAATATACAAACACGGGTTCGGCACTGTGGTTAAAAATGCATAGCAGGTCAGTAAGGTAGAAAGAGAAAATTTGACAATTCTGCATCTGGCTTGCTGCCCTGAAGTGACAAATAGTGACCTAAATTACACATCAAAAAGTCATTGCTGGTGCAGGCAGGAATAATTTACAGCAGGATAGGAGAAAAAATAAGGTTATAGCATAAAAGAAATAGGAGAGTCTGAGGTGACAAGACACTAGAGAGGCCTGCTTGATTTTATGCCCTCAAGCTTTCTCCCATTAACTACATTTCCTGCTCTCAACTCTGCTTCCATCCCAACTTACCAATGTGCAACTTACACCAAGCGCGTGCACTTGTAGGATAGTAAATAGAGCAGCAGAGAAATAGTCAGTGCCACAGGGTAGGAAGTGTTTAGAGGATCTACATTAAATCAGTCAGACAAGCAGCCAGCAACAGACTTGGCAATGAACATTAGTGCTTAGTTTAGGGAAGCAACAGACAGCATATGCCTTTTTAAGAGGAGGCAATGAGATTGCTGCTTATGTTTTGTTCTGAACAGACTGGTGTTTGGATAAGTTATTTTGGGAAGCAAAAGTGTGGCAAGATGTGAGGAGCAAAGGCTGAAGCTACAGTTCAAGAGACTGAGCACTTGGATAGCAAATCACTGAACTTTCAAAGCAAAGCAAAACAAGACAAGGAGCAAAGAAGTTTGGTGTGATATCAACATAATGACCATTGGTGGAAAGAAAACTCAGATTGAGAATTTGAGATGAAGGAGTTAGTAGCTATTGTATTCTTCTTGCCAAGAATACCAGTTCATCTAAAAGCTAGAAGCAGATGTCTTCATACTCAAGACAGGTACAGGAAGAATGCCCTATTGGTCTGACATGTAGTCACCTCCAGAATTGAAACTATTTTCTAGTGACAGACAACAGCACCCTGGCACATGTTACACTTACGGTGCAATTAGGGTGTCAATCACACCATAAATAGTAACCCTGCCACACATTACAATGTTATCATGATATAAATTGGTTTTAAATGAGCCACAAAAATGTTTCACATATAATGTATATCTTTGTGGCTCATTTCTATCATGCCCTAAATTGAAGGTGTGGCATGTCCAGACTGACCTCAACACTCAGCTGAACACTAGGATCTGGTATGGGAGAGCCCTAGGATCTGGGACACAGTCACCCCCCTTTCTAAGTTCCTGGGGCACCCATGGAAGCAGCAGGTGGGGAACATGGGAGCTCCTCCTTGCTTCACAGCTTCAGGTACCCCAGACCATGGGTCCCAGCAGAGGAGTTTTTTAAAAGTGTGCCTACATTCATGCCATTTAGATTACCCCATGTGCTCAGACCAAGACACCAAGTGTGTGGTGTCCAACTCTTCCCAGTGCCCAGGAAGCTTTAAAGAGCACTCCCTGAAGTCAGGTTCATGGTACCCTGCACCTTTAAAAAGCAGGACTGTAGCTAGGAGCCACATATTCACATGGAAGCTGCAGCTGCATGTATCACATCACCATGCTTGGCACAGGCAGCTGGGATACCAGGAGCTCCCCACTCCCCAGCTGCATACAAAGCTTCCAAGTGCCTTGCTTTTCAGCTCATGTACAGACTGCAAAGCAAGGCAGGAAGCCTGCCTGCACCAAGGAAGCCCTTTAGGTGCCTGACACAGGGCTCCCCACATGCTGGAAGCTGGTAGTGGCAGCCATGAGGTTGGGGTTTGAGGAATTTTGTGCCAAATCTGCAAAACTGTGCAACCTGCTACACACATCTGGCATGGCAGGTCATGCAATTTTGGAGAGAGGACAAAACAATTCCTCAAACCTCATTACCACAATTGTCTTAACATGTGTCAGGAGCCTTACCTATTCTACTGTCCCTGGCAGATGTTAACTATATGATAAATGTAACCTGTTAATCATGTGATAAACTTCAAGAAACCACATGGTCAAACAACAATAAAAATGGCAAACCAGTAACAAAGATGTTCCACGTCATGGAAATCCATGTTCTGCCCTCTCAACATTTAACATGGAACAGCTTTGTGGCTGGCTTGCATTATACATTAATTTAAACACGTGGCTGCAGGTGCAGTTCAATGGTCTGCAACACAGGGAGCTGAGTATTGGGGAGCTCCCCAATCCCCAGCTCTCCACATCCATCATGGATGCAATGGTCAGACACACAGTAGGATCTGAAGAATTGTCCCACAACCCAACGATAATACATCCTGCCACACCAAATGTTCAAGATCTGACATGTCAGAAGTGTGATGGTTGGGATCAAAGAAAAAATTTCTTAGATCCCATTACATGATTAAATTAACAGCTGTCAGTGACCCAAGATGATGGTATTTTCTGAAGCATGAAGAATTCCAATAAGGTAAAAAAGCCACATTGAAAACCATTTCACTGCTGAAGAAAGGGAAGACGGTAAGATACCAAATGCTGGATTCATCAGAAGCAGCATATACAGGCTACAAAAAGAAATGCAGAAATTGGATTTTGTAATAGATGGCATGAAATGCTTTAGTGTGTGATAAGTAAAGGCAAGTAGGTCTGCACAACTGTGAAATTATTATAAATTTAATCAAGATAGAGTATTTGTCTGTGATACTAGTAGAAGTAGCTGGTGATGAAGTTCCTCATCCTTGAGTCTAAAGCATCACTATTTTTGTAGGTGGGAAATATCAGATAGGAAGGTGCTAATGGCTCTAAAGAAAAGAGATAAAACCATAATTGAGAATCTTTCACCAAGTTTCAAAAAAAACATTCAAAGTGCCAAAAATGAAGAGGCAAGACTGACAGATAAAGCAGTTCATTGAAATCTTAATTTAGAAAGCAGCCGATAATAGCTTGTTTTTAAGATGAGGAAGGCAGCGTAGTAATGACAGATGTTCAAGGGAAAACATCAAAAGAAATGGGACACTGAAGTTTTAACAATTTAAAAATGACGACTATGCAATCACCTCTGCCAGATGACCTGAAAGTAACCTGTGCTAAGACTGATCAATAGGAAAGGAACCGGAAAAAGGTAGTCTAATAAGAAAAAAAAATCATGCATGTAGAAATTCTTTCCAAGAATATCAAGGTCACAAATATCAAAACGGGCTGAAGGACAGGTCTGCAAGATGAAATGCAGAATTTCGAGTGAGAATCCAAAACTATACTGTGCACAATACTTAACATTTAAGCAGTTTTAAAAAACCACAACTCTGAAAAGCAAAGGCAGTGAAATGATGTTCAGCAGAAAGACAAAACCCTATTTTTAGCATTCATCATCTGATTGCCACAAAACAAGGCATGTACTGTTACAAATGACTATGACAAATATTCTACAGGGAGTTGGTGCCAGAGATAGGAGTCACTGGTAAGAAACCTACTAAAGATCATTTCTGACATGTATAAAATGAAAACTTACTATATTTAGACAGATCCAAAATGACTAAATTTAAGATGGATGACCCCTCAACCCTGACAATAATTAGATTCTGTACACAGAAAATGTGCAATTTTTTAATAATTTTCCACATACAGAACCAAATTATTGGAGGGTCATTTTAAATTTGTCACCCCACCACTGCAGCAGGGGAAGCAGTGGCAGTGGGCAGGCAACAGGAAGGCAGTAGGGAGACTGTGGGGGGTAGGGGAGTTCACATAGCTTGAGCCCTGTTCCCCAAACACTTTGTACCCCCCTGCCCCTTGTCCCCAACTAGCATTTGCACTCCCCACCACCTCTGCCTCCCTACCCCTGGATCCACAACAGCTGCCTGCTGCCCACCCCACCCCCCTCCCATCACCCTGTAGCCTCTGCCTGTTCCCATCCCTGCTTAACCCCTGGGTCCTGATCCAGCCCAGAACAGGGAACATGTGCTTGCTCTGGGGCCCAGGTGGAGCTGCTGTCACCACAACAGTGGTTACCAGGCCAGGCTGGGGCTGGAGTAAACATGTGCTCTGTGTTTTGGGCTGGATTGGGGCCAGAGGGTAAGCAAGGGGGTGGGGGAGACAGGCCAAGCAGCAGAGACTATGGGGTAAGAGACAACAGGGGGACAGATGGGGGGTGGTAGGCAGCAGCTGTAGATCCAGCCTCAACCCAGAGTTGGGGCTTTGGCTCCAGCTCCAGCCACAGTAGCCACCTTGTACTCAAATCAAAGATAAGGGGCTTTCTACCACCCCAGCCCCCTCCCATGTTAGACAGGGGAAGAAAACCTTTGTCTTGGAATTGAGTAAACAGAAAAGGAACTCCCACTATTAGAAAGCACACAGATCTTACCTCTTGCCCTGTCGCCACATCAATAGCTGTAAAAACTGTACCTGAAGCCCTGTGAAGACAAAATGTGTGACTAAGATATCACATCTAATACGCATATACATGAATGGGCAGATCCCAAAGGCAAATTTTTTTTCTGTTTTGCCTGCCTAGAAGATCAGTGTCATAAGCAAGCAGGATGCTGAGGTAAGGATAATTAATTGAATATAAATCCCAACAGCACACACTAGTCATACAGGCTCACCCTCTTCCATATTTTACAAACTACTTCTTTCCCACTGAATATGTGCACATCCCTAAACCCTGTGCTATTCCCAAAGACCAGTTAAGTCGGACAATTACCTTCCACTATACTTTTGGTGAAGAATGAAGTAACCCACTACAGAAATATGTTGGGAAGGGAAATAAACAGAGCTAGAATTATGTTTAGTTAAAACAACTGAGCAAATTATATCTGAAGTCACCTTTCCACTGACCTTTTACATTGAAATGTTTAATGGGAATACTAAAGCAGTTAACTCTAGACTGATAGCACCTTAACTGGGTAAGGAAGGTCTTGCATTCTTTAATCCTCAGCTTTTCACTAGCCATAACATTACAAAAATAGACAAACTTCTCATGAGTAGGAGAAAAAGACTGACAAATTAACAGAAATAAATATGTTTTGGCAACTTTACTCCAGCCAATCAAAAAATGATCTCTACCCAGGAAGACATATTTTGGCATTACAGATGTACATTAAAGGAAGCAGTTCAGAACCTCTACCATTTTTTAATGTATACTGCACCTGGTTATTATTTATATAAATCTACAAAGACATCTCCACCCAGGTAAATAATGACTAAATGACAACCACTGAAAGAGAATAGCACATCATCTTTAATACTGGTTCACTATAAGTTCCAAAGAAATATTACATTACATGTTTACAAATACTCACCCCTGGCCAATTTTTTCGTATCTGGTATATTTTTTCTTGGGATCACCTATGCTTACGATAGTGCCTAAAAAAGTTTCCACAAAAATCCTGGATCAACCAGTGCTTTAGGAAGTGTTCCTTCACTATTAGAGTGGAAGACATTCTTTCAACTTTAGTATTAAACAGTTTCAATATTAAAAACTATCATTAATGGTCTACTCTTCAACAGCACCTTAAATTACATACAACATATAAAACCTGATAAGATGCTCATAATTAATCCAGTAATTAGGAAGCCAATTGTAAAGTTTGCAGTTGCCTGTCAAAATTTGGCTACAATAGTATAGTTTCACCTATAAAGATTAGAAACCTAACAGCAAAAGTGTACTAGGTTTGGTGTTACCAATGGGAATAGTCCAAAGATACTGAATAATTTATCATAGCTGCAATATTATCTTTACTTTTTTATGCAACACACAGTTAATTTTTGGAATTCATTCCCACAGAAGGGTGTGGAGGCAGATGACATAACCAGGTTTAAAAAAGGACCAGATAAATTCATGGATGCTAGATCTATTAATGGCCATTGATCAGAAGGGTTGGAGTCGTTTCCTCAGGCATCTTTAACACAATAACAGTGGATGGCAGGAAGGATACTGAACAGGGATCTCTAGAGATCTGCTTCAATGCTCTCCCACTACAGCATCCAGCCCTTCCAGTCAGGGACAGGATACTGAGCTAGATGGACCATTGGTGTGACCCAACATGGCACTTGCTATGTTCTGAAAATGGGAATAATGGCATCAAGACTTAGTTGTCAATATGCTGCCTAGGAGAAATGAGCCAAGACCCAATACAGATGAAACTTTTTTTGTGACAAACTCAGATTTTGACTAAATAAAATTGATTGCTATCTTTTAAAAGAAACTCCAACAGGCATTACCAGTTGTAAGTAAAGGGCTCAGTAAGTCACTACAGAACCTCAATACTACAGAAGCTTTAAAAAAAAATAAAAATCACTTACGTAGTTTTTCCATAATCTCTTCATCAGACATTTTGGTCTTCTTTTTCTGCTTGTCAGCTGACCTGACAGCATTATCAACACAAGTATCACCAGCTGGTGCAGGGATGGGGTCAATTACAGATCGTGTGTAAATCTGTGGCAAGAGAAAGATCACTCACCATCAGAATCCTCTTTACGATCACTGTTTTTCAGATTCAAAACTGCCATACAGTTCTAATAATTGTTTCATTTGAAAGCATTGGGAATGAGAAGTCAGTCAATTGTTCAGAGAATTTCTGAATTCTAATAAGAATCAACATGGTTGCAACATTACTTACTTCTGAAAGACTAAGCTGAATACCTACTGGATAGTGAGATGCTGGAGCCAATTTATCAAGAAAAAAGACCATTTAAGTCTGATGTACTCTTTGGTTACTATAGGCAGGATTTGGCAGAAATTATGCCCAATCCATACCTACCTTTCAGGCAAAGCAAAACTACAGGGGTGGGTGAAATTAAATATGGCCTTTATTAGAGCATGCATAGAAGGGCAAGAAGGGTCTCTGGCACTCACGCAGCAGGGTGGAAATGTTAAAGTAAGAAAAAGATGGCACTAGTGTTTACCTGGCAGTTTAAGTGTTTACACTCTCATATATTCTAGTAGAGGGAATACATTCCTAAGGTTAACTTGGCAATAGACATAATTGTCAGGGCTACTATATAAAAATGTACAGATTATTCATAACTTTTGGGCATTGCAAAAGACTGGTTAATAAGTGACATTTTTTCTTGTGATGTGACTTGGAAGATAAGGAAATTAAGTTTGGATTCCTTTAATACAACCCCCATAAAAACAACAGTATTGTTATGGTTCTCCTGATCCAAATGGAACCTGGAAGGTAGAACTGGAAGGAAGGTCTGTCTTTCTATTTTATCTGCAAGGTAGAACTGGAAGGGAGGCAGAGGAGGGCCACTCGTATGATCAAGGGACACCAGGGTAGTTCCTATGAGGAAAGGTTGCGGGACCTGAACCTGTTCAGCCTTCAAAAGAGAAGGCTGAGGGGGGGATCTTGTGGCCTGTTATAAACTGGTTAGGGGGGATCAGCAGGTGCTGGGGGAGTCCCTGTTCCCCCGAGCGCCGCAAGGAGTGACCAGGAACAACGGTCACAAGCTGG
>NW_017728983.1:4676373-4681061 GCF_001723915.1 Gavialis gangeticus
GATGATCTGTTCAGATCCCTTCCGACCCTAGAAACTATGAAACTATAAATAAAAATAAAAAAAAAAAAAAAAGTGTTTTACATATTTACACACACACACACACACACACACACACACCTTTCTAGTCTAACAAGTACAGTATCCCCTTGCAAATAACTTCCCCAGTTTGTTAAGGCAGGGACTGGATAGAGAGGCCAGCAATAAAGGGAATTTTTTTTTTTGAAGGGAACTGAAATTACTTACTGATTTTGTATGGTCTGGTCGTGGGGCAATAACTGGAGGGGGAGCCTCTTCATCGTCATCGTCATCTTCGGCTACTGCTGTTGAGGGCTCTGAGCCTTTTGCATTTGGCTATGTATTTATAAAGGAAGGAGGCAGGGTGGGGGAGGGAGAAGAAAACAATTAACAAAATTGTAGTTTTCCCTTCCAAAGACGTGGGTCCTAGGAGTTAAGGAATTTTTGGAATTTTCATAGTCATTTTTTAAAAAAAATTCTGACCCCCACCTTCCCTTGACCAAGGGTTTCTAAAGGGAACCAAGTAAGAAATAGTCTAATTTGGTTTTATTATACAGCATAAAGATACAACTTAAATTTATAATTAAAATGGAGCATCCCTAAAGAGGTATAAGCAACAATAAGCGCACTTACTGTTGGTGTTCCTGAAGGGAAACCATCTTTTTCTAAACATGAAGAAAAAGCAAAATAAATGTGTGTAAATAGCCAAATAATAAAAGTAAGGTTGGTAGAGCAGCTGACCAGCATATCAATAAAAGAGACAGTTCCAGGCATTTCTCCCTTCTCATCCAAGGGAATTTACATGGTGAAAAACATGAGACAACAACTGAAGTGACCAAGTCCAGCCACAATGCAGGTAAGATGCTACAAAGATACCCACCCCATCCAAGGTCAGCCAATACACGTCAGATACTGACTTGCTGGACATCAGTTAAAGTAGTGATTTCCCATTTTGTCAAATTGTGTATTGATTTTGATGTGCATGAGACAGAAGATTACAACTAAACTGACTCTGTTGTTTCATTAGCCATATTGGAAGTCAAGGTGAAGGCATGACAAACCATTATTACCAAACTGTTTTCAGAATGGATTTTCTTTGGGATCTGATAAGCTAAGAACTACTGAAGACATTAGAAAAAAATGCAGTAATTTTTTTCTACAGTCTCTCCTCCTCTAAAACTTGCATTAAGAATAAGAATCTATGTTTAACATTTGCTCCTATCAAACAGTGAAACCAGTACAAGTTACTGTAGAGCAATTTTACAGCCAAGTGACATTGGACAAGTAAAAGTGAAGATTTCCACAGCATTAAACCAATTAATTATAGCCCTATAATTTTCACTTCATAAATAAAGCTCATTACAAACTGATGATGTTACTCTGAGTTAATTATTCTGTTCCATTTGTTCTCTTCCCCACTTGGAAAAAGGAAAGGCAGAGTTCAGCTTCTGTGGATACTATTTTCAACTGTTCCTTTTCCCCCATTAGAAATTAAATTTGACTCTTCAGCACTGGAGTGCAATTCCTTAATGCTAAACAACAAACATAGAAAGATCAGAAGTAGTTCTAGAGACTCAACTGTCCATGTGAATACACCTTGTAGGTAACTTGCGTCTCACCTGGAGCAGAGAAGCTCAGATACTTCTGTTTTGCTGTGTCTTTGGAGTCATAGAATTTCAGCACATCTAGTACCGCCTGGGGGTTTTTCTTCTGTTCTAGCTTGGTGATGTTTGAGGTCTGTAGCAACCGAGCCCATTGCTCTGGCATTCCCTGAAACACATTTTTTTTTAAATTAGACAAGGAGAATGAATTCTCCTTCCTTTACTTTGTGACTTCAACTATATCAAAGGTAGTGAGGTTTCAGCCACTAGCTCAGACATCAACATAAACCAAGTCATCAGCTGAGTGCTCAAACATTCAAGAGTTCTATCAGGTTCTCTGGTCTAATGGGAGGTAGGCTTCTTCCTGCAGCCTCCAACACATGCCACCTGCAGTTCAGGTACATTAAACCAGTGCTCCCCATTCGTCACAGCCTGATCATTTGTAAATAGAAAGGAACTAACAAAGTAGAGGTCATTTTATATTTTCCATGGCTATTGCATAGCCCAGGATGGGCAAAATACAGCTGTGGCCCAGATCCGGCCTGCCAAATTATTTTACCCGGCCTGCAGCTGCTTCCTTGAAGGAGAATTTTATCCAGCTCACGGTTGCCCTTGTTCTCAGTGCCTCTTGCCCTTGTCCCTTCTTTATGCCAGCCAGCTCCAGCAGCAGCCCCCCGCCTCCCCAGCCATCCCACCCTATCCTACCCTCCAGGCCCCAGTGTAAGTTCCAAGGCAGGTGGTGCTCAGCCCCAGGCCAGGCTTCTGCCTGGCAAGGCTGTCTGCACCCCACTCTGACCCTGAGCCCAGCGAGTCAAAGCTCATGTAAGGTTCTCCCCACTGGTGGGGGAGGGGGTACAGGGGGAAGAGAGCCAGGAGCCACAGGTTATCCAGGCTCTGCTAAGCCAGGGCCTGAAAGAGGGGCGGGCACTAGTGCTGTTGTGTTCCTACATGCTGCTTCAGGCTGTGCCACATGGGTGCAGCTGGAGCAGCTGGGCATGGCTCTTGCCCAACCTGAGTCCCCAGCACTCAGTGGGGTTGGGCTGTGCCAGCTGCACCTACGTGGCCTAAAGCAATGCACAGGAACTCAGCGTGGCACTGGCTCAGCTGCATGCTGGGGACTTGGGGTGGAGGAGGGGTTGCAAAGAGAAGAGGGAAACACAGCATGACACCAGCCAGGCTGGGTCTGGATAACCCACAACTCCCATCCCCCTTCTCCCTGCACCCCGAGTTCCCAGCACACAGCTAGGCTGAGCCAGTGCCATGCTGTATTCCTGTGCACCAGCTCAGGCCAAGTAGGTGCAGCTGGCATGGCTCCTGCTCGACTCAGCCATATGCCAAGGACTTGGGACAGAAAAGGGAGTGCAAGGAGAAGGGGGCCAGGAGCCGCACATCATCGGGGCCCAGCCAGGCCAGTGCCATGCTCTGTTTCCTCTCTTCTCCCTGTACACTCTCCCCGACCCCAAGTCCCCAGCATGCAGCAGGATCAGGCAGGAGCCATATAAGCTACACCCACATGGCCTGAGCCAGAACAAGAGAATACAATGCAGCACTGGCCCAGATGCATGCCAAGGACTCAGGACAGGGGAGGGGGTGCAAGGAGAAGCGGCAAACGAGGATTAGGTTCCCCTAACCTTTGTTCTCTCTGCCCAGGCAGGGGTGGGCAGTTGGGGGGGAGGAGAGAGGAGGGGTGTCTCAGCCCATGATAGCTCATCCAACTCCCTAAGTGGCCCTCCGGCACAAATAATTGCCCACCCCTGCCCCAGCCTAACAGGAATTCTGCAAACAGGTTACTTTAAGTGGTTCAAACCATTAAAAGCCCAAAATACTACTAAACACTTGCACCAGAGGCACTTAAGAAGCCAACCAAGGTCACTGTTCTAGACACTGTATACAAAACAAGCTACTTTTGTGATGAAAAAGAATGGAGCAACTCAAGCTTTATGCCAAAGTGACACACTGTCCTCACTGCAGCATGGAACCGCATGAAGGCTTTCTGAATTCCTCTAAGCCAGATATACTTACAGTGAATTCTCCAGTAACAGCATCAAAGCCAACATGGATGGTATGTTCAAAGTCTGATGGAGGGGAGATTTCTGGCCTTTCTTTTTCTTTTTTCTTGCTTGCTAAAAAGACATTGAAAAATGACATTTAAAATTTAGAAAAGAGGAACTTCAAGACCTCAGTATCCCTATATAATGCAACAAATCCATCAAATGCTGTAGTAGGCAGGATCCCTTTATTCTGAGAATTGGACACGAATGAACACTGCACAACTGCTTAGCGCGCACAGGCCCTCTCTAAAGTACTATTTAGCCCACATACAGCACAAGAAGTCAGTCTTCATTGTATTCAAATTGTTTATACCGTGGTAGAACTCAAAACCTGATTCAGGGTTCCATGATGTTAGGCACTGCAGTCACATATGGCAGGGGTGTCCATAGGACTCTTCACAGGATAGAAAATTTGGCAGTAGTAACAATTAACACTGCCACCATGCGTGTCCCATAGGAGCCAGTTGGCTCATGCTTGTCCTGCAGGGGCCAGATTGCATCCACCAGCCAAATCCACCCCACAGGGGAACCTGGCATAGCTCATCTGGCCTGCAAACAGTCCCTCCTCTTAGCCCTGGAAGTACTCCTTTCAGCAAGGGGTTTTGCCATCTTAGAACCAGAAGTATACAAAATTATATTCTAAAAAGCGAACATCTAAACCATTTATTAATTTGATTTCAAAAAATGTTTTTGTCCTGGTTTACAAGTTTGTGTAGTGGACAAAGGTGACTGTATATAATAGCTTAAAATGAAGTCTTACTCTTGTATATTGTGGAGAGGGTGGGTATAGGTTTGTGGGGAAGGGTGTGGGTGATAAGGGTGTGGGGTGGAGCATGTGGGTGCATATTGGATATGTGGGGTGTGGGTTGGTAAGGGGTTTGTGGTAGGATGTGGGGGGGAGGGTGGCTAGGGTGTGTGAGGGAGTGCGAGTGTGGGGGCTCTGTGTGTATGGCAGTGCAAGGGGGGGTGCATGTGTATGGCAAAGTGTGCGTGTGGGCCTCACCCTACAAACACACACACA
>NW_017728983.1:4681219-4688618 GCF_001723915.1 Gavialis gangeticus
TCCTGTCATCTTTGACAGGCATCCAGGAGCAGATAAATATTTTGTAAAATTTTTCATTTCTGTCCCTGCAGAATGGATAAAATGGCCTAGCAGGCAAGATCTGGACCACAGGCCGTAGTTGGCCCACCCCCGATCTAGGTCATACTTTTCCTAATGCTTGATTTTACACTGCCCCCCATCACAAACTGTTATGTCTTTGAAGAAAAATGCAATCTAGGTTGGGTTAGTTCTGCTACTGGAAGGCCTCAGGTACTGGCCCTACTTGCCTGCTGCTACTTTTCGCCTATCCCCTCTACTGGGATCCTTTCTTGGTCTCGGCAAAGTGGATAATGCCCTGCTCCCTCACTGGAGACAGGAAGGAGTAATACAGCATGAAGAAGGCTGAAAACACATTACGAAATAGCC
The DNA here is from genome assembly GCF_001723915.1 of Gavialis gangeticus. NCBI lineage: Eukaryota > Metazoa > Chordata > Crocodylia > Gavialidae > Gavialis > Gavialis gangeticus. The sequence continues at coordinate 4,681,625 of NW_017728983.1, forward strand.
AGTGTGTGGCCGCTAAAATGACTGATAGATGCACTGATGCAACACCGAGATTCTGATAGCCACCTGCATTCATGTTAGCAGGGGAGAACGTAAACAGAACAGCACACAGTACTTCATTTATTGTAATAAGCGTACTGAACACGTTGTCTTTTCTAAATGCCTTCTCAACTGATTATCAATTTGTAAGTTTTCAAAATATAAAACTTCTCTCAGGCACTCTCAAACACTGTGCATATCAAGGGACCTTTCAGACAACCCACCAGCATACCAAATTTTCTTTGATTTCTTCTTAAGCTGTTTTAGGACCAAAAGCCACTTCAAATTTCAGCTCAGAAAAAAAAGTTACAATCAAGCAGCACTTTCTTAACTTTAACTGTTACGTGACTACAGGAACGCTAAACTGAAGACTACAGCTATTAATCATATTACATGAGTGGATCCTTAATAAAAAATATACATTATTTAGTAAGGTTTTAACTCTTAATAAATAAATAAAACGAAGCCATCTTTTTTTTTTCCTAGTTACCTGTTTTTCTGCGTTTCCAATTGTAAAATTCCTCACACTAGCAGGAAAGATAGGACAAGGAGTTAAAGACAATACTTAGAAATTAAAAGGCATGTGGATTGCTCCCAGCTTAACAATGCACTGGAAAAGCTTTGCTGTTATAAACAGGATATCTTTAATATGGCTGCATAGGTCTGAGAGCCAAAAAGTACATGGACTGGCAAATGTTCTTACAAAAATGGGGAAACTTGCTTATCTTTTTTTACTCAAAAGGTACTCAGAGAACCCACTCCTTGCCCAACCCTTTGTGGCTGCTTATGGAAAAGCAGAAAGTAAGTTACATTCCTCTAGAAGACAACTGGCCCGAAGCAGTTGATGACTTCGAGGGAACATAACTTAAGTGTTCAAATCCCCAGGCATGTGCTGCACAAATAAACCCTTCCCCTTCCAATAAAACACACATCTTATTAGTACACTGGGCAACGATTCTAAAAACCATTTCTCTGCCCACAGGAATAGCAGATCAGAGAAATGCTTTAAACAAATGCAGGCAGCAAAACTCAGCCAAGAGGCAGGGTCAGTGAGTCATAACTTGGCAGCAGGTACTTGAAGTTCCATTAACAAGGCCACTGTGAAAGGCTGCACTATTTTTGAACCTCTGGCGATATCTGTATCACGGTTCTGCATTTCAATAGGAATCCCTTTAATAAGGGGATAATGAAGTTTTAAAGCATAAATAGACAAGATACTGTCCCTTGCTCCTCAAGCTGGCAGGAACCCAGAGCATTGTAAGAAGTAGGGTACCTTTTCCTCGACTTCTGGGCAGGTGGGAATACCTCATACCAGTTTCCAGTGACAAGGGCAGAACCCTACTCCAAACAGAGCTTAAAACAAGGGATCTTTCAAAGAGTTGCTGAGGGGGAGCAAAACAAAGAGAAATGTAAGAGGGTTTTGTTTTGTTTTTTTAACTTTTTGGTCAGGAAAAGCATAATTACTAGACATGCCTGAAGTTGAAACAACAGTTCTAATCCTCCCCAAACTCAGAATTTCCCTCTGCTAGTACACATCACCCAGTGCTTTTTTCAGAGAACTACAGTGAAAAAGTTAAGAATGCTGCTTGAAACTCCAGGTTAGCCTGCATCAAACTGACACACCTAGAACCAAGCATGTACAGGCAGCCAGGCAGTATTAACGCAGGCCTTACATCACAGGAACTGGATGCTGCAAGGAAACCTGCTATGCTCACCGAACCTCAGCTATGCCTATGCACTGTGAAATCAAGCCCCTCACTGACTGTTCCGAGAAAATGCATTTTGTGGATGTTTCCAGCTCTCAGCCTGCATTCTGCAGGACCTTCATTTGACAGCTTGACCCCAGGACCAACATTTCTGCTTTAAGAGCAATACTTTAAAGTCACCTAAAATCCACTTGAGGACTTGATTTGATTTTAGATGTGTGGTCAAGAAAATACATATTGATTAAAGGGAGGGATGACAAAAGGCTTCAGACGGCAATGGAACTGAGTGTGGTCAAAAAGAAACTCCAGTCCCTGGGTCATTTGGCCCAAAGATTCCCACCACAGCTCCCTCATTTGGCATTCTTATATCTTAAAAAAGTGTTATGGGGTGTAGGTTGTAGCTGTATTGGTCTATATTGTCACTGAGTGGCTTTCTTGCATGCATACCAGCATCTGCCTTCTTCACTATTCATTCCATCCAGGTAGAGCACACACCAAATGCAGATGCTTCCTCAGTCTGACAAAGGGTGTTTGTGCCCAAAAGCTTGCAAAGAAGTATTTTTTCCAACTGAGTTGGTCTAATAAAAGATCTCATATTTACCCAAAGGACCTTGTCTGTCTTAAAAAAATGTTATGTTTTTAGGAGGCAGAATTCAAGAATGCGGAAGACTGGAGTACATAGGGATGGTGGGGAGTAGGGAAGGAGGTTGGGTGGGACCAGGATGTTGTTGAAGGATGAAACAGCAGCACATGGAGAACTGGGTATAAGAACAGTTATGGGGCTTGAACTAGGGGAAGAACAGAGAGCTAAATGGTGGGACCAGTCGTGGACAATGGGATCTGTCAGTTCCATGTTTTCCCCTCATGTTTAAAGCTGCTCCCACCCCCATCATCCAGGCAGCGAGAGTGCAAAGAAAGCTTCCCTAACATTAATCACCCCCTTTCCCAGGGCAACTGCTGAGAACCATAGTGGCATGTATGCTGCAAAAGAATGGAAGGAACGAAGAAAAACTCCCGGCCCCAGGAAGGATGAAGACACTCCCTCTGAGTATCATTTGGGATCCAAGTCCCTGCCCATCTCAGGGTCCATACCCTCCAGGCATGAGCCAAGAATTATATGCTTTGCTCTAAATAAAAGCAGGAAACGCTAGCCCAAAGGCAAAATTTCATTTAAGCATTTCTGGGTTACCCAAGCATGGAAAACATGGGGAAAAGTTAACGTTTCTATAAAGTGACCAGGAGTGAAATTAAAATGTGGTTTTCAAATTGGCAACTCAAATGGATTCAACTCAGATGCAACAAACACCTAATCTGTTGTTTCTGACTGCCAGAAAGTGACTAGCCATTTTACATACTCTTTCCATTTTATGGCCCACTTTGCAGCCATAAGGACCCACAAACATTTTTATTAATGTCTGTATCATTTTTATTGGAAATCTTGTCATTGTGATAATCAAATAAGGTTTTTTTGGAGTTCCCCAAATAGCAAAGTATCTGAAGAACTCAATTTACAGAAAACCCCCCACAACCTCAATGCATTTTGTCTTCTCATACAGAAAATCCTTTCACTTTTCTTTTTTTTTTTTTGTCTTTTGGAAGGGGGGCATGTCTACACACAATGTTGAAAAACTTTAACTAAAAGGTGCATTTTTTACTTGAAATTAAAGTGGTGTGAACTCCTCTATGTACACACTTACATTAGCTTAAACACGTTACCTTAGTGTTCATTATCTTGCATCAGTAAGTGTGCAAGCACAAGTTAAACAAACAAACCAGATCTAAGCAGAAAAGCATTAGCACAAAGAGACAGTCTACTTTAGCAAATAATGAATTCTGAACAAATTTTAGACAACCACTGCAACTTTCATCAAGGCCTCATGCAGCTGCCACAATGTCCTTCTATTTTCCTGATAATTTCCACAGTGCAGATATACACACAGACAACACAGAAATATTGAACATGAGTGGTAGCATCGTATATATACTTTTAATGATTGTACATTTTCATACTTGAGCTCAGTTTTTATGGTTCACTGGTAGCTCCCACAGAAACCAGCAGGGATTGGCCACTAAATGTAACTCCAGCTGCTCGCAGATTACAGAAGATCCTGCGCTTACCCCTCATATTAAAAGATACTTCAACCCAATTTTACTTTTCAACTGGTGCCCACAAACCAATTTAAATATCAGGTCTTCTCCTCCCAGGGTCAATTCCATTCTGTTAAACTTGTAAGTGCTCTTACAGTGACACTTGCAAGAGCCAGATTGGCAGGTCGGGTTTACAAGGAGCATCCCATCTGTTGAGAGGATGAAAGGAGCTGTTATTTATTGTACTGCACTCCTCAACTATTTAATACTGAACCTCAGAGCCTAGCAGTGTGCTGCCACTGACTTCATCATAGTAGTTAAATACAGATTTTTACAGCAAAGACAGATCAAGCCAGGAGCTGAAGTAGACTGAAGGGACTTGTCACAACACAAAAAGATCAGCTTTCTGTGAAGCTCATCTCACTGGGAATGACCTATAATTACTACCCTACCCTACTCCCCAATTCACCACATAAGATATGTGTACACTCAATGGCCAAGAAGGACCCATCCAGTCCTTGATTTCTGTATCTCCTTCTCCACAGTCCCCTACACAGCCATTGAGTAGCTTTGGGATCCATCTCTTCCAAACCAATATGAAAGTTTAGAGCTTCTAAGTCTCCATCACCTTAAGTCAACAGGAGAGAAGTATCCCTGAATTTTTCCTTAGACTGACTTAACACCTTAAGACTTGCTCATTCTGAAAGAAAAGTTATTCTAGATTCCAAAAGGAAAATTAAATTTTCTTCTACAAACAAGTCCTTAGAGACAAGAAACATGCCTGCAATCCATTCTAGAGAGAGACTTCAGCAGAATACTGAAAGCCATCTTATGAATATGAATGAGCCTGGCCTCTATGGTTCTCAGGAGGAGAGCAGAGTCACAGTGACAGCTGAAGGGACAGACAGCTGGATGAAAAGAAAGACTCCCTTGGTGGGTGGGTTGGGGGGGAAGGTTTGGTGTGGTAAATAAATCACTGGAGAAACAAAAGTCCCCGCCAAACAAGGTGGTGAAGCCTGTGTCAGCATGACTGGCTCAGCATAAACAGGAGATTTTAAAGGAAGAAATATAGTGGATGGACCAATAGTAACGATATAATTGGCTTCTAAGCAATGACCTTCATCCCCAAACACCAATCACATTTATGCACACCCACTTAAAAGACCTAAATTTTTGTCTAAATATTTGTTCCTCTAGAGACAATACCTAAATTAACAGAATTTCAGAAATAGTCTTTGCAGATAGAATTTCCAAAGAGAGAGACACCATGTAAAAAAGAAAAATTATTAAATTCTAAGGGTTTCAGCTGTATGGCCAAAGGAGACCCAGGTGTATTTGTTTAAGAATAATTTTTAACTCACAAAACAATTGCTAAGGATGTGAAAGGCAGAAAAATTCAAATTGGAGCAAAAATTGTATCCCAGACTTGACCTTATCAGATGCTCAGACAATCCTACAAGGACAAATTTCTGAAACTGTATTTATATGGAAACGGGAACAATCAGTTCATTTTCATTCATTTGCCCTTACAAACCCCAAGCAAACCCCAAGCTCAGGACCCCACTACACTGGGCAAACAGTGAGAAAAGACTTGTACATTGGTTCAGGTCAGGAGGGGACAGGCAGGGCAGGGAAAAAAGTGGGGTGTGATACCACAAAAACCAGGAATAAACTAAGAGAAGAGCATAAATTTAAAAGGATTTTCCTGAATGATGAAAGGAGATAAGAGAATGTTATTTTAGCAGTTTTCCCCAGGTACCTATTTAGCTCGCCTTTTCCCCCTCCTAAAACTCCACATGCTGCAAACAGCACAGAAATATCTCTTCTTCACTCCAAACCAAGTGCATTTGATATTAATCACTCGTCCTCGCACAGACGTTGGCAACCTAAAGCTCACAGGGAATCAGTAACATGCAGCTCAGTCTGGCACCTTCTATCCACTCTGCCCTATGCCATGCCATCAATGCCCCTGCAGCACCCCATCCCACCTCCCCTTATCCTGCAGGGCATGTGATGCTCACCATCACTGCTGAAATCACTCCTCCCCACTGCCACCAGGGATGGAAATGGGCAACATGTGGCAGAGGTGATGGCAGCTCTGATGGGCAGTGTGGGGGCTGCAGGCTGGTTGCAACAAGCAGCTCCACTCTGAAAGGCTGTTGACTCCTGCCCTGGCAGAATCACCCATACTTGGAAAGACTAGAATATGAAATCTGATGTTTACGGATTTCCAGATTATGGTATTTGTTTTGAATCTCGGGAGTACTGCCACAACAGCAAATCTACTGCCTGTGGAAAAACATTTTTGTCTACTTAAGAGCATCTTACCTTTTTCAGTGCCAGAGAAGATGGAGATGATTTTGTTTCTTGGTTTTCTCTCTTCTGGTACAGAGGGCAAGGGTTTCAAGCTGTGGTTGGCAGACAGTTGGTCTTTGCCCCCAGAACTGAAGATGGTACTGCTCATCCGAACCGGAGGGGCTGGCGGCTTGTCTTCCAGTTCTCCGTTATCAGACATGGTTCCTAGTGGCTAGACAGAGAGCTGAAATAGAGAAAGAGGGCAAGTGTGTAACAACTAGCAAAAATAAGGGAAACCCAAATGCACGATTCCTTCTAAAACTGCCAGCAAGGCTTAACTGCAAAATGAAGAGAAGGCTTTTCCTAATAGATCCTGCATTTGACTGGGTTAACCCAGTTAACAAGTCTTTTTTTTCCTTTTCTTTTTTTTTTAAATGCCTTTGAAAACTTCTCTTCTTTGGGGAAGGAGGGGGCCATACTTTGGTCTTGCAAAAGGCCAAACACAGTCAACACTTTGTGGCAAAGACCTGGCCTAAGTTATAACAGCAGGTTTGCATTAGTTAAGGTTGTAACAAGACATGCCCTCTCACTGACTTAGTTATGCTGGCAAAATCCCAAAGCAAATACTGCTACACCAAGAAAGTAGTTTTGTTGACACAATATGTTATTCAGGAAGGTACAGCTATCCTAGCAAAAAAGCCCCTTCTGTTGGGTAATGCTGCATGAACACAGGAGGGACCTAATGATAGAACCATGTCAGCACAGCTATAGTGGTAGAGGATTTTACGATTTTTTTTTTTATTTATTATTTTTTTACTTATTTATTTATTTAGGAACGTTTTTTTTCTCTTTCCAAAATTTCAGACTTC
>NW_017728983.1:4698744-4701157 GCF_001723915.1 Gavialis gangeticus
AACCATGCCCCGCACTGATCTAAAAGATACCCCCCCAAAAAAAAATCACAAAACAGTAAGACTTTTACGTTAGTTCTAGCAACAATTTGTTGAAATAAACACTTCATATACTGAGCCCTTAAAGATATACTATCCCTTGTTCACTAGAAAGATAATAGCTAAAAGAAGCCTGCCAGAAAAAGCTACCCAATTCTCGTGTTGGGTAAATACAGTAGGATTCAAACCCTAACAGTCTTTCAGTTACCTAAAGAATGCGTTTGGGAGATGATTGCTGCTTATTACTTAATGCACAAAAATATTAAGTAGCAACTTGACCCAGTTGGTTCTGCTATTGGTAAACATTTTACTTCTGTTTTTCCTGGCTACAGAATGAATCTATAAAGTGGGTCTTGACATCTTCCAAAAATGCTTTAGGATTCACAAATGGAAGATGATAAAACCAACAAACAAGGACTGCAAAGTAGCTATGATCTCTGAAGCATTCAGACTGAAATACAGATCAATGCCCCCCACAGTGAGGGAGGGGGGAGTTTGGAGCCTCAACTTGTGGGAGGGGGAAGGCAGCTCCCACCACTGCTTGCACCCTGGGAAGGCGTGGGGGGAGTGGCACATGCCCCCCCCCCCACAGATCTGGGCGAGGCAGGGTGGACTGCAGCCAGGGCTACTGGGGCTCTTCTTGGCAGGGGCTGGGCTCAGAGCAGCTGCCAGCAGGGCTGGGAGGATGCTGCATCCACCCTAAATTTTGCCACTGCTTCATTCCCAGCACTGCTGCTGTGAGCCACCCAGCGCAGCCCCAGCTCTTCCCAGTGCATGGGTGGAGGTGGGGTATTGAGCCAGGGCTGCTCAGAGCAGCTGGTGGCAGCAGCACTGAGAGCAGAATGGTGGCAAAATCTGGGGTGGATACAGCATCCTCCCAGTGCCACTGGCACCTGCTCTGAGCCCAGCACCTGCTGAGAAGAACTGCACAAAGTCCTGGCTTCAGCCCACACTGCCCAGCACAGATCTGGGGGGCATACACCCTCCCAGGGTGCAAGCAGCAGCCGCCTCTCACCCATGAGCCATGGCTCCGGACCCCTCCCCCACTCACCCCTCCTTGACAGCATCTGTCCCTACCCCTGTCCCCTCCCTCACCGCAGGAAACATTGATCTGCCCCTCCCCACCATGCCCCTTCCCTCCCCTTCCACCGTACCGGACTTAGTTACACAAGGAACAGTAAAACATGATATGACCAGGCTCCGGGTGGTGGTGTTGCACAGTGGAGGGGCTGGCTGGGGCACAAGAGTGCACAAAGTGCAGAGCTGCATGGCTAGGCAGCAGGCAGGGTCTGGCCCCCTGCTGCCTGGGCAGACTTGGCAAGATTCATGCCCCACCAGCATTCATACGTGTGTTTCACCACAGCTAATAACTCCACCATAAGATAGCACTATCAGGGACAACACTATCTTACAGTAGAGTTAGTTAATTTGCCACACCCTAATCCCAGTGCTCATGTAGACAGTGACACTTTACAGAGCTAACTGGTCAACTCCACAGTACAGCACGTGTGGATACACCCAGTAAGTGTTAAGTTAAACATGTGACACCATAAGTCCTTCACTGTGAAATCTCTTTGGAGACTGGTCTTTTACTGCATCCTAAATCAGCATGTACTTGGCAGAGGAGCTGCAAACCAGCAGACTGATGAGGCCTGCCTGCTTCTCACCAAGTACTGTACATTGCCAATTTCTCACTACCAAAGCAGACTAGTGGCCTCAATTTAAGTAACACAAGACTGTACTGTTTCATATCTTCTTATTTAAAACAAATTACACTGAGTGGTACCACAAACATCCAAGTAAGAACACAGTTTTTCTGTGAACTCCTCACAGAAGGAGACTACATTATACAAGGCTCTGGAAGTTCAGCTGGTAGCTGGGCAGTTGGCGATTGCCCCTATCCACTTAGAGACTAATGACAGATAGCTATCAGTGCTGTACATCAGGACTGTCCAGCTTCAGAGCAGCCAGGGGGATGCAAACTGCCTGGGTCCCTTCCCTTGCCACCAGTGTCACTCCCTACCCCCCACCCCAACCTCTGCAGCACTTCTCTTGGCTGCAAAGGGGTTGCAGGCTCTCCCCTCCCCAGCTCCTGAGTCTCAGGTCTCACAGCTGCACCACCCCACCTTGCCCCCAGGGGTGAGAGCAGTAAATGGAAGCTGGAGAAGGGAGGGGGAACCTGCAGACTCCAGCTGCAGCAGTTTCTGTAGGAGGGATGAAAGCAGGGGTGCTAGGGACCATAAATTAACCTCTTATGAGCTGCATCCATCCCACAGGCCACCAGATGGAGAGCCCTGCTATACCACATATATATATATATATATATATATATATATATATATATATATATATATATATATATATATATATATATATA
>NW_017728983.1:4701253-4703077 GCF_001723915.1 Gavialis gangeticus
TATATATATATATAAATAAACCCATCTTCAGATCCAGGGCCTAGTGAAGGAGGAAGAGAGATAACAGCAATATTGGAGAAAAACTATAGATATAATGAACAATAAGGGATGTGGTCAGCTGATCTGTGGCTTCATATCTAGGTACAGCTGTCGTGACAGGGACAGGTGCAATGTTGTGACCATATATACAAAATGAAGGATTCTAACCTAGAAAACAGTAGCTCTGAAAAGAACTGAGATCTGGGGGATAACAGGCTGACTGACAGTTTCCAGGAAGGCTCCTTGGATATATGAGCAGGTCAATAGGGAGAAGAATAAATATATTACCTCTGTATTTGGCACTGGTATGACAACTACTGGATTACAATCTCCAGTTACTGAAAAACTGGAGAGGTTTCAGAAAAAGTTATACAAGAATGATTAGATGATTGGAAACTGGGCTCATACAGGGAGCTCAATTTATTTATCAAAAGGGGCAGGGGAAGAGGGGACTTGATTACAGTATCAAGGACCTAAAGAGAGAACACGTCTAGCAATGAGCAAAATTCAGTGGCTAGAAGCTGAAGGTAGGCAAAATTCACACTAGAAATAAAGCCCAGACTTTTACTAGTGAGAGTAACTGTTAGAACTACTTACTGAGAGTTGTGGTAGGGTCAGTACTATTAAAAATTTTAAATCAGGATTAGACATTCTGCCAAAAGAGAAGCTCGAGTTCAAATAAAAATTAATTCAGGCCCAAATTATACAAATCAGGTTAGGTGACTGCACGTCTCCTACTGGCCTTATAAAATCTATGAAGCACAGAAAATATGTTTATGTCTTTTGCGCAAAGAAATTGTACTGAACTACTGCTTGTTCAGATTTTAATTCCCTTTTAATTCCATTCTTGAAAATTAAAGGAAAGCAGCATAGCAGAATTGTAGTAGCAAAGCAAAATTTCTTTATCTAGAAAAAGTGGCAAGAAGGACAAGTACTAACTGCTTTTTTCTTTTGTACTTACCTTTTAAAATAAATCTGATACAAGAGTTTTAACATGACTGCTTCAGTCAAAGGCCTCTTGTTGGTGATCCTTGATATTATCTCTACACTATGCTCTAGCTGAACAAATTGCCCTGTACTTTGTTCTTGCCCAGTGTGGATTAGCTGTTCAGGGCACGCAGCTCACTGCCTAAGTCATGTTGAAAAGTTCAGTTATAAACGCTGGGGAAATAAACTGACAATTTCACTGTAAAATGTTATATTAATATATATATTAATTCAATTTAGCTAGTAAAGTACTTAGAATTTTTTTTAGTATTTCAAATATTTTTCTAAAACAATCCTGGTGTAGAGCAATAATTCTCAGGACTGAGTTGCCTAAGCAGCCCCCAGACAACCTCCATCCAACTCGTATTTTACACTGTATTAAATTGTTTGGCCTAGAGCTATCGGTTCCTTGTTGGGTTTTTATTCACCCCACCCCAGACATCAAAAGAGCTTATTGGGTTAGGGATGCAAAGTGCTGAGAAATCCCAAAGCCGATAAGAAAAAAAAATAAAAGCGCTTTAAAAGTGACAATCTGAGGCCCAGCTCATCAGCTGTTCCGTTCTTCCAGAGTGCCTGAAAACACCCATGATCTTGCCTGTAGCACTGGAGGGGAAAATGATCTGGGGCAACAGTGGAGAAAGCAGGAAGACAATATAACAAAAGCCAAACAGGATAGCGAAGAGAACTGCACAGTAGCATTACATTAACCACACATCTATGCAAGTGGTTTTGCCACTTGCAAATGAAGAGGATTCACCTTTATAACCATGGACTTTTTTTTTTTTTTTTTTTTTTTTT
>NW_017728983.1:4703138-4713881 GCF_001723915.1 Gavialis gangeticus
TTTTTTTTTTTTTTTTTTTTTTTTAAATCACAGGTGGTGAAACGATTATAAAGATATTTGAAATTTTGTCAGCATGAAGTCTTTTACTTTGGAAAAGGCTGAAAATCCCATAAGAAATGTTACTTTTATTTAATTCAAAAAAGAGTTCTCTATAATTGCAAAATATTGAAGCCTAATTTCAACTGCTGCAGAAGGGACATGACGTTGAACCGATGATATTAAAACAATGATAATGGGAAGCTCCTACTGGCTCCATTCATAATATAACCCATGGATTCATTTCAATGGCTGTTACCAATTTATACAGTTTTCATTTAAACTGTAATTTGGGCTTAAATGAAAGTGGCCAATTCTCGCTGGAGTCTCCACCCTCCCCCATCCTTACACCACACCTTCAATATGCAGGGAAATGGTTTCACAAAATCAGGAAGTGCTTTTGCAACCACTGTAGAGAGGCTGGAAATCTGTACAGGGGCCAGAGAAGAAAGAGCAGAATACAAGCCAGGCCTGCAGTCTGAAGGTGACTTCTGCTCCCTCATCCCCTTAAAGGGGAAAAGGCGTCTTTCTGTTGACATCCTAGCATAGCTGCCCTTGTATCACCACATATTTGCCTGGCTTGCCAAATCATGGCCAGTGTGTACAGGAAACTGCAAGAACTGTGAAACAACTGAAATTCTGACACCTGCAAGGAGTTATCACACCATACAGTTGCGGGCAAACAAAACTTGGGGGCATCTGAACCCCAAGCCTCCGGGCCTGGGCCTGCATGTAGGATCCTTGCCAAAGGATTTGGAAGCAACTGAAGTTACAGACTGAGGTGGAGGACACTTGCTGGTAGCAGGGCCACATATGGTTCTTGGATGATTCAAATGGATTTAGACTTGATCTGGCTAAGTTGACCAGGGACATGATTTTTTTTTTTAAGGTAAAAAAAATATCACAGTTTAGCAAGTGATGCCGAATTTCACATTTCTATACAATGTGTCAGAAAGCGTGAGGGTACTGAAGTTAGGCATAACGGATTTGTATTCATTAGACCTTTATCTAACTTCCTGAAGTCCCAAATGAGCGTGCAAGTTAGGTTGCATAAAAAAGATTATGGAGGAGTGACAAAGCTGATTGTGTAAAGAGACAGATCCACAGTTAAAGGCAAAGCCAACAGTAATGAATTTGTAATACAACAAAGTTCATTTTTTGATCTTTACTGGAAATTTAAAGTTATGAGGGCAGGTAGGCAGTGGCTCAAACTGCAGTTAGTCTTTTAAAACAACACAATACCTACAGCCCATCATTTAGGACTTAACAAATTAATTCCCGCTACAATATGGGTCTAGCATCCACTAGACCCAATCTAAAATGATTCACTAGTCAGACAGGAATAGAGCTGGGAACTATGTCTCTAATGGTCCTGCTTTCCAAAGCATACCAGGGAAATCTGGGAGAGATAAGAGCCCATAGTTGAATGGGTGCTCAAGAGTATAGCTTTCAGCCCCAGCCAGGCCAGCTGCTACTTCCCTTCACAGGCAAGTCTTCAGCTGCCCTCACAACAGCAGGAAAAGCATAGTGCCCCTCTCCCTGCCCTGAAACAAAGCCACTGTAATTGGTTAGCAGCAACATTTTCAGTTTCATTTTTACTGTGCTGCTATATAAGTGAGTTGTTGTGCTAGCCTTTTTTCATCTGGGTTGATGCTGTCTGTATACCTGGTTTAGCAAGAGTTCCAGTACCTGCCAGAAGGGCAAAAGAAACAAAACATCAAAAGTAATGAAGATGAGCAGTCTGAAAAGAAGTCAGCAGTGTTTTCAGAAGCATTACTGATATCAAAGATGTGGCACCATCTGAACACTATTATGTTTCCTAGTTCCCCTCCCTGCCTTCATACCACCCCATATGTAAGAATAATGCAAGAAATGTTCTCTATGAAGCTACGTCCTAAGTACAGACCTTACCTACATGAACTCCCTCTACCCTGGAAATCTAGTTTTGTTTCTCCTGCTTCTCAAATGCAAATTAAAGCTCCTCCCCTTGCATGTTTGAGGAACGACTATCTGCAGTCCTGTAACTACCTCATTCCTTTTCAATCACTTGCTTGTTATGTTGATCTGATACCTCCCCTGAAACAACTTTACTTTTATTGCATTTTTCCTTTATTGTGCTCTGTAAAATTTCAAGCTTTTGAACAAAAGTAAAATACAAGGAGTTATGAGGATACATTTCAGAGAATAAACATTTGGAAGGTATTGAAAAGCAGTCAAACTTCAAGCTAATTTAAAAAAAAATGGCCAAATTACAGCTCGAGACTCCTATTACAATTTAGTAATAGAATTCTTTGTATGAAAAAAATATCAACGTAGGCTTTTTACTGAAGAACTAGTAAATGATTAATATGAGTGATAGTAAATTAAATCCACTCTTCCACAGCTGTCTTTTGACACTAGATTTACAGGACAGCCAATCAGATTCAGTTCTGTTCTAAATGACCAAACATTTTTGCTAGCTAATTTTAGCTGCTTTTTCCTTCTACAATTAGCAATGCAAGGTAGACTGAATGCTATCTGAATTTGATAATCAAGGTTTATTTCACAGACCTGGCCCAAAAGTAAAAGTAGTTTACTTTCTTTCAGTTCTATGAAGTGATTATTTTTCCACCTATAATCCCAGCAGAGAAGTATTTTAAACACCCTGGCTGTAAGTACAAAATAACCTGGGGCACATCTGGGATCAGAATGCCAGGGCATACAGCTGCCTTGAAAATAAACCTGAGAAGAGGAACTGGTGGAGGAAGATCAGAGAAAGAGATAGCAACAATGAAAGCAGCAGATAAAGTGGAGACAATTTCCCTCTTTTGGCCATCTAGCCTGCAGTTGGAGGGTGGGGAAGAGGAAGTCATCTTCACAGCAATCCACCTCATGGCTATCATCTGCTACTTTCCTAAACAACCATATAGGGTGCTACTTGCACTGTCTTGCACACAGAGCAACAGTTTGGACAGATCCAGATGCAGAGTAAAGCAGAGGAAAGAAGAAATGTCCCATAAATAAATCCCCCTCCTCCCCTCCCCCTCTCCAAGACAAAGGATATTGAATGGAGAAAGGGAGCTGAGAGAAATTACATGTGCATGTTTTGGGGAAAGGAGTGTCTTGTAAGAAAGGACTTGTGTAGGAAAACTGATTTAATGCTAAGAATTAAAACAATCTGTGTTATAACAATACTTATACAAAGTTTCTAAGGAGTAATTTCTGAATATTCTGATGAATGCTTCCTGTGATTTTGATTACCAACATCTGCACTCAACCACTTACTTTCTAGGGAACAATATTCTCAAAAGTATTTTTCCTGGAGGTAGCACAGTCTAATCTGCTGATTATATTTATGTGTTTGCTGTGGAGGACAGGCAGAAGAGAAAAAAGGGTTATTGGCAGGCCTTCAACAAACAGGTCTACAGATGCTGTACAGTTTCTAGTCACCAGTTTGGGCTGTGTGGTTGTGATCAGATTTCTATCTTCATAGACCAAACAGACTTTTCAATTCAATGCAGAATGTTGTGTGCGCATATGCTTTTTTCAAAAGCTCCTACTGAGCAATAAATTTCCTGAGATTAGCTCACTCAATACTGATTATAACTCATTTCCTCCCTGGATTAGCTGAAAGCAGCTTTCCGCCAAGTTTTCTTTTCAGATTGTGCTACCTAGCCACAGTCACTTCCTGCCCCATGAACAACAGCATGTTAACACAGCAGCATCTAGACAATTTAAAGCAACCTTGTCACTATAGAGAAATGCTGACAGAATCAAGTGGTCTCAGACTGTTTCATACCAGAAGCAAAGGCACCAAAAAGAAGAAATAATGAAAAGCTGAGGACCTTGGTCTTGAAAGTTTTCTTCAACCAAAGGGTGCACCTGAAAAAAACTAGTTCATAAACATTTTTGAGCTGATTCCTTCTTTTAGCGCTGTAGATTTTAAGGAAAAATACCAACGGCAATGAACTACTTGCTCACAGCCTGGCAAGAGCAACCACAATACCCTGTCTGCCAATATGGAACTTGTGCAAACCAAGAACAAGAGTGCCTTAGAGAATGGCCAAAAAGAACCCAAACCATAATCCATTCCACCTCCCTTCTATAAAGGGCACTTATTTAACCTCTATGTGCAAACACACTAAGCTCAAATCACCACAACATTAGAAGGCAGCCAATAACTTCAGTAAGAGTTACTGCCCTAAGTCAGGGATGGGCAATTATTTCAGGCGGAGGGCCGCTTACTGAGTTTCAGCAAGTCATCGAGGCCCGCATGACAGGCAGCTCAGGGCAGATTAATATTAATTTTCTATTTTTTAGGGGCCCCACGGGCTGGATAGAATGGCCTGGCAGGCTGCATCTGGCCCCCAGGCTGCATTTTGCTCACCCCTGCCCCAAGTCCTTTTAGCATTCAGCAGTCTCAGAGAAACTACTCTGCACATCTCTAGATTATTGTAGGTGACTGGGAATCCAAGGTGGCAAAGGTCAAACTACACAGCCATAAAACTAAGAGAGGCAAAAAGATGGAATTTTTAAAAAGTATTAACCAGGCAAAGGAGGGAAGAAAACAAACCCTAATCTAAACTTCTTCAACCAAGCAAAGCCTTTCAACGTGCAAGCAAACTGAAGAAGAGCCTTTGGGTCCACTCTGAAAGGCATTACCTTCATCAGAAACAGACAAGTTTCCACACACAAAAAAAAGTTAGCAGTGATTATTCAGTGTTGGGATAAAAATCTCTGAACAAATCTGATCAACAGGAACTTCAGTTGACCCCGGGTGTCTTGGTGCTCACTGCCAGGAAAGGTTCCTGGTTAATGGAACAGGAGGAGTCCATCCTGCAACACTACCACAGTGCAAGCATTGCCTCCGGCCTGGGGCCTTTAGAATGATTTCAGGCAGGCAGGCACTGGCGTCACCCCCTCTCCATGAAACGTGCCTCCAAATTCTGTCCTAAGGCTACACTTTGCCTGCACACTTCATCTACAAGGGATGTAGAGGCACTCAGTGTAATATCTTGCAAAATAAACTAAATGATGCATACAACAGCAAAACCAGGCCAAATTCTTTTCAGTCTATCATTTTCCAGACTCCCCTTCCCTCCTCCCTAGTATTTTTGCTAGCTGGCTCATAAGTAGAAAAGCAAACTTGGGTCAAGTAAACAATGCTGGCATTTACTAATCAACTGGACTGGGCAAAAAATAAAAAATATATGAAGTAAGCAGAGGCAAAAATATAGCAAGCTAATTTCAACTTAATGTACAGAGGTCTCTCCAAAACTGACTGTTCATATGCTCGACAGTCAGCTTAACTATAAGAGACAAATAATCTGATCATGGGGTATTCAAGAGACTTCACTAACTTTGATAAGTCTTTCTTTAAAAAAAAAAAAAGGATGGAACATTCTCCAAAGCCACAACCAAAAAGCATTACATCACAAAACAAAACTAACCATTTCCACCTTGTAAATGTGTGTGAACACTGTACTAGAAGCAGTTAGCTGCTTCTATGAGAATAAGTTATTAGTTCAGGTCAAGAGTCTTTAAAATTGCTCTCAATTCTAATATTTCCTGTGGCTCCAATCAGCCACTTTCTTTTACAGAGGCTTGGCCTACAAGCAATGCATTATAACTGGTATTTCTGCCCTGTAATCTTCTCTAGTACTGGCACAGTAATGACTTTCTTGCAGTGATTAATAAGCAAAGATATGCAAAGTAGATACTGCTCTTAAAGTTCCTGGCAGCTTACCAAGAAAGTCTTTAGCTTCACCAAGTCTGCACATTCAGTTTTAAAAAGTAGTAAAGAATAGGCTGCTAATAACACTACCTTTTGCAAAAAGCTCATCTACAGAGAAATCACCTCGTACCACAGTCCACATGCATGCACACACCCCTTTTTCTAGCACATAGCACTTTGTTAACAGTGAAAAGCCGAAAAGGCAAAAAAACATCTTCTCACATCCGAATACATTGCTCAAATTGGGATCCAGAAACAGGAGATACTATTGCTCACTATGTAGCCTTAGCTACCCATCATTGGTGCATGGTTCTCCTATACAGGGACAGGTCATTAGGCATTCTGTAATCTGAAAGTTTCCTTCACATTTGTACATGGTGTATGCATCACTGGAATATTCCCACAAGCTGTATGTTAACTTTAGTCTTAACAACTTTTGTTGAGGCAATTCAAGCTTCTCCATGTTGGTCAGTCAAGCTCTGCCCCTGCAGGGAGACAGATATTCAGAAGTTTTGATATTCATCCTAACTTCCTCCTGGGTCATCTCTAGTCATGAATGACACAGTTTTATTCCTGGGGGTTGTCTGTGTTTCAACCAGTGGCTGTGTTATAGGAAGGAAGCTTTTTCGGGGGGAAAAAAAAACCCCCAAGCATGAACAAGTCTCAACACCTGAAACTCACAGTCTATTAACCCCACACCACATTTAAGCAGTGCCATGGAATTTCAACTCTTTAAAAAGTATCCAGTATAGCACATCCTTGCTCATATCAAAAATCCTTTCTGTAATTTAATGTAGTTCTTAGTCAGTGTGAACATGCATACATATATGTATAAAGCAGAAATTATAATTCATTTGACACTGGAGAAGTATAAGAGCAACTCTATTTAATGCATGCGAGTGAACTACAGATGAATGATGTATAGGTAGTACCCTCTGTATTATGAGCTCCAGTTGTCAACTCATTAGTTATACATAAAATAAATGAGATCAACACCAAAAGCAGATGAGCTTCAAAATTGCTTTCCTTTATAACTTGCCCTTCTTTCACATTCCCCTTGAGTTCTGAAAGCAAGCTAAATAAATTGAGGCCTGCAACAAGATTAGTTCCAGCAAACAAAAACAAGCCAGATAGCAGGGTTTATTAGGACTTCAGCTATACATGCACTGACCCTTCCCTACTAACTGACTGGAGAGAGAAAGAGAGAAGGAAATAACCAACTCATCAATTTCCACTTGTTCAATGCAAAGGAAGCCAACTTTTTTAGCACACCTGCCATAAATTAAGCCCCCATCCTCCCCAAGTGCCACTGATTCCCACTCCCCAGAAGTGTGACTGATAGAGTTTGCACCCTGGAGTACTGGAATGGAGGCTGGGGAGCTCCAGACTCTTGCAGAGCAGGGACAGGACCCTGCTTCAAGAGAGGTCACTGCCAAAAAGCAAGTTAACCCTTCCCTTGTCCTGCAAAAGCTGCATTTTTATATGGCAAGCAAGATCCAAGGCTCTGAATTTGACAGCAGCTGCAGGGCCAGAGACAAGTTAACCAGGTGTTGGCACTGACATCCCTGCTCCAGTCAGCCTCCTGCCCCCACTCTGCTCAGTGTTGCCAAAGGCTTGAACCCCTGCCTACCTCCATTCCTGCACCTCCCTGTACCGAGTGCCTACAGCTCACATGCCATACACAGCAGCAGCCTGTGCCACAGGTTGATCACCCAAGGCTCACTGCAACACAAACTCTGGGTGAACAAATCTATGCATAGCACTGTTAGGGAAGAACCTGCATTTAAGTTCCACACTTGTAGTGCTGCCAGTACTGACTCTACCACTACAGTAAATAGCCATTACTGGAAACAATGGTAGATGGTCCCAAGGATGGGAGCAGGAGATGAAACAGAGGCTACTCTCTTTAGAAAAGCCATTTACTTCCAATATACTAACAGTGGAGCTCTTTGCCCCCCTCTACTGATTGAACCATAGAGACAGGTTTAACATACCAGTCTGACCCAATGAACCCTTTCCTTTAGTTCAGATAGCAGACCAGTGGCCCCAGGTTTCACCCAACAAGTTCATTCTGGAGAACAGTCACAAGGCAGAAATTTTACTACAGAAACCTTGAAGCTCAGAACAAGCTTCTTCAATTCCCGTAACAGCTGTGAAGTGCATGACTGTCCCCCCACCAGTGACTCCGCCATATACAGCGTCTCACTCACTGGTTAACCCACTTGTACTGACAGAACTTCAGTGCAAGCTGTAGAACCAAAGAGCCCATTCTCCACTCAAGGTGTTTGTCCTGTTTCCAAAACAAGATCCAAGAAATCTTCCTTCCCTACATATCGCACTGGTAGTTTTTTTATAGTCCAAAATTTGTTATTTCTTCAGATCTACATGCACAGGCACATCAGGAAATCTAAATATGTTAAATCATAGAAAAGAAACATAATAAAAAATTTTCACCTCCCTGGCTGCCTCTGACATCCAGCACATCCAGGGAAGAAGACAGACTAACCTGCACATCACAGAGCAATACTCTCACAAAAGCACTGTCAGATTCCCAGGGAAATACACTTCCAGCCTCTACCTCCCCTGCATAAAATGGCATTTACTGTCCACCTAGGAGGACTTTTACAATCTTTGAATTCTCCTCAACCTGAAGAAAGAAAGGATTTTTTTTGCTACTATTTAGTTGGTCTAATAAATGATATCACTGCTGACCCAAGAGCTTTGTGTAACAAAATCCTGACACTTAGCCTGATCTGATTTTTGATTACACAGCGGGAAAGCATATGGGAAGGGCTGAGGGGAGGAAACACTGCTTCATTTAGTTTGCATGCTGGGGTTTTTTGTTTTTTGTTTTTTTTTTAAAGGTGAAATGAATGTGAACTTTCTATGAAAAACTGGTTTTGCCTACTTATCCCTAGACATTTGCCGACACATTTGCAAAATCAAAGTCAAATCAAATTACTCAAAAAAAAGTCTTCAGAAATATGGAAGGGATGAATGGATGGCTCTATGAATTACAACTTAATTCACTCAGTAATAAGGAAGGCCAGAAACAGTTGCCACAACAGTATTAGGTCATGTGCTACATAGCATATACCCAGATTTGGAATTTAAAAAATATTAGTACCAAGCATCTAAGCGTAATTCGCAAGGTTCATATGCCCTTGGATTTGTAATGAGGTTAGAAAAAGCTTTCTGTCTCAAGAATGGTGAATATTTTGCTCCTATGGTAAGGAACAATGATGCTCACTGTTTAAGCAAGTGCATTTCAATAATTAATGGGATCTTCTTCATCAGTAAGCAATCACTGACCTCCCGCTAATCAATTTGTTATTTTTCCAGAGTGTCTCAGGACAATTAATAAATCTGCATATTACTTTCCATATCTTGTAGAAAGATCTGTTAGCACTCAAGAGAATGAGCTAACTGGAAATAAAAAGATGGCTTATGTATTTTAGTTACACATTAGAATATTTTTATTGGTATTAAATGTAAGGAGACAACTGTCATTGATAAAATATCACAGCAAACTACCTGATTTATTTATTTATTTTTAGATGTGTAGCTGTATAAAAGACACACTAAGAAGTAAAACAGTTGAACAGATATTTTCGGATAGGCAGAATGAAAGTTTGGTTGATATAATAATATTTACCAGTTTTCATCCCTAGACCTCAAAGCACTTACAAAAGAGGATCCATTATATCCATTTTACAGATGGGCAAACAGATTACATTCCAACAATTATGATTTTTCACTCACCATGAGCAGAAAATTGAGCTCAGAGTTATGCTCAATACTGATACAATCTTTGCTAATGAAAGAAGATAAAACTATGAAAAATAACTAACAGTTTGAATGTACTGTATTTTATTGTAGAAACTACAATAAAACTTGAAAATAGGCCAGATGTTAAAGCAGGAGACATTCCAAGGCAAACAGCAGAGTAAGAAGAATGTTTAAACAGGTGACAAAGAATAGACAACAGCTTGGGAAGCTGCAAAAGACCTGAAGAAACTTGCTGATATCAATGCAGAAGCTATGAAAGGAATTTAATACTGGAGTAGCCCATTAACTGTCACAAAGAGCAGTGGCACTCAATCTTTCTGGCCAGTGAGCTGGATGGGCAGTGCCCAGGACATCTGCAGGCTGGATCCAGCTGATGGTCTCAATTCAGCACAGGACAGTTGCGGCAATTCCCCAACCAGCTGCATGGAGAGTGACAGAGGGTACCCTGGCTCCAAACTGGCCCATGGGGCGAGGAGGGGGTGGAGGCATGGTCCCCAACCTGAACTCACAGGTAGAGGGGAGCAAGGCCAGCCCCAGCTTGGCCCAGTGGGAGAAAAGGAGTTTGACCCAGCCACACAGTAGTGGTAGGGGGTGGGTGTTAAATCAGATCCAACCCAGTTGCATGAGGCAAAGGGAGCATGGTCAGGCCTCATCCACCTGCAGAGGAGGGGGGAAAGGGCATGACTTGACCCCAACCTGCTACACAGATCTCAAGGTTTGCTAATTTGGCAGCAGCAGCAGGTTAGCCATATTGATTGCCACTGCTCTCCTGTTGTCGAATTTCCCAATTCACGGGGAGCCCAATGGGCCAGATACCCATGGCTCTGTGGGCCACATTTGGCCTGTGGGCTGGAAGGTAAGCATCTCTGCTAGCGTATTTAAAAAAAAATGGAATGAAATTTTACTTAAAATAACTTAGGAAAACAGTAAGACAGTCCTATAGACACCTGACCACATTCAACATCGTGGTGCTTGGGCCAGGTGCCAGATGACTGGAAGGTAGCAAATGTGGTCCCCATCTTCAAGAAAGGGAAGGAGGACCCGGGCAACTATAGGCCCGTCAGTCTTACCTCAATCCTGGGGAAACTCTTTGAGAAGATCATCAAGGAGCACATTTGTGATGGGCCGGCATCAGAAATGATGCTCAGGGGCAATCAGCATGGATTTATTAGGGGGAGATCATGTCAGACCAACCTGATTGCCTT
>NW_017728983.1:4714382-4715430 GCF_001723915.1 Gavialis gangeticus
AACTACTTCACAGTTAGGGCGGCTAGGAGCTGGAACCAACTTCCAAGGGAAGTGGTGCTGGCCCCTACCCTGGGGGTCTTTAAGAAGAGGCTGGATGCCTACCTGGCTGGACTCATTTGAGTCCCGTTTTTGTTTTGGGGTTTTGTTGTTCTCCCGGCCTGGCGGGGGGTCGGGCTAGAATATCTACTAGGTCCCTTCCGACCCTAAATCTATGAAACTATGAAACAGGAGGCAATGCCTACAAAGGTTGCCTGACACTTCCTAGAAGGCCCTGTTTTCAGGGACTTAATTTAGTAGAATTGTAGCCATTCAAGTTAAATTGATTTGCTTTTTTAAGTTAATTGTTTTTACCCCTGAATGCATCATCTCAAAGAACTATTGAGCAGAGACTACCTTTTATTGATTATAAGTAGGGGTGCACTGATAAAGATATTTTGGGCCGATGCTGATGACCAATTATTAACCAGCCGTAACGGTCGATAACGATCCGATTGCCAATATGCAGCCTGGCAGCTTGGAGAGCAGCATCTGGCTACTAAGTCTTGGGGGGAAGGAAGGGGCCCCCACAGTGAGGGAGGGAGTGGGACTGAGGCAGGAGCTGCACAGCCAGGACAGGGCAGGGCAGAGCAGGGCACAAGACAGAGCCATGGCTCATCCGGGGGAGGGGGGTAGCTGCCACCGCTATGTGCAACCTGGGGGAGCTATGGGGGGCATGTGCCTCCTGGTTCTGTGCACTAGGCGAGGACGGGCTGCCACTGTGTGATCAGGGCCAGAGGCTGCACCAGACTCTTCCAGGCAGGGGCTACGCCCAAGATGTGCTCAGGGCAGGCAGGGTGGACGGCGGTGGCGCTGGGGTTATGGGGGGACTACACTTCAAAATTTTCCACAGCTCCCCTCCCAGCACCTCTCCCACCCGCCCCAAGCGCTGCCCAGGCCCAGCTCCCACCAGGAAGAGGTTGCAGCAGGCAGCCCACCTCATCCCACGCACAGATCCAGGGGGCACATGCCTCTCCATGACTCCCCCAGGAATCGCTCACCCCCCCCCCCC
>NW_017728983.1:4715545-4718441 GCF_001723915.1 Gavialis gangeticus
CCCCACCACGTCCCTTCCCTCCCACAAAGTTACTGGCCAGATACTGGTCTCCAAGCTGCCATGCTGCATTCCTGGCCACATGCATGCTGAGGCTGTGCGCATACATGCAGCACTTATTGGCAACATTAATCAGCCACATCAGCCAAAAAGTTGATTGCCAATAATGTCAATTTTCCTTTTATCAGTGCCAATATGATATGGACTGATATACTGGTACACTTCTAATTATAAGGATCAAAGGCTATATCAGATCTCCCAAAATTATGACAGGCTTGAAAAGTGTGTGCATCTGTGTGTGTGTGTGTGGGGGGGGGTGTTCTTTTGTAACTCAGGTTATTTTTATTTTACCTCAACTCATATTTCTAAAGTTTTCCATGCAAAGACAAAGGTAAGAAACTTGCCCGCCTTCAAATGGGAGCCAAGATTCTCATGCAATCTTGGCTCCAGTACCCAAGGCTTTGAGAAATACTATAATCATCACAAGACTTGCAAAAACTGAGAGTTAGTTGGAAACAGAAGTGGAGAGTTAGATGGGAAAAGTGGCCAAGCAGCTTGGGAGCAAAGGAAGGAAAAGAGTGGCCTGGCCAGCAAGGAAACAGGGATGTAAATTCTGTACTCAGGAGGTTGGAACTTGACAAAGGAGTTAGAGCAGGGATTAAGGTGGCTTGGATGAGACAGGCCTTCAAATAGGGGGCAGAAGCAGCACAGAGAACATTTCCCACCAGACACTGGAACACCACCAAACCAAAGAATCCAGGCAATGTTCCTGCCTGCAAGTGTGTGTGAAGAGCAAGGGGAAAAAAACACTGTGCTCTGCACTTCCTTCTACTGGCTAGTCACACAGAGTGATAGCCTATTACTGCTGTCTACAACTTCATTAGCTCAAGAGGCAGAGACTGGTACAGTAGATGTAAAGGTCCCAAACTCACATGGGGGGACACAACAAATACCCCAAATTCCACAGAATGGAATTTCTACAGAGGAGATTCAGTGGGTTGTATTCTTTTTTAAGCCTAGAGAGGAAAACCTGCCAAACATCCCAGAACCTGGGAGGTAACACTCTCCTTTTTCAGATGGGGGGGCTGAGACAGTGATGTTAAGATCAAATATGCCTACCGATTTTGGGTGCTTGATTTGACACACAGGACCTGATTTTTCAGCATGCTTTGCATTATAAGCCATTCTCCATGCTCAAAGTCTTGCTGGGGTCATTTGATTCCAGCAGTTTTTCCTGCCCAAGTGCAGGGGGGTTGGACCCAATGATCTGTAAAGGTCCCTTCCAGCTCCTAACAACTATAAAACTATGAAACTGTAGTCCCCAGGCTCTGCAGTTGCAATTTTGAGTGTTTAGCACTTCTGTAAAACATTCCCAAAGTCTCAAGTTGGGTTTCAAACTCAATTTTTCACAGGTTAATTGAGGCACTTTTCCCCATATAACACAGGAACTCCAGGACAGAGGCAAGGACTGAATTCAGTTCTCCAGGGGACATTCTGCCACTTTGATTGCAAGTCCACCCTTACTCTTCCTGCAGTCCACTACCTTGTTAATGATTGGAACTGAGTGCTTGCCTTTTCAACCTTCCTGTTCTTTTAATATTGCTCAAAAGAAACTCCATCATGCGCCAGAGTGACATCCATAAAAGGAGCCAGCAGGGTTGGAATCTTTTGGTGACCCTTACAAACTTCTGGCACTTCAGTTAACACTATCCAAGAACAACGCTAAGCAGAATGCCATCCTGTATGGAGACCAGCCCTAGAAAGGGATGAATCCTATTCCCAAGAGTTGCATAATTATTTGCCAATAGCCTGGGAATCACAAGCCCCAAGAATCTTAAATTTTATTCAGGGTTCTAAGGGAAAATTCCATAATGCTCACAGTCCCCTTCTGCCCATTCCCTGAGTTTTGACACCTTCTGCTCCATCTCTCTAACCCAAATTGTTAACTCTCACAGGCCCAATCCAGACCCTCTCTGGCAGTAATGCAAGCCGTGATGAACACCTGCAGGTGCCTGAGCTGCTGTGTTGGCTCAAGGAGCCTCAGGGACATTACCATGGCTTGTCCCACCATAACTGAAACAAGTCCCCAACAAGGTTCCATAACCAGGAAATGAGCAACAGGAAAAGCAGGGGCTCAGGGACTGCTGTGTTGGCTCAGGGAGCTGTAGGTGTTAACACTGCTGTCTCACCAGGATGCCAAATTCCTGGCTGCTCCACGTGCCCAGTAAGCTGGATGAGACAGCTCAATGGGCTGAATGTTTGTCACCCCTGCTCTAACCGATTCCTGACTATTTCTTCCTCACCCCCATTTCCTCGCCCCAGCCCCACTCCTACCTAACAGGTAAGTTTCAGTCTTCACATCGCATCCCTAGCCTCATTACCCTTGCCTGCTCCAATTGCCCACGCATGGCAAAACAAGGCAAACTTTGAAATAAATCAGTCTGACACAGACAACCAGCACAGAAAATATTAGCCCAAATGCCTGGCAAAGATATAAACAACTAGACAGACTTAATGTAAGTTGGTGCTGCCAACTCCACCTACTATACACACAAACGTCTGATAAAGAATGCCAATATACATCCCGGCAGAGTGGAAACCAGCGTCCAGCTCGTAAGTCTCTGGAGTTGGGAAAGGGACATAGGGGTGGGGAGCGAGTGCAAATCAAGGCTCCCCACAGTGAGGGAAAGAATGGGGTTGGAGCAGGGTGCGGGATGGAGCTGCAGGGAGATTTTTGCTGATAATTTGCCCAATAAATGCCTGTGTATGCACGCAGCCGAAGTGCAGCACTCAAGCAGTGAGGAGCACAGCCCTGCAGTTTCAAGAGCTGCATGCAGTAGATAAGTCTGTTGTGGTGGAAGGGAAGAGGGGAGGGAAGAGGCATGTGGGGGGGGGGGGG
>NW_017728983.1:4723441-4723925 GCF_001723915.1 Gavialis gangeticus
GGGAGGGAGAGAGTGGGGCAAGGAGCTGAGGCAGACACTACCCAGCCAGAGCGGGGCAGGGCAGGGCAGGGTGCAGGATGAAGCTGAAGCTCATCCAGCGGGTGGCTTCCACCACTGCATGCACCCTGGGAGGGTGCGGGGGGAGGGGGGGTACCCCTGGATCTGCACGGGGCAGGGCAGGCAGGCGGCAGCTGCAAGCTGGAGCCAGGATTGTGCTGGACTCTTCTCCGCAAGGGCTGGGTTCAGGGCAGGCGGCAGTTCTGGAAGGAAGGCCACTGGGGGGTGGGCTACAACGAAATTTGGGATGGCTGCAGCTCCCCCTCCCCCCGTAGCCCCTTCCCAGCACTGCTACGACCCGCTCTGAACCCAGCTGCCTCTGAAAAGAACCCAGCACAGCCCTGGGCCCAGCCTGCCCGGATCTGGGGGCACCACCCCCCGCCATGCCCTGCCGAAGTGCACACAGTGGTGGGAGCTCCCCCCCCCC
>NW_017728983.1:4724248-4729247 GCF_001723915.1 Gavialis gangeticus
GGGGCATTGATCTTCCCCCCTCCCTTTCCACCACAACAGACTTACCAGCTGCACACAGCTGTATCAGAAATCTGGAATCAGCTGATATGCCTCCTTAAAAATCAGTATCAGCCCCCAAAATCTCTATTGGTTCACCCCTGCTAACTACCTCTTTCTGCTCAGCTGCCTTAGTACTACTCTCTTCTTGCACATGTTTTCACTCAGGTAAGAGAAAACACGTCTAATCACTTTCTGAACATCTGAAGTGCAAACTCTGACCTCATTCTTGTTTAGGCTATTCAGACACTGAAGGCCATCTCTGAATGTGTGCTGATCACAGAACTCGCAGTTTATATTTTTATTAAATACTTTTATAAAGATAAGAAATGTTATACTCCAACTACAAAGTTTATACAATGTGCCTTATTTTACTATTATAATGCTAGTAAAAATGATTTACTTTTAAAAACTTGTTTCTGATCTGACATTCTTACACACTTTAATTGTTACAAAAAACAGGATATAAATTACAGTAGCCATTTCAAAAGAGTTACACAGAGTTAAACATCTGTATTATACACGGCAGCACCCTCACGGCCCATAAAACACCAGGTTTGGCAGTTACCTACAACCAGTGTTTCTCCACTGTACTTATAAGAGGGTGACCTACATTGCTGGCCATGTACCAGGATTCCTATACCAGAGACCGTGGCATTCATGCATATCATGGGAAAACAAAAACCAACTACAACCAGCTCAGCAGCTTTATCATAGTGTCAAAATGCTATATGCATGGCACCTACTGTAAGGGGAAATTCAGACTGCATAATCCTTGTCAGGATTCTTCTACTCATAGTATAAAGTGCCTAACACAGAAAACCCATCTCAAAGCTTTTCTCTGCTTTATGTATAAAAGCAATATAGCTGACACTACACAGACTAAGGAATAAAAGAATATGAAAGAAAAAGGAAAATCAACACATTTTTCCATTATTGAAAATTTCATAGGGCAGTAACGGCTGTTCTAGTAGGCTAGGAAATGTGTTCAGTCATGCTAAATTGAAATGCTTTCTGGAGAGGAAGACAGGTAAATCTGTTTTTATCACCAGTCCCAACTAAAATTCCTGAAGAAAAACTGACTTTTCTAGTTAGAATATTTTTGTAACTCTAGACACCTAATATCTTACTTCCTGGGCCTACGGAAGTTGGAACCACCACACATGCAAAAGAATATGTCTGCCACCAGTTACTTCACCAGAAAGGTACGCAACGGAAGTACTCCCATCATTTACAACAAATTCTCAGGCAGGAAACAAAATCCTCCAAGTTGCATCTAAACTGCATCAGGACAAAACGCTATATGGCAATAGTGTACCAAAGACTTAAATATCAAGAGTGATAAAGGAAAAAGAATGCTTGTGCAAATGATTTTTAAAAGTCTGTATCTTATTATCGCAGCGAAATAAGATTAACACAAACAAGCCATGACCATTTTGTTTTCCCTTCTCATTCCCCTTCTGATCCAATCCAATTTTCCACAAGAAATTAAGAAAAGCCAAAACATAGCAACTCTGCTTGCCAATGCTCCTGTATACTTCAGAAGGGCATCTAGGGACAGTGCTAAGAGTGTGCTAATGACAGGCAGACTTGCTTGCTATCTCAGCAGCCACACTTAAGGCTATAGAACATCAGTCCAAATGGCACAAGCTGCCAGGGGCAGTATACACCAAGCCAATTCTGCAGCCTGAAATAAACTCCAGGTTCTAAAAGCAGTTCCCATTTAATTCCCATGCAAAGAGAGATAACCATACAATGCTACAAGTGAAAGACAAAAAGTGGAGAATTCATCCTTTCAAGGCAAAATATGCAAAAATGAAGCAAAAGTGAGTTAGAAAGAGTGAGATACCAGAGCTGTAATCCAGAGTCCCTTCATCCACTTGCAACAAAAAGCACCCAAACCATTTTCAAGCTTTTCTATCTCCATAAACTGGTTGGACAAATAACTGTCTGGGGAGTTCAGGGAATGACCAGACAAAACACATCAAGACTTCCTAACCAACCTCTCAACCAGACCCACAATGCTTTCAGGTAAGTTGGGAATAAATCTCAGTATGTGAAAGAAGGTGCGTTCATAAAAGTAATTAGTTAGTAGCATTGTCTTGGCCCAGCAATCAATACTGGGAGATGGCAAGGGGAGGGAGGGCTGTGTTTTGGTGCCAGGCTGTATCACAAGATTCCACCCAACAGTTCCATCAATTCATTTCCGTCTGGACACAAGGTACAGAGAGTGGGAAAAATGCTGGTTTGTGGCATATAGCACAGAGGAGAGAACTAAAACCCAGATTTGTTTACTTAAAATGGATTTGAACAGACATGTCTTAACACCCCAACCTTGAAGATCACTTAAATACTACATCTGTAGTTGCTAGGTAGCTTTCTTCAACAGCAACCTTGATTATTTACCCCATCTCCTAAGCTGCTTTACAAGACTAGATCCAGGCCTACAGTGTGAAACATTTCAAGGTAAAACCAGAGTTGCATTTGTTTTCATTGACAATATAGCAACATTAATAGTGCTGTAGTACTACCTAATTATTTTTTGGTATTTAGATGTCTAAGTTCTCTATTATGCTATTGCCACACTTCCTCTGGTACCAGCCTTGCCCTCCCTAGCTCCTATGGGTGGGGAGGGAAGGTCTTGAAAACTCCCCTGGAGATAAACTGGGGCGGGGAGGGGGGAATTATCAACCTATAACAACTGGCTACTATTACATCATGTGCCATTATTTGCATTTCCCTCAAAGTAGAAAAAAAATAATCTGGTTTACCATATGAATATCCTGGCTGCATGGATCACAAATCTACTTACTGCAAAGAATACATAACCAACTTACACTGGATGAGGGAGGGGAATAAAAGTCCTGGGAATCCTGTACCCATATCCCAAGCCTCTCAAGCAAAAAGGAGACTAGGCCAAAAGATTTCTATCATACACATTTCCATACTTTATCCTTTTAAGTTTAAATCTGGGATGCTGTCAGAGAGATTTATTGCAACTTGTTTTTGAGTGCCAGTACTTCATGCAAAGCTGGCCACTTTCAAACTAATATTTAATCTAATGCAAACATTTGCATTTATTTCCTAAGAGCTCCCATGGAAAAAGGTAGTAGTATTTTGTTCAAGAGACCTACAAATGCTAAAGCAGTCTGTGTACCTTACCTCTTATCTGCTGGCTGAAATATGTCCAGTTCAAAACATGTTTCTGAATTGTTGAGTTGAAAGTGGGCACAGGAGTGATTGAAACTGGAAAGAGAAAATGTTTACATCTATTCACAGAGAACTGGACTAATACCTAATCTCTCTTGGTAGAGGACTTTCAGCAAAATTTTCAAACCAGGGGGCATAAGTTCCTATATAAGCACAACTCTGGAGAGTCACAACCTCCCTTCACTGGACGTTTTAACAGCAGGTTATACCTATGATTCTCAACCAGTGCTACAAAGCACACTGGGGTACCATGACAACTGTTTAAGGGTGCCACATAATATTAGCGCCCTTAGGTGTTCAAATGCCTAACAATGATTCAGAGAACACCAAAAATGTCAAATAGAAACCCATAATGTCAAAACATTCTGACTTGTGGTCTGAATTCTTTGCAATAGAAGAATTGCTTTGTTATTTTTCCATGTTCAAGAAGTGAGCAAAAGCTAAGAGCTGGAGTTTTCCAAGGGGTGACTTGGGTCTCAAGGTTTCTGCCAGCCCTAATTTCTATGATTCCATATTCAGACACCCAACTAAAACTGCAGTGATTTTCAACAGTGTAGAACAACATGAAAGCCATAAACAGTCTGAAAAGCAGGCCACTTGGCTGTCTAAATATGCATTTAGGTATCTAATTTTAAAATCACCTTGGTTTGATATCTGTGACCTATCACTCCACTACCAAGATAAAAGGAAGCATGGTGAAGATTGTGTTTCATCTTAAAATGAATATCCTGGCAAATCAGTTTAACTTGCCCCGGGAAAGCATCTGGAACTGCAATTTTTTTTTTTTTTTTTTTTTTTTAGGGTGGAAGCTGATCCTCCACTATTGTTTTTCTTTAAGAATTCCTTCTCCCAACTCTTCCCCAAAAAAGGCTGTGTTGGAAGCCCAGCAGCATTTCCTCCACACTAATCGTGTTCAGTCTCCCAAGGGCAAATGTAATAGATGAAACAAGGAGGTGCACCCTTTTATTAAAAGCATGTCTACCTAGGAGGCTTACCAGTCTGTCATACCAAATTACCAAGGAACGCTCATGCACTGCTCCCTCCCTCTTAAGATTACTTATTCCATAACAGAGGTGCACAGAATCTAGAACTGGGTCCTCAGAAGAAAGCAGTTAGAGAAGCAGCTGTGGATCACATGGCATAGAAGAGCCAGGGTGTCCCTAGCATACAAATGCCACCTGTAAGAGATCTGCACCATAACAGCTTGCATCACACCTCCAAAAACATGGAGAAACCCACACGCCAGGCGTTATGATGGCAACGGGGTGACAGGCAGAAGCCTGGGAGGACTGCAGCATGGCCCTCCTCAGCGCCTGCACGTACGAGAGAAGCCTCCCCTTCCAGGGTACGTGGAACGCTTTACTGAATAGAGCGCTTGGGTTAGGCAGAGACCAATGAGGAAACACATACTCACCACCATTACCATCCATTAATGCTTTCAGGGAACTGGTAAGGTCCATCATAGCGGCAGAGCCTGAAGTGAACGATGAGGGGGCAGTTAAAGCGGTTCCTATGGATAAGGTGCTGGGACTGACCTTACCGTCTACAGAGAGAAAAGGGGCACAAGTGTCAGGAGAGTTACCCAGTAGCCAGCAGCTTCCACCCAGCCCTCCAGCTGCACTTCTCATTGGCAGGCCACACAACATGAGGACACCTTGTTAAACAGCCATGCTTTGGAAGAGGCCTCAGTCAAGAGGAGCGGTACCTGCCCTCACAATCAGTATTCTTTCCTGTGGAGAGGAATGCACCCCAC
>NW_017728983.1:4734247-4747405 GCF_001723915.1 Gavialis gangeticus
GAGGTGCACTGCATGTCCAAAGCAGTAAAATACAGAAGGATGGTCTTGTTTATTAAAACTAACAACAGTGGCAGGAGATTCAGGACAAGTAGGTTTAATTCCAAGCCCTGACAGACTTCCTGCATGACCTTGCACAAGTCACTCATTCTTTGTGCCACAGTTCCTAATCTACAAAATGGGGATAATACAGTCCAGTTATGAAACCATAATGGTAATGTGTGGCCTTAAAATGTATGCATCTATTTGTAAATTCACTGAAATCATGTCTTGGCCAAGAAAATCTAACTGGCCATGTACAGAGATTTATTTCTTTTTGCAAAGACTAAGCCTCTAACTAATTTATCTGCAATATGACTTCTTGGCTGTAAACTGGGTATAAATTAAATATAACCTTAGAACTTGCAGAAATAGACCCTTTGCTGCTCATATTCCTATTTTTTTTGCTGAGCAAAAGAGTTGCCATTCTAGCTACTCAGACTTTGTAAGCAGCAGTGAACTAGTCAAGAACAGCATTATTTCCATGTGGTTCTGAGCCTTCCCAAGCAACTGCTGAAGCAAAAATTAACTCAAATTATTAACAGATAAATCCCCCAATAATAGGGCCAGGAAGTACAGAGTAGCACAGAACCTTCTTTTGCACAAGTCATTTAACTCTAACATGGGGACAATAAGAAAAAGCTTTTCTCCCCTTTTTCCTGTCAGCTACACAGACATAACATTTTGAGTACAAACACCTACAAATACCTAGAGGCTCATCCAAAAAGACAGTTCCTATCAGGGTACAAGGTCAAACCTTGGTTTAAAAAGTCACAGCCACTGCCCTTATACAGTAGTAAGAAAGTAAATGGAGCCTGGAGTTCAGAGCACTGCCCTTGTACTTCACTGATAGTTATCTTCGTTCCACTTGTAGTATCACCTTGCCCAGTAAACAGCTGAAGAACAAACCCAAGTGTCTGGAATCGTATTCAAGCCCCACTGGGGACTGCAGAAAACGTGATGGCAGGCGTATTGGTAACCATGGCAAGCAAGCTTAATACCTGGCCTTATGGATAATAGGTAAAACCCTCAAGCTCTGAACCAGATTTACAGCCAATCAAATGTTAAAGTGTTAAGCAGAAAAAGATGGAGAGATTCTGAGCTCAGAGATAGGAAACCGTGGAGGCAATGTGCTCAGTGCAGGTAAGGAAGAGGGACAGCTTTTAGATCCTTCTGGCTAGATCTGGGGGAAGTTCTGTTCATCTCTCCCATTTAGGCAGGGATGGTCAATATGATCCATTCTGATGGGAAAGGAAGTAAAAGAGAAGCAACAGAAATCACTATTGGCTTCATAAAGACTCATCCTCATTAAAAATACATCCAGAATTTCTCTTCTATTTAAAGATGTTTTATCCACAGTTCAAACACAAGGACACGCCTATTCAGCTTACCTCTGTGGTCCTAGAGCTCATCAACTGCCAACATAAGCCATGCTGTCCACAACAGCACCTGAAGAACTCTAGGTCAGTCCTGTTTTTTCGTATGAGAGTTTGAGATTTGATTTGACGTTTGCCATCCAGATTCAAAGCAAAAATATCAAAGTGCTAATTCCGCATGAACTATAATTTGACAAATTCAGATATCAACTGAACCATTTTCTTTCAGTAATTTCAAAGTATTTCATTTCAACTAGACTTTGTAATTCTTACTTTTAGTATGAGTAAAATTTCAAAACAAAGATGCATTTAAACCAATTCTTTCTTGCAAATATAGTTTCAATAAATCAACATTTTCAAACCAAAAAACATTTTAATGAGTGCCCAACCAGTTAATTTCAAGTTCAAGTCACTGCAAACTAAGCTCTTTGTAGCAGATCTTTAAAACAAGGATAAACCATGCTGCATCAGCCACCAACACCAGGGAGGTGTGGAAGAAAAGCGATTTTTCTGTAAGTTGGTCGCTCCACCTTCTAACTTGTGTACTTCCAGGGACTTTTTCAAGTGAAAATCTTAGAGGGCAAAACAATTAGCAAAAATATGCACCCTTCCAGAAACAGCTCCATTTCTTTCATGCACCTGAGTACAGTATTTCCATTAGAAAAAGAACATTAAAATAAGGCAAGACGATATTAGGAAGAAGGAAATCTTCCCTATGGCAAAAAATAGATTTCTGAAATAAGCCCCAATACACTGGACCAGATGTCTGAACCATGGTGACTTGCCCCATCAAAAACCTCTGAAACCATATCTGCTGACAGTTGCAAGCTAGTGGGCGTGTTTAAACTTGTGGTTGCACAGTGAGTCAGACATTTATGCAGTACCCTCACCTTAACAGGAAGGAAAAAATTTCAGAAACATTTAGAAACTGCATCACTAAAACATCATCCAGCTGCCCTTATTCTTGCTCACTTTAGCAGTCACTGCAGGAGAAAAAGACTCTGTATTATATCAAATTATAACTAACACCATAATATACCACTTTTTAAAATGTATTTCAGCCTGTCAAAAACCACTTCCTGGTCCCCTACTTTCAGCCACATTTGATCAAAATTATTTAGATAAACCTGACAAAGAAAACATTTGATCACACAATGAAATATTGAATATGCTTGCATGTACTTATTATTAGGATGACAGGCAATTTCAGAAAGCCCCAAGAAAAACAGAAATGCTAACTGCAGAACATTAACTCAATACTGTTTACCAAATGCCAGCCCATAAGTCACTAACAGAACATATCAAATTCTTCAAATAACCAACAAAATATCAAATCTGAAATATGCAACTGGTAGTCCAAACATCAAATGTGAAAGATCAGACCCATGTGTTCTGGCTTGCTTCCAAGCAAACATACCATCAATACCTTTCCCTTTCCAGAGGGGATCTCTAACTTGTGAATGGATTTAACCATTGTCATTCTATGAAGTCACATTACTATTGTTATGACATTAGGAGCCATAGCCAGAACCACTGAGGTGGGGATCTCAATGTACTGGCAATGTACAAACATCTAAGTCACAGACCATATCCCACAAGGCTTACATTAGACAAGCCAAGTACTAAGGGTACAGGGAGAGAGAAGTAAGCTAGCTTATCAAATGTCACAGATGTAACTAAGGCTCCCAAGTCCCTGCCATGTCCTATTTCTTCAACCACACTAAGACCAAGGTATTTTTTTCCCATTAATTGCCATCACCTGTATTTCAGATTGACATTGAACACCAGCAGTAACACTGCATTTGCTTTGCCAGATTCCCAGGCTCTGTACCTGTAATAAGTATAAAATATATCTTATGACAGAAGTACGTACAGAGAAAGAACACGGCTGCCTTCATTAGCTCGTGAACATAAGAACTGCTCTGATTCAAGAATCAAACATAACAACAGTTTGTTGGCAACAGACAACTGCTAATTTTCCAGGACAATATATTCTATTTCAATAACAAGCCAATACCTACCATTCAAGTATGTAACCCTGAGTAAACCTGCCTCCACAAAAGAAAAGTTTGGCAGGCCCGGTAGATAAATTCAGCCAGAAGCTATAAAGGATCTTCTGGAATAAAATACCTGAAAGGGAGGAGAGCATTTATCTATACCCATTCATGACAAGCATGCTTTAAAATGTATTTTGTGACAAGGAACAATAAGAGACTCCCAAGCTACTCTCTTTTCAATCAAATCCCTTCAAGCACAGTTCTGCCCTGACGTTAATAAGTAGCAAGCTAATCATTTTTAAAAACTGAAAATTTGGGCATCAACAACAGGACTACAAGGTTACCAAGTCCTTCATTTATCCTGTTTGTTAGCATCCAATGGCAAACTAACTCCATTAGATCCATTTTTTTAAAGGAAAAAATGGTCTATTTACTAACACAACCCTGGGAAATACATAACATGTTATCCACACAGATGAACTGGTTACAACGCTTCTAAACACTGTAATAGATAACTAGCAGTTTAAATAGGGTGTTTTCCTCCATGAACCTGAAAATGCTTTATAAAGGTGATTAAATGCATTTACTTTAAAAGGAGCTTCAATATTCCACCCTACCTCAGACAAGTAGCCCATCTGATTGGTCTAGAAAGAAAAATGAAGCCTAGCCATCAATTGCTTCAGAATTTTTTCAATAAATTTCCTAGCTCTAACAGCTGCAAAGTGGGGGATGTAAATATTGTTTAAAAAATTATCCATTTTACTACCTCTAATGAGCTAGTTTAGTGATCTCCAGCATGAATAGCCCCAGCCCCGGCCCCTTATGCCAAGCCACCGGCAGGGAGCCAAGGGCAGAAGGCAGCGGGCACAGTGGAGCCACTGCCCAGCTGCAGAGCCACAGCCTAATCTCATCCCCCTGAGCAGGGACAGGGGCTGTGGACTCTCTGTGCCCAGATTCCACCACCACGGGGAGGGAGGGAGGGAGCTGCCCCCGACAGGGGCCAGGTAGGGCCTTCCCAACACAGCAGCAAGACTCCTGGCCCCATGGTGCGTCTGTCCAGCCCCCCTGCAGTAGTGAGGCCCAGGTAGGACAACGGGCTCTCTGAACCTCCTACCGCTGTGCCCCAGACTTGAAAGGCTCCTCCATGCTGCCAGGCCAGGCTCCACACAGCTTGCCCTGGAGGAGCGGGGTCCAGTCCCAGTGGGGCAGCCTCCACCAAGTGTACCGTGTTCTTCCTTCTGGGGAGGGCCTGGCCCCACATCTCAGAGGAGCCTTCTTTGTCCAGTCTGCCGTCCTGGGAGCCCATCACCTTGCCCAGGTCCCACAGCTGCAGGGGAACGGTGGCAGAACCACGACGGGACCGGGAGTCTTGGTTAATTATACAGTACTGCTTTCTGGAAACACAAGTACAAGAGTTAGTCAGAGGAGAAGAGGAACCAAGAGCACTGAGGGGGGGAAGGAGTACTGAAGACTTAATCCCCTCCCCCAGCCTCTACAGGAAGGATACAGAAGCAGAAGTGTACTTGCAACAAGATGCCTCAGAGGTGCTGGTGAGACAGGAAGTTTCTCCCTCAGCAGCAAGAGGTGATACTTGCCAGAAGCCGATACAAAATATGGAGAGTGTACACCAGCATGGTCTATAAAAGAGACTCCTAGCAAGAATCCCACTAACTTCTCCCTCTTCAACAGGAAAAGACAAGTACAATAGTGCTGCTCAGGAACCTTGCTGGCAGGGACCCCCATCTTTGTATCAGCCTTTGGCAAGAAAGTGTGAAATTTTAAAGGTTAGATGATAAACCCACTGCCCAACTGGAAGGACAAAGAAAGGATTTGTATAAGGATACAGCAGGCCAGATGAACAGCTGGGAACAGAAGTCACATCTCCCCATGACAGGCTAGACCAGTAAACTGAATACAGGCAGCAAAGGAACTGATCAGCATCTAGTTAAACTAGTATAATTAAGACTTGCTATGAAATTTTGCTTTAAGATATCAATCTTGAGCAATGTAAAGCCTTAAAGTTAAAAACTGAAAGGCTTAAAGATCAGTGCCACTCAATAAGGCAATGATCCACAATCTTCAACTAGTTCACTGACTGAACTAATATCATTTCAATGTCAAAACCTTTAGTACATCCTACTACTTTAACTAACATGCAAGAATTAAACATGCTTTCTTTCCATCATACAACAGAGATACAACTGACCCCACCCATACACACTTAAGTATTAAGAGTCCTTCACTCTGTAATGTTTGTACTGGCAATTTTTAATTGCAATTTATCAGCTCCCCTTGTTTATTGCACAGTAATATCTTCCAGACTCCACCAGACAACCACAGATTTGTTCTTGAGAATCCAACTCAGCTTATATTTCCAAGAAATGCCTTCTAGTTAAAACAGGAAAGGTTCAAAAGAACAGTCAGCTTTCTGTATCCTTTTGGAACTACCCTGTTGGTCCAAAGTGAGTCTGTTTTCACAAGGAAAAAGATGATTGAAATAGTTCACAGTAAGTTTCTAGACTGAATGAACTCTTGAATAAAAAGCCTCATGAGTGCCTCTCAATTTGTCTTTCCCCCTACTAGAACTGTCAACGGTATATTTCATTGACCTTAAAACATTTGTACAGTGCTAACCCAGTTGTTGGCACTTGACAAAACATGTATAACTATAGTTATTTGACTTCATATTTGCAGAACTCTGAAATAACTTGGAAGGAACCTGACAGAGGGGCTTGGAACAATCCTCAGCCATGCATTTCCCAGTACGTCCAAACTATAAATCAATCTATCCAGACACTGCTCCACACAGCATCCGAGTCATCCTACAAAACAGCCTTTGCAAAAACTTGTTTACACACTTGAACCATTCCATACAAACTCCCTCCACTCCTCACAGGGGTTTGAGCTGCAAATGAATATCAGGGATCTTTGACTTATGCCAGGGACCTCTCTTCTACACCAGCTCCATGCCCTACTATCCTTTTTTTCTCCCTACCTGTCCATTTCAATCAGACAAGACTATTTATAAGGTGTTGCTTGGGTCCCAGCCCAAGACCCCAACAGCTGGCATCTTCACACATGTAACTACTGGGCCAGGTTCTTCATTTCTGACATGGCCCTACAGTGAACTTTCTACCCAAAAGGTGACGATGAAGGCAGAGATGAAAGAAAATGAGACGGGAATGAGGCCAGACCAAACCAAAAATAGCTCTAAGTCAGACCTGTGCAACCTCTCATACTCCTAAATAAATGAGACTGGCAGTAGCTAGGACCATACCCGTCATCATCAATATTTACAAAGAAGTATTTTAAATGCACATGTTTTAAAAAAAAGCATATTATTTAAAGGCTGACATTTTAAACAGCGCAAAAGTCTACTCTCTCTCTTTTTTTTTTTTTTTAAGGTAAGGATTCAGTCAGTGCCATAAAGCTCAATATTGCCATACATGGTAAAAGCACTAGTCTATGTAATTCACTCTCCCATTTCCTACAGAGACAATACCACCTGTTCCAGAGGAAAAAACTCCCCAGAAGGGCATTTGCAAGATAACTGTATGCATGCAGTTTCCTCCCAGCCAATCAGCTTCTACTCACTGTGGGTTAGCACTGCACAGAACAGCAAGCAGTTACAACACCAAGACTTCTGACGTGGTTCTGCCTTAGCACCCAAGATGTATTGGCTGACACTTGTACACTCAGGATATTATTCATTAAACCAACCAAGCTTCTTAACAAGCAAGCCTACACATAGCCTAGCTCAGAGTCAAGATCCATGTGCACTTAAGGAGCCACAGAGAACATAACCAGCTGTTTCACAAGTGCATCCAAAACAAATGAAATACTCAAGTACAATATGCTTCTCCTTCCTCTAAAAACAGGGCTGCCAAACATGACCCATGAAGCTGTTCTATCCAGCTCTCTGGGCCACCAGAAAATGGGGAAAATGAGGATGTGGCTAGGGGGAATGGCCCGCTGCAGAACCTGGGGCACTTGGCCATGGTGAACTTGGTGATCAAGCGGCAGGAAGCTGGACTAGGGCAGATACAGCCTCCTTACTCCTCCAACCACTTTGCTGTTCAACACTGCTGCATGCCCAGGCCAGAGCTGGAGCTGCCACCTTTGCAGGGGGCATGGAGCAGCATCAGTGGAAGAAGCAACCCCAGCTCTAGAACAGGGCATGTGTCAGGAGCTGGAGCTGCTGCTGCCATGTGTCCCAGGTCAGAGCCAGAGCTACTGCCACTGCGTACCCAGGGCTTGAGCCCCACAGGAGCCCCACAGCCTGTACCCAGCCTAGAGCACGGGGGAGTTTGACACCCTTCCTCTGAAACAGGAGGGAGAGCTCTTTAATTAACCTTTAAAGACTTTACTCATGCACAACTCAAGAAAAGTAGCTCTGGGTTTTCTGCACTGCCCTCCTCAATCAGTCATGCTAGACTGCGACAGAGGAATGACAGCCCTTTTAGCTCTAGGGAAGGGGTCAGCACCATTGTCCCGCAGCACCAAAACAACCCAGCGCAGGTGAAGCACTGCCCACCCCGCAGCAACAGCCGGGCACCCAAGCCCCTGCTCACCAGGCAGCTCTGACCCATGGCCAGCACCTGCTCTACCACATCACCCAGATCTGAGGCCAAGTTCAATTCTCTGGTCCACGAGTGAAATAACTTCCGCCGCAGCTCGGCCTTAAGCGAACATCCCTGCCCAGCGCGGGAGGGTGGGGCAGGGGCCGCAGCCCTGAGCGGGAGCCGTTCAGCCAAGGCTTTCTCCTCCGCCACAAACTCCTCTCTCCCCTGCCCGAGCCCGGCGGCCAGGCAGCAGCAGCAGCCCCGGGCTCCACGCAGCGCTGGGCCGGGCAGTGGGGCAGGACACGGACACACGGACTCGGCCGGCGCCCCGCAGCCAAAAGGAAGCGGAGCGGGGAGAGGGCGGCGGCGGTCCGGCACTGAGGCGGCTCCAGGCCCGGCAGCGGCTCCAGCCCTGGGGAGCGGTTCCACACGTGTCCCACCCGCACCTGCTGCAGCCGCGCACACGCGGGCACCCCGGGGGGCTTCGCTCCACAGCCCCCCCGGTGCCCCCGCTTTGTCCCGGTGCGGGAGAGCCCCGCCCCTCCGCGGGCCGTTGGGCACACACGTGACTCCCCCCCTCCCCCGGACAGGGGCGCGGGCAGGTGGGAGCCCCCCGCTGACTCACCTGCACCGCCCGGGGCTCCCGCTGCTCCCGCCTCCGGGAGGCCGCCAAGGGGGCGCTGGGGCGGGGCGGGAGCCTGCTACAATGGCGGCGGCGGGACCCACCGAGGCAGCGGCGGCCAGAGAGGGAAGCGGAACCGCCGCGCGTGGCCACAGCCCGGGAGGGGAAGGGGCGGGGCCGGCCGCGCGTCACGCGCGGGGCTGGAGGAACTACGGCTCCCGACGTGCAGTGGGGCGCGAGCAGCCTACAACTCCTAGTGTGCACCACGGGGTGCCTTGGTGGGCGGAGGAGAAGGTAGGGGCGCGAGGCCTGCTGGAGCCGGCAGCCTGTCACGTAACCGCGGCCTCCCTCCACCGCGACGTCACGCGGCCCGTGCCGCGTAGCCCCCGCCCGTGCCCAGGCATCTGCACGCCTGGGCCTGCCCGCCGCCCCTCGCAAGCCTGAGCCATGGCCAGGCCAGAGGATCATGGGCCTCATTGATGCCCAAAAATTGCAATTTTCCCGTAGGAGCGAGAATAAGCGTCAAAGCCTAACCCGGCCGGGGTTTCTGGCACACGGAGGCCGGGGATTCCTTGTGGGGGGGAGGGACAGCACTTCTCTCCCTGGCTCCTGGGCAGAGAGAAGGAAAAGACAGGCAGGGTTTCACACCGGCCCCCAAAGGGAACCCTGCGCTACCATCCCCCCTCAGCAGGCCCTGAGCATCAGGCAAGGGCATGCAAGTTGCAGGGATGCAAGTCAGGCACCCTGCAGTGACTGATGAGCCAGAGGAAGCAGCCAGCTGGTGATTGCGAAGCACCCTACCAGCAGGTGGCAAGTTGGGGCCCAGTGATTCCCACCCAGGGGCAACCAGCAATTCTCTCCCATCAAGGGTGCCACATAACATTAGCACAGTTAGGTGTGGGAACCTGTTCATCAGATATCCCCGGAAAGGAGAAAGCCATGGTGTTAAAACCATTGTCACCCGTTGTGGGCTTTGAATTCTTTGCAAGAGAAGAACTGCTCAGCTGCTTCTGCAGTCAGAAAACAAGTGCAAACTAAGGTGGCATTTTCCAAGGGGTGCCACAAGCCAAAAAGGGTTGAGAA
This sequence comes from Gavialis gangeticus, assembly GCF_001723915.1. Classification (NCBI taxonomy): domain Eukaryota; kingdom Metazoa; phylum Chordata; order Crocodylia; family Gavialidae; genus Gavialis; species Gavialis gangeticus. The sequence goes on from NW_017728983.1 coordinate 4,743,924, forward strand.
GCCCTGTCAGAGACCCATAGAGAGCTGACAGAGAGAGACAGGAACAAAGGGGGAGCTCTCTTCATCTAAATTTGTGTCTAAAACCAATGACTTCTGCCTTCCTAAATTTCCTTTGAAACTGGATAGGTTTCCTCAATACTTACTTTGTTGATTCAAGCATATTTACGTACTGTCTCCTTGGAATCCAGGCCATCTCTCTGAAATAAAAGACATGAGGTAGGTTGTTTATTCTGGGTTTGTGACCGTTATGAAAGGATGTCTGGAGCACCAGGTGGTCACATTTCAAATTCCTGCAGATATACTTCCCTCATCCTGCTTCTCACCCTTAAGGTATTGGAAGGAACCAGTTCCTCTATCAGCATTGCTGAAGCTTAACCCTTGCATTGCCTGTTAGGGCTTTGTAGTGCCTCAAGTGGGTAGACAACTGCTGGGCAGCTCACAACTTGGTTTTTCATTCCTCTCTAAACCAACTAAAGGGTCTTGGGGGACGAGTGGAGGCTCAAACACTGGAAATGGCAGTAGTGTACCTGTTGCCATCCTCCACTACTACTGAGGGGAAGCTGCCACATCTTCCTACTACCTTTATGTGGCAACAGAAGCAGCAACAACCATTTAATCAGCAGCCTACTGGTCAATCATGACTTGGCCAGGACCAGCATATGACCTTCCAGCCCACCCATGATTTGTAGACCCATAAACCATGACAGGGGCCGGACTGGAGATTTTAACTGCACAGGTCTAGAAGCACAAAGTCTGCTTTATGTTTAGCTGACTTCCAGAACAGTTTTGAACAGCAGAGAGCACAACACTCTACTCAGCACTACTACTCGCTCTTCCTGTTTCCCAAATTCCAAAGCAGCTGCCTTATTACTCCTTCACAAGTTGCCAGCAGATCAAGGGTAGTAATTATTCCCCTCTATTCAACAATGGTGAGGCCACATCTGAACTACTGTGTTCAGCTTTGTCTCTGCTCCCCTACAAAAAGGATGTGCACAAATTAGTTCAGCAGGGAACAACAAAACTGGTTTGGGAGCTGGAGCACATGATTTCTGAGAAGAGGATGAGGGAACTGGTTTTATTTAATCTGGAGAAGAGAAGACTGAGAAGGGATTTAATAGCAGCCTTCAAGTACCTGAAGGTGGTTGCAAAGAGGATGGAGCTGGACTGTTCTCAGTGGTGGCAGATGACAGAACAAGGAGCAATGGTCTCAAGTTGCAGCAAGGGAAGTTTATGTTAGATATTAGGAAAAACTCTCTCACTAGGAGGGTAATAAAGCACTGGAACAGGCGACCCAAAAAGGTTGTGGAATGTCCATCCTTAGGTTTTTAAGACTCAGCTAGAGAAATTCTTGGCTGGGGATGGTCCTGCTTTGAGCAGGGTGTTGGACTAGATGACCTCTTATCATCCCTTCCACCCTTCATTTTCTATGATTTTATGATAGAATTCACCACAGTTCTCCAAGTATCAGTCATAATGGGAAACACTGGCACATTAGACATGCACAAAAACAAGAACTCCATTTAACTTAAGGACAGCCTTTTTTATGAAGGCACAGGTCAACAACCTATGGCCCATGAGTTGCATCCAACCCAGAGTCATTTTATCCAGTCCATGGAGGTAGCATTCTGTAGCATTCCAGCACCCAAGGAGGCTTAGCCCATGTTGTGGACAGGTGGTGGGGTGAAACATCAGGGAGAAATGGTGGCAGAGGCATCTGAGTTGGAAGTGCTGGCCTGCCTCCAACTTGAAATGAGTTTTGGCCTGCTGCTCTTAAAGTGCCACGGACTGCTTTACTAATGGAATACTTAAGAGTTGAGACATTTGGGGCACATCCACACATGCACGCTTGCACCAGCTCAAATAAGAGTGGCACAAATTTGAGCCAGGGATTTTTGCCTCGGTGCACATGCCCAGACAAGCACTTTGGTGTGGAGGAAGTTGTGCCACTTGGGGCAAAATAACCCTGCCCAGCTCCTCCTGGATCTGCAGCCAGGGGCCAGCATGGAAGTGACCCAGTTCAATGGCACATGGGGCCCATGCCCGCAGGACCCGGTCCAGTGTGGCAAACAGTCCCCATGGGTGGCACGGGGCCCCAGGTGACAGCCTGAGCAGTCTCAAACTGCCCAAAAGCGCACAGCACCAAGCCAGGCCGCATTCACATGATATGGGAAAGGCAGTGTGGGTGCCAGGCAGCCAGGGCCGAGCAGCACTGCTCCCTGCTGCCCTGCACCATGTGGGGAGGCTGTGCCACGAGGCTTCCAGTACACCCAGTCACCACTGCTGCTGCCAGTAAGCTGCAGGGGGAGCTGGGGCTAGGCGGGGGGCATGTGAGCCCGGCGGGGGGCAGGTGGGGGACCCACCCCTTCCGAGCTGTCCCCTAATGGTCCCTCGCACCTCAGTAGTCCCCCCCTGCTCCTTTAGGCCCCCACACCCCCTACTTACCGGGAACATGGTCCGGGTCCAGGTCGCAGCAGCCTGCACCGCTGTTTGCCCTGCACTCTGGCTAGCTATCAGAGCGTCTCTGTGGAAGACCCAAGCTTTCAGTTGCCTGCTCCGCTTTTTTCCCCCCAGGGTATTTTTTGATACCTGGATCTCCAAGTACCAAATTCTGACCCTGCACTGCAAGTATGTAGTGCGGGGAATGTTTTTTTGGTCCCAGCGTGCCTCTTGCAGCGTCTTAAACTGGTTTGGGACCTGTAAGAGGCATGTGCACACTTGGCTGGATGCACCCTTTGAATCCAAAATGCTATCATTATTAGTATTGTCCCCTAGCTTCTAAACTTGCTTAAACCTTCTAAAGATTAACCCTGATACTAATAGCATGTTGTTAATTCCGTAATTAAATTCCCATCTCTGCTAGAAATTCAGAAATAAAAACTTTTTTGCTAAGAAAAGCAGAAGTGCTCCATTTCTCTCTGAGTAAACGTTGAAATAATTGCCATAACCACTAGAAAAGCTAAGAGGTATATCCAGCTGCATGCTACATATGCACCAATAAACCAGGATCTAACTAAACTGCAGTTAGGAGGATCCAGGGGGCATAGGCAGTGGTGCAGTTGTACTTCCCTTTGATTTCTTCTCTATTCAAACTTTAAGACAAACTGTATAGGGGAGACAGCAGAATTTCTGTTCAGGCAGTACTGAGGGAGTCAAATGACTTCATAGCTCACTACAATGTACCTGATTCCTACTAATCTATCTATCTTCACTCCACAAGCATTAGTGAACCTCTCTCCTTTTAAATGGTCTTGATGTTCCATTAATCAAGTTATCCCTCCTTCTGCAATGTTGCTGTCTGTTAATTATTCATGGTAATCTTGGTCTTCTATTTCATATGCCTGCAGACCATTTTTAGTTTTAGCTAAAACCCTTAAGTCAGATGTAGAAATATTGCTTAGGTGAACACTAACTCAGGTGTGGCAATGACTGACAATGAAGTGTTGACTAAACTATCAAGATGGTCAAGGTTACATTTTGTTTAA
>NW_017728983.1:4752405-4760362 GCF_001723915.1 Gavialis gangeticus
TTATCCCTCCTTCTGCAATGTTGCTGTCTGTTAATTATTCATGGTAATCTTGGTCTTCTATTTCATATGCCTGCAGACCATTTTTAGTTTTAGCTAAAACCCTTAAGTCAGATGTAGAAATATTGCTTAGGTGAACACTAACTCAGGTGTGGCAATGACTGACAATGAAGTGTTGACTAAACTATCAAGATGGTCAAGGTTACATTTTGTTTAACAAATCTGAATAAGATGTACAATTAATTATAATGACTACAAGACTAATAAAACATAATTTTTGGACTATTTTGGCCTAGCTCATCTTGTTTTTTAAACTTAATATATAAGCTTGCATATTAGTATATGTTCTAAAAATGTTATATTTGTTTTTGCTTTAATATAGTACTGGGTCTGCAGCATATTAGTAAATCTTTTAGTTTCTCTTTAACTGGAAAAAAATAGCTGTTGTGTTCAAAGTGATGCTGCACCACCCTTTTCAAAATCCTAGATCTGCCTATCGCTGTATATATACCTAAATACTAGTTATTCGTTTCATACAAACCATTAGCTTATGGACAACAATGTCTTTCACCTATGTAAGTCACTGAAAGCAACAACAACAAGGCGGTCCCTCCTAGTTCAGTTTATAATCTGGACTCCATTCTACAGTCTTAGTACACTGTCATCACTTACATTTCTCAGCTATACGCTCTTTATGGTTTACCACTCACAGTATTTTTTTTCCTTTCTTCCAAGGAAACTGACCCATTTGTTTTCATTGCGTGATGCCATCAGGCAGACTGACCCATTTAAAATGGTTCAGACTGAGATTTAGCAGACATTAACGTGATTTTGAAAAAACAAAAGGAAGAAACATTTAAAAGAGAACCATCTGCCAAAGCTGGGCAGTATTTCATGATGGCACAGGCCCAAGGATCAGTCTGCAATATAAACTACGTGTGTGGATAGAAAACAACACAAAAGCACACTCAAATTTGGAAATTAAAAAAAAAATACACAACCAAGGACAAATTAAACAATAGCTCAGAGTTGATTTCATCCCAGTCCAGCTGCTCAGATATGATTACCGGTTTCCCTCACCAACCATGGTTTTGCCAACCACAGTTTTTGAGTATCCACACTTAATATTCTATATACCATTTTGGCTACCATGGAATACAGTGTGGAGTAACCACGGTTTTCCATGGCCACACATGAGCTTGCCACCTGCCATTTCAAATCACCCACGCTCTTGCTAGCCACCTGTGGCAATCTCATCTCCTCACAGACACTCAGTCTTGCATCATGCTTCACACTGTTAACCATCCAGTTGCAGGTACTCTGCATTTTTCTTCCAATTTCTTTGAGATTTTTGCATTTTGTCCTTAATCATGGCCTCTAAGCAAGTGAATGGTGAAGGTGAGCAATTTGTGAAGAGGGCAAGAAAAGTGATGTCCTTGGAAACAGAAGGAGTTGTTGGATCATCTAGCACATGTAGAGAGTGTGGCGAATATAAACAATGATTTTTATACATTGTATGTTCCTTTATTATTCATATTCAAGTCCCTAACCCTATTTTTCCCATAAGCCTTTTGTCTTACCAACCACAGTTTTGCCAACCATGGAAACTTTCAGGAACCTAACCCCCTCAGTTGGTGAGGGAAACCTGTAAATATGTAACAAAGTCTATCTGCAGTTGTTTTCTTTAACTCCTCCCTTTCCCCAAACAGATGCAAAAGGAGTTGTGCACCGAGGTAGTGAATGAAGTAGACACAGCCATCATCATCCAGCACTGAACCGAGGGAGAACAAGAAACCAGGGTTGGAGCACTTGTCACCCTGCAGTAGGAGAAGTCACAAGATGAGCTCTTTGAGTTTCAGCAGAAGATGAAGAATGATGCCTATCAGATCCCAAGGCTGTAGTTGTGGAAGATAATGAAAGGCTGATTCAGCTAATGAGATGACTGCGTCGGTCAAATACAGGCCACACAAAGAAATATGAGAAACAGAAGCTGAAGTCAGGGACTTCCTCTTTTTATTGCATGTGTAATTTTATAAAAAGAACTACCTAGATTTAATAACCTTTTGCCATACAGGAAATAGAAGACTTCCCCACAATCATATTATATGCTCACAATGCCCCCTACTGTCAAATAAAGCACAGAGAAGACATTTCTATTAACCTGGAGCCACTTGGTTTTTCCACCAATGAAGCAATTTCCTCTCTCTGTTTCCTGGTATTTCTCAACAGTTCTAATGACTTCCCTCCAGTCTTCCAAACATTTGTTTCCAAGTCAGTACTGTTTCACCAGCTTTGAGAGTTAGAATTATTCATCCATCTTCCAATTCACACCATAGATAGCTTGACACCTCTTCCAAATTTTTAATGCCAATTTCAAGTCACCTAAATGCAACTAACAGTATTCAATGTTCTATCAAACAATGATCAACTGTGTTTCACCCATGTAGAAATCCTTTCCTGTTCTAAGTGCCTAAATCAAAAGAGCCATGATCTCAGAATGGACTTTAGGCACAACCATAACACAAACAAACAACAGTAAACTCCACACACAGACTTTAATAGGAAACCAATACTCACTCCCAATCCATATGGCTTCTTACAATAAGGCCATGTTTGGTTTCACTATGAGCAGTTCACCAGGAAGAAGTGACCGTGTTTGCATATGGCTGCAAGAACCAGACTCGAACACAAGACTGTGGTAAGAAGAGTCACTGCACATACTAAGGAACTGTGTTGCTTGAGTCCTACTGGAACCTGCAGAATCAGTTCCTTATTTACCTATGAAGAGACAGGTGGGTGTTAAACCTATATAACCATTACATTTTAACTGCTTTATATTTTCATTGGGTGTTATTTAAACAAGCTTCATACTTGTTCATTCCATGCTTCTGAACAACCTCTGCTTCATTTAACAGCTCTGCTTGCTCAGGTTCTGTCTCTAGTCATTTCAAAGATTTTGCCTCTCCCCTGGTATTGAAATCCAGAAAGCAAACCTGAGAAGAAGGCTGTTTCCCTACTTGCAGAGGTGCTCCCCAAGAATCCCCCAGCAAGGGATCCCCTGGACACACATATCATGCTGCCACATCCCAACTTGAAACAATGGGCAACATCTGTGTCACCCAATAAAGCAAGACAGTTGTGTCAGGATGCATCTCAGTACAGCTGATCCCACTCCAAGGACAATGTCTGTTTAGAGCCTAAAGGAATAAGCTTATGGAATGAAAGCTCAGCTATCAGAGACCTGTAAAGAAAAAAGAAAGGAAGGCGTGTTCCTTTTTTCACTTTTTATGATACAGGAGAGCCTGAAAGACCTTTTATCAAGAACTGTAATCATTTAACACATGCTAAGAAGTCTTCCAACAAAACCAAAGAGCAAAGTTGGGCATTCCTATTATTTCCCTGTTAAAAAGGGAAAGACTTCTTTCCCAAATAAAGTACAAGCCATAAAAAGATGCAAACTCTTTACCTTCTTCAAATTCTTTACCAATCACAGCCAGATTTCCTGAATGCAACAAGTGTTTAAATCAGTGGTGCTCAACCTTTTGGCCCACAGGCCAGATGAATGGGTCAGAGCTGGTATGCATGCCAGATGCAGCCCCACAGACACTGCCCCTCTGAGACTGGACCCCAGAGGGCCTGGCAACACCCCTTCCTGCTTGGATGGGACCCTGGGGGCCTCAGCACTGCCCCCTTCCAGCCTGGCACACTAAGATTGAGCCCGAGAGAGCCTGGTACCATCCCCTTCCACTGGGGTTGGGCCCCAGAAGCCTTGGCACCCTCCCCTCCCACTCCCACATGCCAGGATGGGGCCCTGGCACTGCCCCCTCCAGCTGTCATCTGCCAGGATTGGACCCCATAGGCCTGGTGCCTCCTCCTCCTAGCCCCTGCACTGGGATTGGGCCCCAGGGCCCAATGGCAGTCCTGCACATTGGGATTGGGCACCTGATTCAATATGCAGGGTCTGGGGCTCCCCATGGGTCTGAAAACTTGGCAGCAAGGGAGCAGTGCTATTGCTCCCCCACTGCCAAATTTCTGTGGGGAACCTCACACACCAGATGACATGGTGCCATGGGCAGATCTGCCCTGCAGGCTAGGGGCTGAACAGCCCTGGTTTAAATTACTTATCAGGATTTGTCTCAGTTCACATTTTCTACAGTACTCCAGCCCTGCTGAGTCTCAAAGTTCCAGGTGGCTACAGCTCATATCTAGACCTTGATATAAAGAGAAATACATCATCCTCAGCGACATAGTTTATAGGAAGATATCCACATAGGCGTGTATGGCTTTTCTCAGAGGTCATTTTCCCTGCAGTTGTTCAGACAAGGCATCAACCCAAGCACATTCACTATCTCCTACTCATTCCTCAAGCTATTAGCAAAATCTTCATGCACACCAACAATTGTTGCATCCTTGGCTCCAAGTAAAGCACCACTAAAGCATCAGCAACAGTGACAGATTCCAACAAAGGATTCAGCACAAAGTCACTGAAATATGTATATATACACGTGGCAATGATCACCAAGGAAGAGTGAAGGGAAGTCTCCAGGCATTACAGCAAGTTGGGCATGAGTGGACTTCAACCCTCATCCCAACTCCACTGTTACCAGGAGTCAAAAATATACTAGACACTACTCAGAACATGTCAGCAGGTGAAATGAAGGGAGAACAGTTATCTTCCCTGCTTGGTGCAGGGGGCTGGACCTGATGATTTTCCAAGGACCCTTCCGGCCTTACAATTTATGAATCTATGAACCACGGAACTACATAATAAATATGAACTCACAGGCTTATACTTCACATTGTTCCAATGACAAGTGGACTCAGTTCTCACTGAACAGGGGGCTTCTACTTCAGAATGCCTCCAACACTTCATTGGTGGGAAACCTAAGAAAAGCAGAAATATGCAACATCAAGAATCTGACTGAGGAGGAGCAACACACTGTGCAAGTTCCATTCCCATGGGACTTTCATTTATCACAACAGCTTGGTAAACCTTATTCACTAAAAGCCAAGGGAAAGAATATTACACGAAGGTCACTGACCAAACTGTACTGGGAAACCTGCAGATTCAAATGAGTACTGTCAGGTCACCCTTGTGAATCCTAAGGCTCAGCATATTGGAAAGGAGGAACATAAGCAAATGTTACTTTATTTTAATACATACCATATGCCCCCAAATAAAACACACACCTTGTTTTTGTGGTAAGGCTGAATTAAGGAAAAAAAGATTTTTCCAGAGTTATGACCACATAGCAGAAGGACAGAGCGAGCCTCTTCTTCATCTCACCCACCCTCCCTTTTCTACTCAGGCAAAAAACCCTACAGTTTTAACCCTTTCACAGCTGAAATGTCAGTTGCTTAGCTGCTCAGCTGAAACTGTAGCTGTTGCTGAACTCCAAACTCCACGGATAGATATAGGATTTTGAATAAAAACAAAAACAGTCTGCAGGGCTGTGAAATAGGAGGAAAAAAAGACTACAAGTAGGTAACAGACAGCAAAATTGCTGAATCAAGCTAGCCTTAAAAGCAAGAGGATCGTTAACATTTACACTGTTAAGTGAAAAGCAGTTAGGAATCAGGTGAAGCAGGAATCAAGCTTTGGGTGGAGTAAGGATCAAAGCAAAGTGCAACCAACCACTGCACCCTCTCTCAATTTGCCCCTGCTGGACTCCATCCCTCCACCTCCATGCAGCTGCTGCAGACAGGAGAAAGAAAAAAAAGCATCAGCCATTTTATAGCATCACCATGTTTCTATTTGGGACAGAAAAATCTGCATCCCCACTTAAGACACACCTCAACTTTGGAAGGTTAATTTTTGAGGGAAAGGTGCATGTGTATGGAAGTACATATGGTAATTCAGTTTCCCTTTGTGTAGATTTTGCCAGGCCCTGCATCAGTTGCCATGCAAGGGCCCTTGTACATGTGATAAAATGCCCCTGTACAGGTAAGGAAATTGCCCCTTTCCGTGGTTTAATTGCCCTTTTTAACAATTTAATTGCAGAACTGCCTACACGTTCGGCAGCATGTTATGACTGAATTCCATAACAGCATACACCTTCTGCAGCATATTTTGATTTAAATGATGGGCCCGTCACTTCCATCACTGTGATGAAAGTCCCTAAATTGAAACAGTGGGTATTTAATCTACACAATTAAAAACCCACCAATAAAAAGCCTACCAAATCAATTTAGAGAGAACTAAAACCCCAGCACATGCACAAATGGCCCAAGGTGCTGTAGAAACAGGGGGAGCAAACAGCTGCCCATCAGAAGCCCAGATTTATATAGGTTTTTGAAGAAGCAAGCTGCCTACCAATAATCCTTGCTGAGACAACAATACTGAAAGATCTAGCTCTCTTGAAGATGGAAGGTGATTACCCAGAGGTTGAAATGGTCATGCTGTGATTTCAGACAGTTTAACAACTAAATGTTAATGGGCTCAGGTGGCATTAATTCAAAAGTGTGTAAAAAGGGTTTTTTGCCCCATTCTCCTGTTGCTATTTTCCCCTTTTTAAAATAACTATTCAAATTTATCTCCACCACTGATTTGTCCCAAAAGACAACTATATGTCTGAATTTCAGACTGCATTGACCATTCCCATTGAAAGAGGAGTTAGGAGAATTTCTCACTTTCAGGGCAGCGGATCAGTATTTCAGGATTCTTCAATGCAGCAGGCACTCTCCCATCATTCTCTGCTGGCCGGTGATAGCGACAGTGCACAGGTAGCGTGGCTTGAAAGCAATGAGTACACCGAGGGTCCGATTTCATGTAAATGAGAACAACAAGGTCTGTGGCCAAGTATTCGGGAGCTTCCACATCAACAGCATCTGGAACTATAAGGGCCTGCAAGCAAGGGATTGGGGGGCAAGGCACAATCACAATTCAGGTGAATGAATGTTATGCAAGACACACCAGTAGCAGTACAGAGAATGAACATGCATGGGACAATCCACCTGCTGAGGGTAGCCACTAGTATGTCCTGGCAGAGTAAGAGGTCAATCATCTCACTAGAAATTCTTATTGCTCAAGGGGACAAAGAAATGGGTCTAATTCAATCTTGCTACCTCTACATACAATGGTTACATCCCCATGGTGTCTATGGATTTCAGTGGAATTACAAGCAAGAGAAATTTGGGCTGATGTTTTACATTCACTACCTTTCATATTACAGAGGTTCCAACAGAGGTTGGGACCTCACTGGGACTGTATGTTCATTTAGGAGGACAGTCCTCTTCCCAAGCACCTTACAATCAAAATGGACAAGACAAATGCATGGTGGGAGGAAGGGAGTAATGTTATCCTCATTATTAAGATGAGGCACAAAGATCAAGTGGCTTGTCAGAGATTGTATAGGGCAATTATAGCAAAGCCAAGAACAGCAAAGGTGTCTCAAACCCCAATCTATCCATCCTCAGCTGAGATGGTTTAGAAAGGAATGATTATGCCACAAGCAGCTAGATTAGATAACTTCCCAAGGTCCTTTGCCACCCTACCTTTCTGATTCTAGAGCACAACATTCCACCCTCCACAAAGGGAGTTCCATCTCAAAGGATTTCAAATACCCTATACATTTCATCTCATCCATGTGCTTAAATTCCTTGTTTTCCACACAATCCTGGATGAAGAACTCAGCAGTTGGCATGTGCGAATAGAGAACTATTTGATTTGGGTTCAGATTTGGCTGATTCAGATGTCAGTGATTCGTTTCGGAGCTCCGAATCGGTTTCTCGCTTCAATTCAGCCAAATCGGCTCAAAAGCTTCGGAGCCAATTCAGAGATCTGGCCATAGGGTATGATGAGGAATCAATAAAATATCTATAACTTTGTTGTTTTTTGTCCAATTTAGATGAAACATGCGGGGTGGTAGCCTCTGCGGAGCGCATGAAGCCTGTATGGTGCCGGTTGTTCCTCCCCAGGTGCATCACTTTCATAGTTTCATAGTTTCTAGGGTCGGAAGGG
>NW_017728983.1:4762434-4779659 GCF_001723915.1 Gavialis gangeticus
TCTGGGACCTCAGCACTTCCCCAGCTATCCTCCTTAGCTCGTTGAAGTTTGCCCTCATATTTTACCTCAGTTCGATTGTGCTGTTGTAATGATGCTAGCTCATTGGGGTCCACATAGAGTCCTGCTGGAAGCTGTTCTTTAATCGCCACACTGCAACGTCCTACGTCTTCATCCACTGTTCCAAGTTCTACCTTTGTTAGTAGGTCTCTTTAAAAAAAAGCAGGTAAAAAAAAAGAATGCACAAATTTCAGATAACTCTATGAAACTGTAGATAGATCACCTCAAAACACACATAGATTAAATGTGCTTTTTTAAAGTAAGTTCTAAGAATAGCAAAAATGTAATTTCTTTATACAGAGAGTCTGCCCTTCTCCATTTAGGGAACAATACTTTATTCTATTTCCACATCTCTGACAATCAATATGACTACTTTATTTTTCAATTCCCCATTTATGCACTATAAACTGTTTCAAAAGATATTAAATACATTTTACATGTTGGCCTCATGGTCTTACCCCGATGTAACTGATTAATGTCTGTGAAATATTTATACCCCGATCCTGCCAAAAATCATACACACAGCTAACTTTACTCATGAGTAATCTCAGTGCAGTGCCTGGGTTCAGTGGTACATGCATCAGATGGAACCACTCAGGAACATACAGTGAGGAAGGCTGTAAAGTGGCACACTAGTAAACCAATACATTATCTGAGCAACAGATTACAGTCAACTCACCTGTGAAATCCATCTTTGAGAACCTCTCGAGTCACAGTGACATCAGGACAAGTGGCCAGTACATCTAGGACACAGAAAATAGACATTTACAGTGCCTACAGCATTGCCTACATTTTCACAACTACAACCCCAGGGCTTCTTTAAGAAGGTTCCAATAAGTCTGAACTTATTATCCATCTGAAGGAAGCAGCTGTTGAATCATTCATAAAATTAAGTGATAGGACTCACTATAAAGGGGTTTCTTTATTAGGTCACTAGACAAGCAGACAGAACCCTATAATTCCCTCTGGTCCTCCAGTTTCCAGACATAGTCCTCAGACATGCAAACAAATAAGTGCTTAAAATGATGCATGTGTATAAGTGCTTGCAGGATTATAGTCTAACTAAACAACAGCCTGTGCTGCCTAATGTCTGTAAAGAAGGATTCCAGATGTTCAACCCTAAACTAGACAGCTGTGGTCAAAACTGCTGACCACACTACAATAATCAGCTGAAGAAAAGGCAAAAGCCCCTTAGGAATTACAGTACTTGTTTGTATATAAATCCAGTTAATTCTAATCATCTACTGATGTTTGATATCATATTATCAGACTAAATTTGTTTTTAAATTGTTCAAAACATATGGTCCACCATGAAGTATAACTCTTCTGAACCTCAAGCAATCCAACAGATTTATCCTAGTCTAGTCTTGATTTCTGCAATTGTTTTTGTAAGCATGCCTGTGTGCGCACACTCATGTGGACACACATACAGCAAGAAACCACATGTATGTAGATGATACCCTGGTTTTGATTATATGAACATTTCAAAAACCCCTAATGATTAATTCCAACTGATGCTGTTCCAACAACATCTACACACACGTGCAAAATCTTTCCTGTGAAATTTGTGGGAAATAGTCACAACACCAGGAATCAGAAATTAATATTTACAGGACTGTACGCTTCCTTTTCACATGATTTTAGCATTCTTGAGTTATTCCAACATAAAAAAGAAGACAGCAAATACAATTTTTTGAGAGTCCTCCTATAACAGGCAGCATCTTTGGAGGCCATAGCAGCCATAGAAACTGTTCCTTTATTTCCAATTTAGCTCAATGTAGAAGCAGCATTATACATATAACTAAGAAGCAGAAGCATCTCCCTGGTTGCAGAAGGCTTAATGTAGATGAAATTTACTGCAGATGAAAGCACAATTAGTTCCATTAACTTCAAGCAGCAGCACCAGTTTAATCCAACAGGTTTGGCCCTTTGTGTGCTCAAGTATTTTATTTCAGGAGAGACTGATTGGTCACAATATTCCTTCATACACAGTGCAGCAGTCTGAAACAGAGAGCTAGACAGCCTTTCCCACTTCCATTATGTCAGAGCCTCTCTCATCCTGGGCATACAAATTACATTCCAACTGTTCAAACTACCAGATACTTAGATCAGGAGTAGGCAACTTTTCCTGGCTCTCGGCCAGAATGACCCACCCCAGGTCATAGGCCAGTGGACAGATGCCAAGACCCAACCAATGCTTATCGTTGAAGTGACTCAGGAGGAACACCTGCCACTAAAGCCCCACGTCCATGGACCAGATGCAGACCAAGGGTAATAGGTTGCCAACCCCTGATTCAAACTGTTTGTTCCTCCATTTGCTAAATAAACATATTGATGCTTTGAGCTGCTTCGCTTACACCTATGTCCTGCCACGCAGAGCAGCCAGGTCATGCTGATTGAGAGGCTGTATTTCCAAGGGCCCCGCATCACATCTGCCAGCTGCACCTGCAACAAAACAGACGCTGAGCAAAGGAACAGTCACAGAGCAGCCACAGCCTGCGATCACACACCGCTGCATGCACTTGGGCACATAAATGACACAAATGCCTGCTGCATCCCCACATCAGTACAGACCACATCATCACTGGACCTAATAACAAGGCATGCAACATCCAAAGCTCATTCACCTGCAACTCTACTAGTGTCACATGCACCACTGGCTGCTTACAATGCCTGTCTGCTGTCTACAATGAGTAGGCAGGGCGATCTCTACGTGTAAGAAAGAATGAACGCCGATCTGACCTCAGCTGCAGAAAGACACAAAGGCCTGTGGAAAAACATTTCAACCTCCCTGGATGCTTTATCACTACCCTCAGGATTGCTGTTCTCAGGCTACCAATTTTTTTATGGGAAAACAGGCAGTTTGAATGAGAAACTGCAGAACAAGAAATCATCCACAGACTGGAGTGTGTTCAGCCTGGTTTAAACAGGGACTGGGGCTTATCTCATTACTGGAATTAGCTTTTGTCACCCACTTTGTTCCTATGGGTTTCCTGCTCCTTTGCTTTTCTCTCCCAGCCTTGTCCCCTCCCCCATCCCTCTTTCTCTCCCCTCTCCCTTGCCCCCTCTATTGTAACATCTCATACTGTACTCTGCTTCCTGCACAGCCTTCCACAGCATCTGATGAAGTCAACTTGGGGTCACAAAAGCTTGTGCTATACACAAACACACATGCGCGCACACATAAGACCACACACATACACAAACACAAAAGCATATGCATATACACACATATTATATACATACATGTGTACATGTGTATATATCAGGTATCCAGGTTGTAGCTCTAGAGAAAAGGGCAATCAGGACTCAGAGAAGAGATGATATTTTTTATGAGACCAACAAGATTTTTGCAAAGAAGACTTTTTCAGATATCATCTCTACTACGAGCCCCGATTGCCATGTGTATATAGGTAATATGTATGTATGCATCACATGTGCGTGTGTGTCCCCGAGGCGCGCTGTGCCCGGTGCAGGCTGGCGGGACGGCCCAGCTCTCAGAGCGCCCCCAGCACCCGCCGCGCGCTGCTCCCCGCCCCCGCCAGGATCAGACCGCACCATTCTGAAGGGGGCGGCCTCGCAGACAGTAAAGAAGCCCCCACCCCCGCCACTCCTTCCCCGAGCCCAGGACCGCACTCACCACCTCCTCAGGCGGAGGCCTCCATAGCAGCCCGCCGTAAGTGCCTGATTTTAAACCAGCGCTTTCCCGCGCAGCGGAGCGCACCGAGGCCCGGCCACCCCCAGCGGACGCTGTCCGAGGGTGGGGAGACCGGCCGTCGGTCCTTCGCTACAGGTCAGGCAACTCACGGGGCAGTCCCGAGGGGGGCCTGCAGATGTGGCTGCCATGGTAACTGAGGTTGGCGGCGGCGCCAGGATCTGTGTCCTCGACCGCCCCGCTCCGGCCAAGGGGCGGGCCTCAAACGGTGCGTGTGAGCCGTCTGCGGGCTGCGGGGTGCCTGGGGCCGCGGGGCAAGCAGCGCGACTTCATCACGTATGTATCACGTGCGCACGCACACATGCCTACACACACGCGCGCGCGCACACATATATGTATGTGTGTGTGTATATATGTATGTATGTGCATATACCTATATTAGAGCAGTGTTTCTCACCTAAACACCTTGGCACTCTGGTGGGTCATGAGATGCTTTGAAGGGGGCTTCCAGGTGTGAGGAGATACTTACACAGATAAAGAAGGACTTGGGCTTGTCCCTGCCCAGCCCGTCCCCCAGCACCCACTGCCCAGGTTCTCTGAAAGGAGGGCAGCACGGCAGGATAATAGATTCAGTTTTGAAATGGGGTACCCCTCAATTTACAAGAGTTACAGGGAGGCACTTCCAGTCTCATGAGAGGTGCTTCGAGTCCTGTAAGGGGTGGGTCAAGTCCCATGGGGGTGTCTCAAGTTCAAAAAGAGCGAGAGCCACTATATAAAAGACATTCCCAACTTAAAAACATTTTAAATCTTTTCCGTAATATTGTATTTTAACTATTACAAGGATACTTCAAATTCAATAGCTGTATCTCAGCTTGTATATATGACAAGTGAAAAATTAAAGGGGTTTCTCTTAATTCTCTTTTTCAGTTTATGTTGAGGTTGTTTCTCTGTGTTCCTGCTTCGTTCCTGATTTTGCAAAGGAAGTTTGTTTCTGGGCAAAGCTGATCATAGGGTCAGAGCTCTACAAAGCTAGATGCCATTCCTACAAACTTTTATCCATCTGCTTCACCTGAAACCTGGGATGCACCCCATTGATTTAATTGGGACTGGTCATACATTTACAGTTGAACACATGCACAAGTATTTGTGGGATCAAAACCTTTTTTATTGTGGGTCTTTATATGGCAACAAGCAAGAAAAAAAGGTGGGTTTTTTTTTTAATTGAAAAGAGCTTTTGTAAAATCCCAAAATTGTCAGGGGGACTTGGTAACAAGCAGTACCTGAAACTACTTTTGACACATTTCTCTATATAAATTGGATTTAGAGATGACAGAACCCATCTAACAGGAGACAGAGATTTACTGTTAGCTGCAGTAGTAAGGGTTTTTGATTTTGCTACTGGAGGAGCTGAAACTTATCCCCCAAACTTTTTAACTGATCCAAATGGTCATGGATTTGTTACAATATTGTTACATTCATTTGTTGTTGCATGTATTTTTAATAGAAACTATCTTTGGGGTATTATTTCATTGTCCAGTACCCGTCTTTCACCTGTAGCACAAACACTGTAGTACGCATAGGATAATTGAACAGTCCAGATTCAGAAGTAGAGTAGTGACAAACCTGCAAATGAGCAGTAGGGGTGTCATACTCATCAGCAGAGATTATGGTTTTCTCTGATAAAAAATCACCAATTTTTGAATTTAAAAAAGTAACCTAAAATCCACAAATTTTTGTGATTAAAATGAAATGGTGTTTCATTTTAATCATGGAAAAATGTGGATTTTGGGTTACTTTTTTAAATCTGAAAATTGGGGATTTTTTTTTTTTTAGGGAAAACCAGGATCTCTGCTCACCAGGGCCAGTTCAGCAAAGCACTTAAGCCTTTAAGTCCTCTGAAGACAATGAGACTTACACACACTGTTACGTTCTTTGCAGCCAAGCCAGTTTCATTCACACTTTCCTTTCTTCTTTGCAGGGCATGCAGAAACATCCACCTTAGCAAAGCTCTCTAAGGTTTTACTTGGATCAGCTGGAAACAAGGGCTGAGATGACTTGCATAGCAAAGAAATGCGGCATCCACTTTCAGCCCCCATCCATTATCCTCATCTACGAAGACCAAAACCAGGAGAAAACTCGCAAGCGCATCATGCCAATCCGAAACTTCTCCAAGTTTTCAGGTATGGTACATTTAATTTGGGCATCCCACAGGTCAGGGCTGTCCAACTGGCAGCCCTCAGGCCATACCCAAGGGCCACAGACTGCCAGTCCAGGCACCACTTCTGTCGTTCTCCTGTCGTTGCTGCCAGTCTCTCCTGCCTGCACCCACCCTGGAAGCTGGGCAGAGTGGCACACCCCACCAGGGCTGAAGGAGCCTATGGTTGGGGGAGATAGGAGGAACCAGAGCCCCCTGTGGAACCCAGAGGTGCCAGACAGGGGTCACCTGCTGTGCAGCAGAGGTCTGCTCAGCACAGCATGGTGCAGCAAGGGGATAGGACCCACACAGTGCAGCATGGTACAGTGTGGAGGGTGGGGGCAGACAGGAAACCTGTGCAGTGCAGCACAGCAGGGGCACCCACACAGCATGCAGCCCCCCTACCACCACTGAGAAGTTGGACAGCCTTGCTGTAGGTCACTTCCCCAAAACAGCAAAGGGTAGAGTGGGTTGTTGACATGGTACTTCATTGAGTAGCGATAGGCTGCTTCTCACCAGCATTGCAGGAGAGTCTGTAGACTCCTTTTTGGAGATGGAATACCTAGCGCTGTCTAGCCTTGGGAGATCTGGAAGGCCACATCTCAAATGGAATAGTGGCACTCTGAGGGCAGCCTCATTCCCCCAAGAGAAAGAGCTTTGAAGAAACAGTACGTGTTGAAGTAGTATAGCCTCAAGCACTCCTTTGGGATCTTTTTTCAGATTGCAGCAGAGCTGCAGAACAGCTGAAGAATAACCCTCGGCATAAGGCCTACCTGGAAAGTGTCTCATTGCAGCAGCTGCAGAAATTATACAGTTTGCTGAAAGGACACTTGAAGGGACAGAGTTTGGCCCAGAGTTTAGAACAGGTTCAGAGGGAAGAAGCCATTGACCCAGAAGAGGACATGAACAAGCTGGATGACAAGGAGCTGGCCAAAAGGAAAAGCATCATGGATGAGCTGTTTGAAAAGAATAGGAAGAAGAAGGATGACCCAGATTTCATCTACAATGTTGAGGTTGTGTTCCCACAGGATGAACAGGTGGAATCCTGTGGCTGGGACGCAGAGTCAGATGAAGGGTTCTGATAATGGACAAGGCTGCTCAGATGGGCATTGTGTTCAGAAAGAGAGCCAAATTACTTTTTCTAATATTGTATCAACCAGCAAAGCTATTTATAAAATATATCAGCAGTATACCTTATTTGCAAGTATGAAACCAATGCCAATGATGTTTAAGCAGTTTGGTGCTTAAGACTGGTTAAATGGTATTTAGGTGAAGCCTGATGAAAGAGACATTGAGAAGATGCAAATTGTTTATGTTTCTAAAGAGAATCCTTGGAATTGTAACTATTAAGTGAAATTATTTTAAATCTCTTATTTTTTGTTCATATTTAGCAAGGAAACTAGACTGATCAGTTTTACTTTTTTATATTCAGTTTCACTTTGGTCTTTAAAATATAATGTTAAAGTTGTAAATCTTTACATCTGGCTCATAAGGAAACAAGCAGCCTCTTTTGCACATATACACTATTTATTATTACTAGTGTGTTTATGTAATTTAATCTCTGCTCTGTGGACAAATCAATATTGACATGCAAACCTTATTTCCAGATTTCCTGAGCTGTATTTAAGTCTATAACCTCAGTTTTGTATTACTGTATATTTTTGTATTCAAGACACAGAATATTTGAAAAGCATGTTAATCTTGAAAGTACTGTTGCAAATGTGGTGCTTAAGAGTTCCTACAAAGAGAATGATTTGTTCCCCTCACCTGCCCAGTGACACACGCTAGAGAAATGATCACCAGCTAGCTCTGCAGCAATCTGTCTTAAATTGTTTCTCTCAGGCTTTCTTTTTTTAAGAGAAGGGGCGTTGGGGGGAATGCTAGTGTTTCTAAGGTCTTTAGCTCATTGTTATTTCAAAGCTGTTTTAAGCACTGCTAGAGGGGAGCTCCTTGAGGTTGGGGCGGGGTGTTGTTCTGTACAAGGACACTGCTAGACACTTCCCAGACAGCAGTCTGCTCGCTGCAGAGAAATTTATCCATCTAGGTTAGTATTTATCCAGCCTCAATGCTTTCATTTACATCATTTTCTACCTCTAAACTGCTTGGTATCACTTGATCCTAATTACTGTGTTTTCCTGGGAACTTGAAGGATCAATGCTGGGATTCCCTGGAAAATAATCCAACTCCAAAGTCTTCTTGGTACTGGATTTCCCCCAAGCTTGGGTATCTCCCATCTAGGAGTGAACAAGAAAATGGATGTTTGAGATGATCAGGAAAGGATTCACTCATTGTTTCAAGAACAAATTTATTCTTTTGCAACAAACTAAATTAAAACACAGCAGTTTATTAACAAGATCTATACAGCAACAGCTTAGGGGTGCAGCAGTCTCTCATACATATGAAACAAGAAAGCTGATTCAAGAGATTTTGATGAAGACATAAGATTCCGTGCGATACAAAACCAAACAAATAATGGATTGCATCCTATTTTAGATTCTGGGTTTCTCAACTTGTCCTAAGGATATCAGTATTAGAGACATAAGTAGCAGAAATCCATCATTGCAGCATTTTCTTCCCTGGAAGATAAAAATAAACTTCCAGGAGATCTAAAGATGGAAGTGAGCAGAATCACCTAGCCTTTGCTAGTGTCATACATTAGCCTTTGCTATGACAAGAAGAGATCTCAGTTCAAAGTACTACCATTTTGGACTTGGGAGTTTGACATGGGTGTTCACAAATTGTCTGTCATCCCTCCTTTCTGATAAACATGATATTTTTACACTTGTCCAGTCACCTCTGATTGCCAAAACCCCTTGGAAATATGGCTTTGAGCAAACAAGTAGAAGGACTGATTAGAGCCACCAGAAAACTCTGTAATCTAAGTTACTATGCCATACAATCTTTAGTTCCAACTAGAGACCTATTTAGGATAATATATAATATCTTATATATAGTATTATAAATTATATAATTTTTTTAAAAATCTAATTCTGCCTCCAGCTGAAAAACACAGCAAATCAGTGTATAAAGATATTTGTTCAGATTCAGTACAAACAACTTTGGTGAATTCATTCTTTATATTCTGTATAAGCTACCTGTTCTCAGGTCCAAAGAACCTGTGATCAGTGTAGATACCATATCCCATGCAGAAGAATATAGCTGGACTTCTGAGAGACTTAATGAGAAATATGTGGCCCAAGGAATATAAACTATTCCATGCAATGAACCATAAAATTCACTTCTCCATTTTCAGCTAATTACTTTTCTGAAATAAGGTGTGTATTTAAGTGATAGGAAGGCAGAAAATGATTGGCACTGCTTAGACAAAAAAAATTATCTAAAGGCCAGGCTTCGACCGAAGATTTGACCTGTCCTTAGTTGCCATGGAGATGAGAACATCCCATTGCAAAGAATGATTGTTATAGAAGTTCCCACAGTATATTCCACGGGCTAGGCAGAATTTCCCCTTTCAGTGTGTGACATCCTGCTTTACACAAAAACAGAACACCAACTTACCACCATTTTATATGGCACTTGTATCCTTTTCACCAAATAATGAGTGTATTAAAATGCATGTAACTTCTCAATGGCAGCTCAAATGAAGTCACACCCATCCAAGGTATTTGAAGACCAAAAAAAGCAAAGAACAATGTGTAGTAGAGATCTGAGATTAAAGCCAAGTGTAATGCAATGAATTTGAGGGGAAAAAAGAGGCTGCCTATCAGGAGAAGATTTGTCACAGTGCTGCGTGGAACTGGGAAACTGAAACTGAACTTTGTCACACGCAAACAAATTACTTTGAACAAGGCTGTATAAAGTAGAGTTCCAGGTAGTGAATTAACAAAGTGATGGGTGGGAAACTTGGTGCTGGTTGTGTTACAAGGCAGAGATTCTGTCCCCCGGCCCCTATATGGTTGCAAAGCCTATGGAAGGGTGCTCAGATGAGAAGTCCCCTGGTGCCTGGTAGTGCTGTGGGCTGCTACAGACAGCCTAATACTGCCCCCCAACTGGCTACTTGATTCTGTGCAAGGTCTTGTATTGCTCTCATCTCCACAGGAACAGAACTGCTTTCAGTAGTTCATTAAGCAGCTAACGGGTGGTTCACCCTCTCAGGGTAAGAAGCATAATGCGTTATTTCTAATAAACATTGCACTGAAAATTTATGTTAGAAAAGGCAAGCCAAAGAAGTGCACCTAGCACTTGCAGCAAAAAGGAAGGAGGTTTCTGGGGTCCTTAAGTCTGCAAATGGACTCTTAGAGGAACTTTCTAGGTCGCTTTGGCTTCTCAAATACCCCAGAAACAAGACAAAAGGAAAGTTAAAGTCATGAAGGAGGTAAGATGACTATAGGTAGCGCGAAGAGAACCTTGCTGTAGCCATGCAATTGCTGGCCTGTTGTCAGGGACTATCATAAGGACTGGTAAAGAACGGTACTACTTGCACAGCAGGAAACACTGACATCCACCCTAGTTCCTGAGACCTGGTGCATCTTTAGGGGCGTGATGAAGACCCCACTTGGCAAATCTGGCTACCCCATGAGGGGGATGGAGTAACCCAACAATTCAAGTTTCACTTCGAGTCTTGAGGAAGGGTTATAAGAATAAGTGTCTGTGATGATGAGGCTCTCAGGCAAGGCAGGGCTCTGGAGGGATTTGAGGATGGCAGATCTGTCGGTGATTTCCATAGATTCGAGGCCCCTCCTTTTCAGAGGAGACTACTATGATTAGGTTGTAAATCATGGGCCAGCAGAGGGTAGAGTGGCAAACTGGCAGCAGCTCTCCTGCTCGGGAGAAGAAGGTTGATTTGTAGCTGGAAGGAGGGAGTTACAGGAGCTGTGTGTGGTCAGCTCAGCCAGGACGGTGATAGGGATTACATGCCTGGAATTGCCAGGTGCTGACACCCAGAGGGCGTAACAGCAGAAATGCCTGCAGGACTTGTGCAGCCACAGTGCACCGGGCACTGCCACAGACTAGCATCATACATGGACCCTGTGAACTACTGTGCTCCCAGGTAAAGATTTCCAACACATACCTGCCTCTGCACATCCTGCCTGTACCCCAGCAGTATTAAAACTGTCTGCATCCCAGCTCTGGAAAGTGCAGGAGATGATGAAACCTCCAGTGTTCCACAGGGGGCAAAGAGGCTTCTATCTCACAGTAAGCAATGCACTGAAACTAGGACAAGCCAAGCAGGAGATGCCTTGGCCAGGAGAGTGTTGCATAAATTGCTGATTTTATCCCCTGGAGGCTAGTCCAATTCACCTCTAGAAGAGAGTCACACTTTCAGGCTGGATCCAACTCTATTTTATTGCTTGCAAGCAGGCCCACAGAGGAGCTTGTTGCTCAGATCAGTGTCGACCCTAAACAAAGAGCGCACGTGGCTTTTATTGAGCTAGCATTTTTTTCAGTTGACGTGTTACATTTTGATTGGTCATTTCAAACCAAAACCTGAGCAACCTACAAGACATACATAGTGGGCCATCCTGTACCATGTGGGTGGAAAGTTACAGAATGCAGGGGTTAATACTAAAACAAGGAACAAAGAAACATAGAGAAAAGTATCTATTTTCACTACAAGAGGAGGGAGAGAGAAGCACCCCAGTGAGAGAAGAGGTGCAGAGAAACTGGGCCACATGTGCATGCATAATGGTTGCTGTGAGGAGGCCCACTTCAATGGTGAGGAAGGGGACATTGCCAGGACAGTGGAGAGAGAGAGAAAAACAGTCCAAACTGTTTTAAAAGCACAGAGACTACAGGGAAAAACATTGAACCAGGGAATCTGTACAGGAACTCTCTGTACTTTCCATGGGAAACAGAATCAGTGTTTCCTGTAACCTTTCCAGAGAGCTTAAGCACTGCTCATCTATAATCAGCCAGGCCACGCTGGCCCTGGGCCTCAGTCAAAGTCCTTAAGTAAGTATTTAACATTTAAGTATGTGAGCAGTCCCACTGCCTTATGGGTTTACTTAAGGCCTTAACCACAGGTGTTGTTGCTTGATATCAGGGCTAGCAGGAGAGAACAATCAAGACAGACTGAAGATGCAAGACACCCGCTGCTCAACCATCCTGCAGCACACAAACATCTGAAGTCACACAGGAGTTTCCTCACCAGCACTCAGCCTCCTGATGCCACACCCAAGGAGACATGACTACACACATGGAACAAGAGACTGAAGAAAATACCTGACAGTGAAAAAAAAAGAAGTACATTCCAGCAGCAGAGTCCTTACTACCAGGGGCTGATGAACCACCTACGTACTGGAGTCACACGTTCCAAGAAACTAATGAAGAAGTGGGGCTATACCATTGATTCAACCACCTGTAGCTGCCACAGAGCCTAAGAGTTTGCAACACCCACTGCAACGCCTGCTGCTCAAAGGCACATGTACAGTGAAAGATCTTGCAAAGTGCAATAAATGAGCACAAGCATGTGTAACAAAATGGTCAAATATGGTGTAGAGACATGAAAAGAAGAAGAATCAGGGCTCACAGTCACTGCTCTCCCAACTAGCAATCGCAGCTCTAACTCCATACAAGACTGGGGAGACCGTACCATTTATGGAAGGGAGCAGATGGGACCATGCTCACATGGGAAGACTCCAAGAGAGGACTGGTTCATGCATCCCGTGGTAGGAAACAGGAGAAGAGTTCGTTCTTTTTAAATCTCACCATTACTCACTTTCACTTACCTGTTGTAGCAGGGATGGAGCATTGTTGTAGCTGTGATGGTCCAGGAAATGTTTTAGAAGTAAGGCCTTTTTGTGGTATCTTATTGGGCCAACTGTATAGTTGGGGAGCTTTTGGGCATCAGGTGCCCTTCTTGAGGCCCAAAAGCTCATCCAGCTATACACTTGGTCCATTAAAAGATCACAAATAGCCTTGCCTCTATCCACTAATTGTCATTCCCCATCTGGTGGTTTGTTTTTACCTGTAGTCGGGTCTCCCACCTCCCTCTCCTTCTCCAGGAGACTGCACATCTTTCTCCCCTGTCTCACGTAGCACTCAAGATTCAGGTTGAAACAGATGTTGCATTTGAGGCAGCTCCAGCTGTCCCGGGTTTTAATTTGGATCAGAACAGGAGTGTCACAACCCTTCATGTAAATCTCTCCCTTGGAAGCTGCATTGCTGCCCCTTCTTCAGCAGGGAGTGCACACAACCAGACAAGCTTTTCCCTGGAATGAACAGGAAGTGAGTTAAATGAGCTGCCATTAACATACAGACACAGCAACATGGGGAGCAGGAGGGAAAATTGTTAGCACATTTTATCTGGCTAACTTTTCAGGGACTTCAAGCAGGACAATGGGTGTGAGCTTCTGCAGGAGCCCTCCACATACAGGCTAACTCAGGCCATGGTATGGGAGATTCTGAAATCCTGAATGTGGCAAGACTCTGGAAATAAATAAGTAAATGGCCCCTTTCTGACAGATCCTTTTCCTATTGTGGCAAGCTCAGGACTCCAAACCTGAAGTCAATGACCCTGGCAGTCAGGTCCACCTGCTGTGCTCTCTGGCCTCTGTCGTACTTCCTGTTTCCCACCTGCCGCACTTGCAATATTGCATGTTATGATGAATCCAGGAGGCTGCCTTTAGAAGCCAAAATAGCCCCTATAGGTGTTCTCCCTCTTAACCAGTCCCCTGGGCTTCTTTGCCCCCCAGCACAGTTTCTCAGGAACTAGCCTCTGCATGATGCATCAAGCCTCTGTTAGCTCTGCCTCAAGTTTACTGGACCCCAGGCCCTGCCTTAGTTTCCCCAGGCCTCTGGCCCTATTGGGTCTCACACATCTCAGCTAGGAGCCCTTGTTACACTGTACTGAGCCATCACTTGGACATCAATAATAAAGCTAGAAGTTATTATTTAATACACTTCCTATTAGCACTGTAAGGCCAAGGCAACTGAGGAGGAGTAACTGGAGTCTGTTCCTTCATGTGCATCAACAGAATTAGCCTGCAAAGTTCAAATCAATCACATATGTGCAAACCCGCTGAAGACAATTCCAGGCAGTGATAAATTCATTTGGCCCATAGAACCTTTACTAATGGCTATGATGCAAGTGGAGGATAAGTCCAGCTTTTGTCTGGAAGCCCAGACTGAACTTGGATGCCTGGCCATTAAAAATCCATGTTTCACTTGTAAACAGAGAAGATTAGATCTGGAAATCACTCAAAAGCAGGAAATACAGGACCTCCCTCCAGATCCCCGCCCCAACCCAACTGACATTTTAACGAAGTCATTTTCAGGATAGAAGTAACTGTGCAACATGGAAAGAGGAGATCATTTTTTTCTTGTAAACCTGTGCGCTTATTGCAAATTACTGCAGATGCAGAATGTTGCCTGCTCTTGTTTTCAGATGCATTTGGGAAGTGGCTATTCCCCTCTATTCGGCACTGGTGAGGCCACAGTGTCCAGTTTTGGGCCCCCCACTACAGAAAGTATATGGACAAATTAGACAGAGTCCAGTAGAGGGCAACAGAAATGGTTAGGGGGCTAGGGCACATGTTTTATGAGGAGAGGCTGAGGGAACTGGTCTCGTTTAGTCTGCAGAAGACTGATGGGGGATTTATTAGCATCATTTAACTACATGAAGGGTAATTCCAAAGAGGATGGAGCTGGACTGTTCTCAGTGGTGGCAGATGACAGAACAAGGAGCAACTGTCTCAAGTTGCAGCAAGGGTAGTTTAGGTTAGATATTAGGAAAAACCTTCTCACAAGGAGGATAGTAAAGCACTGGAACAAACTACCCAGGTGGAATTTCTATCCTTACAGGTTAAGACCTGGGTACACAAAGTCTTGGCTGGGATGATCTAATTGCGGGTGGTCCTGCTTTAAGCAGGAGGTTGGACTAGATGACCTCCTGAGGTCCCTTTCAACCCTAATTTTGTATGATTCTATGCTGCCTGAGTTATAGTTAAATAACAAATTAAGCCCAGTGTTAGTAATATGTGCAGTAACTCTTTGGTATGGTAGAATTAATATAATAGTTAAAAACTGGGATTTCAAAGAGGGTAGGAAGGAATTTTACCTCGTGGTCAGGTTGGTATGGACTGTGGGGTCTTTTGTTTTCCTCTGTAGCAGGGGGCATGGCCTTCTATCTGGGATCACTTGATCACATATTAACAACCTTTTACAGAAGCTGCCTTGTTTCCTATGCTTTACCTGTGGCAAGTTAGGGTGTTATGTCTTGTGTCAGGATTCATGGTAGTTTTACTAAGAGGTTAGATTATGGATTTTTATAGGATGGTTTGATTCATAGACGTTAGGGCTGGAAGGGACCTCATAAGATCATCAGGTCCAGCCCCCTGCCCAAAGGGCAGGAAGTCAGCTATGGTCAAAGGATCCCAGCAAGATAAGCATCCAAATGTTTCTTAAAAGTGTCCAGAGTATGTACTTGCACCAACTCTGGAGGGAGTCTATTCCAGGCTTTGGGGTCTTGGACAATAAAGAAGTTTTTCCATATGTCCAGCCTAAAACAATCTTGCAGGAGTTTGTGATGGTTGTACCTTGTCATCCCTTGAGGCGCTCTGGTGAACAGGTATTTCCTCAGATCCTGATGCACAACTCTTATGTTCTTATAGGCTGCTACCAAGTTGCCCTGAGCCTGTGCCTCTCCAGGCTGAAGAGTCCCATAGCTCGCAGCCTGTCTTCATAAGGCCTCTTTGGGTGGGATGATCCTACCTCAGGCAGGGGGTTGAACTAGATGACCTCTGGAGGTCTCTTTCAGCCCTAATTCTCTGTGATTCTATGATCTGTGAAGGGAAACATCATGAGATTAGGCTTCTAGAGAAGATCCAGCTCCATTTTCCTTTCCTTGGGCCTATTCTGGCAGAGGTCAGCACTAACTATGAAGATGGCTTGAAGAGTTCTCCATCAATCCATGAAGCAAGAATTGGTCCATGTCAGTCAGGCAGGGAGAAGTTGCTGATGTGTGGTAGCAGAGTGACTAAGGGCTCTCATGACAGCTTCAGAGGCCTAACTTCAATAATTAATGAAGGTCTATGCTGAAGTCTGTTCCCAGTTGACCCAGATATATATGGCTACTGGGTTATTTAGGGTGGGGAGTAACAGGCAGCCAAGTGGCTTGTCTCCCACTGACCACAGAAACTGGTGTTTCTTAACCCATGCTACCCCAGTGGGTCATTAGGTTTGGCTGCTACTTTGACTTTAACTACAGAAATTGGTATAGATAAATGTTTCTGTTAAACATTAAATATCCCAGATGCAGGAGAACACCAGATCCAGACTGAAATGTAGGTCAGACTATCTTGGAGAATGGGATATGGGTGAGGGAAATGGGGCATGAACAACTTTGTTGAAGGTTGACTCAACCAGCATTCATTTGTATGAGAGCCAAGACTGGAATGTCTGAAGAGCTGTAGGCCAAGATGGAGGTTTTTGTACAACCTAATGAACCCCTTACTTTGATTACTATATTTGTCTAGCCCAATATTAGATCACTGGCCTGTACAAAAAGACCTGGCTCCATAGTCTTCACTAAAAGAAAAGAAGTTCATTATCCCAAGGAAAGGAAGGGAGGTGAGCGGCAGAAACTGGACTTCAGCAGACTTAGGGAACTGATGGTGAAGGTCCCATGGAAGGTAGGACTAAGGGAAAATCAAGTCCAGTAGACCTCCTTGCACTTTAAAAAGACAATATTAAGAGCACAAGAACCAAATATCTGGATGCAAGGGATAGGGATCTCAGAAAGAGACCAGCTTGGCTTATCTAGTGAATTTGTCAATGATCTGAAACTTAAAAAGGAATCTCACAGAAAGTGAAAACTTGGTCAGGTTAATAAGGATGAGCACAAGACTATGGCAAAAATTTGAGGACAGAAAAATCAGGAAAGGTAAGGCACACATTGAGATACTACTAGCAAGCAGTTTAAAAGGCAAGAAGAAAGCATTCTGTCAGTATGTTAGAAGCAAGAGGACAACCAAGGAAAACCTAGGCCCCTTCTGAATGGGCAAGGGAATATAATAATAGATGATGAAGAAAGGGCTGAAATGTTTAATTTTTTTTTTTCAGTCTTCACAAAAAAAATAACTATCAGATAACAGGGACAACTTAGCTACAAGGATAGGGGAGGAGAAAATCAGTGTGGAGTAGGGAAAGAGCAGGTTAGAGACTATTTAGACAAGTTGGATGTTTTTAAATTAGTAGGGTTGGATGAAAGTCCTTCTGGAGTATCAAGAAATTGGCTTATTGCAGTTTATATTAATGGTGTTTTTATATTCATAGTTTCATAGTAGCTAGGGTCAGGAGGGACCTGAACAGATCATCTAGCCTGACCCCCTGCCACAGGCAGGAATGAATGCTGGGTTCACA
>NW_017728983.1:4784659-4802166 GCF_001723915.1 Gavialis gangeticus
AGTCTCTCCTCATAGGGCCTGTCCTGCTGCCCTCTCACCAAATGGGTGGCCCTCCTCTGAACTCTCTCCAGGCTGGCCACATCCCTTTTGAAGTGCGGCGCCCAGTACTGGACGCAGTACTCCAACTGCGGCCTGACCAAAGTCGCATAGAGGGGGAGTATCACCTCTCTGGACTGGACCAGCTTCAGATGCACCTTTGGATGCATGACAAGGTATGGCTGACCTTGCTGGCTGTGGTCTGGCATTGGTGGCTCATGTTCATCTTGGAGTCTTAATACATTTGAGAAGTAGTCTGAAATAAATCAGATAAAATTCAGTAATGACCAGTGCAAAGTACTGCACTTAGAATGGACCAATCAAATGCATAAATGTGAATTAGGAAATGAATGATTAGACTACAACTCTACAGAAAAAGGACCTGGAGGTTATAGTGGACCACAAGCTTAATGTGAGTCTACAGTGTGCTACTGTTGCAAAAAAAAAAGGCAATAGCATTTTGGAACATATTAACAGAAGTTTGTACACAAGTCATGGGAAGCAATTCTTCCATTGTGTTCAGCATTGGTGAGGTCTCTCCTGGAGTACTGTACTACACCCAGTTTGGGGCACTGCACTTCAAGAAAAATGTGGACAAATTGGAAAGAGTCATGAGGAGAGCAACAAAGGTTGCCAGAGGTCTAGAAAACATGACTTGCAAGGAAAGGTTGGGAGAACTAGGATTTCTTAGTCCAGGAAAGAGAGGACTAAAGGGGGATTTGATAACAGTTCTGAAATCCAAAAAAGGGTTGATATAAAGAGACAGCAATCAGCTCTTCTTTGTACAAGGTACAGGATGAGAAATAACAATCTTAAATTACAACAAGGGACATTTAGTGTCAGTATTAGGAAGAACTTTCCTACTCTGAGGCTGGTTAAGCGCTGGACCAGAGTACCTAGAGAGATTACAAAGTCTCTGTCATTGTAAGCTTTAAGGGCAAGTTAGCAAACACTTGGCTGGGATGATTTAGACAGGGGCAATCCTCCTTTGGGCACAGGGTTGGACTAAATCACCTCAGAGGCCCTTTCCAGCCCTGTTTTTCTAAGAGTCTGTGATTCAAAGTGAGTCTTGTTTCTCCTGCTTCAAATCTGGGGCAGAGTCAGGGGTCTCTGGAAGTTGATTTG
Organism: Gavialis gangeticus; assembly: GCF_001723915.1. Taxonomy (NCBI): domain Eukaryota; kingdom Metazoa; phylum Chordata; order Crocodylia; family Gavialidae; genus Gavialis; species Gavialis gangeticus. Next base: position 4,785,821 of record NW_017728983.1, read on the forward strand.
ATTCTACTGTTTTCCTGAGAGAACAAAAGTGCACTCAACATCTGGAAAGACTTGTTGTCTAAGCTGCAACTTGCTTAAAAATATGTTTTTAAAAGCAGTATGACTTTCTGATTATATTTATTGATGTGAGAGAGAATTGGCTAAGATCTTTGTCTTGAGGACCAGCACCAGCATGGATCTTTGCATAGGGCTCATCCCCCATGTGACTATCACAGCCATTTTCCATTAGTCAGGTTAGACATGGATTAGATCACCCACCATCACTGCACTCTTCTACCTGCAAGATGGAGATCGGACACCAGAGTGCTTGCAGTCACAAGTCTCTCCATTATTAATTCCCTCAAGGGGTGCAGATAGAGAAGACATTTATTATACTACAGAGTAATTTGCCCTGAATTACACTCCTCAGTAAAGGTACTCTGTAGTACTGATTGGCCACTAGGTAACAGTTTCTAAGTAGCTGGGGGCTGCACCAAGGCAAGCCATTGGTCACCTGGGTTGCATGCCACATGGGTTTTTCTCACCCCTGCACTGCATGCATGGGTGCCACAATCTCACCCAGTCTGGGAGGTTCCCTGCTACATGGCACCATGCAAGCACTCCTGGCTCATTGAACTGTAGTATGCCAGACTGTGAGAGCACAGGGAGGAAGTGGAACCTGGAGGAGGGAGCAGGAGCTCAGAGAAGCATCGCCTGGTGCTGCAGCCTAAGCAATGGGAGAAGGGGTAGCTGGGTGGGCACCCTCAGGGGTCACACATTAACCCTTTTGCAAGCTAACAGCCAGACAGCCCTGCAGTAAGCAACAGGCCAAACTGAAAGTGACAACAATAATAAACACATCCCAGTTCACTTTCTGGAAATCTAAATGTGGAAGGTAGTTTGGGTGAAACAACAGAAGCAACAGAGTGCATAGTTCTCAGGAGAGGAAGGTGTGAGAGCAGCAAAATAAAGACAGTGGGTTTTTTCGTTTCATACAACAAAGCTGACCTCTTTAATGAATTCTTTGCCTCCATATTCCTGAACAGGGACAGAGACATCTCCCACACTAGAATTGCGGACCCAGGGGAGGCACCGCCATGCCTAGGAACAGGGACGACCTAGTTAGGGAACTTTTGGAGGGGCTGGACATGTTTAAATCAGTAGGTCCAGATGCTCTTCACCTGAGGGCACTGAGGGAATTCGCGGTGGTCATAGTGGGACTCTTGGCACAGCTCTATGAGCCCTCGTGGGGCACTGGCCAGGTACCAGAGGACTGGAAAAGGGCCAATGTGGTCCCCATTTACAAGAAGGGGAGAAATGAGGACCCCCGGTAATTATAGGCCAGTCAGTCTTACCTCGGTCCTTGGGAAGACCTTTGAGAAAATTATCGAGCACATCTGCAAGGGCCCAGCAGGGGAGGTAATGCTCAGGGGCAACCAACATGGGTTCATTGAAGGCAGGTCCTGCCTGACTAACCTGGTTTCTTTTTATGATCAGGTCACAAAGTCCCTGGACAAGGATGTTGGGGTGGATGTTGTTTTCCTGGACTTTAAGAAGGCCTTTGACATGGTTTACCACCACATTCTCTTAAAAAAAAACTTGGGGACTATGGCATTGATGCCTACACAGTCAGATGGGTGGTAGATTGGCTGCATGGTTGCACCCAGAGAGTGGTGGTGAATGGGTCGACCTGGAGGGATGTGGGCAGTGGAGTCCCCCAGGGCTCTGTCCTGGGGCCTGCACTGTTCAACATCTTTATCAGTGATCTGGATGTGGGTGTGGAAAGCACACTGTCCAAATTCGCTGACGATACTAAGTTGTGGGGCGAGGTGGGCACACTGGAGGGGAAGGACAGCATCCAGCTAGATCTAGGCAGGTTACAGAGGTGGGCGGAAAGAATAGGATACAGTTCAACACAGACAAGTGCAAGGTGCTGCATCTAGGGATAAGGAACCAGCAACACGCCTATAGGCTGGGGAACTCCCTTCTTGCCAACATGGCAGAAAGGGATCTTGGAGTCATTGTTGAGTCCAGGATGGACATGAGCTGCCAATGCAAGGAAGTGGCCAGTAAGGCTAACTGCACCTTGTCGTGCATCTACAGATGCATCACAAGCAGGTCCAGGGAGGTGATCCTTCCCCTCTATGCGGCATTGGTCAGACCCCAGTTGGAGTACTGCATCCAGTTGTGGGCGCTCCACTTCAAGAGGGATGTGAGGATCCAGAGGAGGGCCACTTGCATGGTCAAGGGGACAACAGGGCAGGCCCTACGAAGAGAGGCTGAAGGGCCTGAACCTATTCAGCCTCCACAAGAGAAGGCTGAGAGGAGATCTGGTGGCCGTTTACAAACTCACCAGGGGGAACCAGCAGGAACTGGGGGGAGGCTCTGTTCCCCTGGGCACCACCAGGGGTTACTAGGAATAATGGCCACAAATTGTTAGAGAGAAGGTTCAGGCTGGACATCGGGAGGCATTATTTTACAGTTAGGGCTGCCAGGCTCTGGAATGGGCTCCCAAGTGAGGTGGTGCTCTCTCCTACCTTGGGAGTCTTCAAGAGGAGGCTGGACAGATATTTTGCTGGAATGATATGACCCCGGCACCCGTTCCTGCCTGGGGCAGGGGGTCGGCCCTGATGATCTGTTTAGGTCCCTTCTGACCCTAAGTACTATGATACTATGATAAATAAGCTGAATTCAACACATGCAGGAAATGAGTAGGCAAAGTGCCTTGGTGGTCACTCAATGAGACAATATGAAAGATACAACCATGAATTATCCTGGGGTGAAGGAAAGCAAGGGAGACCATTCTAGCTGCATTAGGAATTCTTCAATGACCTGAACATCAATAAGGATTCAGACAAAACTAAAGACTCATGTCTAAGGTTCTGCATGATGGAATAGCTTGAGCATATAGGGATAGAACCATATAGGGCTAAGGAGTTTCAATTGGCAGGGAGCCTAGAATGCAAGATGAGAAGGTTCTACAAATACACTAGAAGAACAATGGAGGCAAAGTACTGATCCATTACTTAGTGGAGAAGGAGAGCAAATGACAGGTGCTGCAAAGAAAGCTGAGGTACTCAATGCCTTTTTGCTTAAGGCTTTGCACATATAGGTTAATTGTAACCAGATAATTATCACAATTAATTTAAACAAAAAAATGGAAACACAGGCCACAGCCCAAAAGATCAATTAAAGGATATTTAGATAAATGAGATGTATTAAAGTCAAGCAGTACCTGCTGAAAGGCCCTCTAGAGTACTTAAAGAACTAACCAAACTGTATGCTCTGAACAATTAGTGATTATCTTTGAGAACTCATAGGGGACACAGGCAGTCCCAGAGGACTGGAAAAGGGCAAATGCACTTATGTTTAAGGAGGAAAAATGGAGGACCCGGGGCGTTTATATATCAGTCTACTTGGATTCAGTACCTAGAAATATACTGAAACAAATCATTAAACAATCAATTTCTCAGCACCTAGAGAATATGAAGTGGATAAGAAGCAGCCAACAGGCTTTTGTCAAGAACAGATTGTGTTATCTCAACAAAATTCCTTTCTGTGACATGCTAATTAGACTGGTAGATAAGGGAGAAGCAGTAGATGGGATACATCTTGACCTCAGGAAGGGTTCTGATTACAGGTGCACACATCATTCTCAGAGGCAAATTAGAGACATATATAGTCTAGCTTGAGTGTCAAACTGTTTTGCCCCCTCTCTCCCCAACGCCAACCAGATCCAGACCACATGCTCCTCACAGGCCAGATCTGGACCCACTTCCACTGGTGGAGTGAGCAGTGGTGGGAAGCCACTGGGGTTAATACAGCCCTAAAAAGCATCCCCAATAGGACTTCAGACCCTCAGACTTCAGTAGCAGACCCCAGCCCTGTCACCTCTAAATTCCCAGGCCCTCCAGGAACCCTGAGTGCCAGATGACATGACTCTACAGCAGGGGTGGGCAAAATGGCAGATCCAGCCAGCAGCCAGACTCCATTTCCCAGCAACCCTTGCCCATGAATCTGTGGCCGGTTTCCACTTTGCCCCTGCTCTTCAGACTGCAGCCAGCTTGCAGGGCATATGTTTGACACGCCTAGTCTAGATTAAATCACCAGAAGTAGAGTGCAGAACCGCAGTCAAAATCAGTTGAGTCCTGGGTCCAATACTCTCAGTAACAACTTTAGAGGGTGAAATAGAGAGCATGTTTATAAACCTGGCAGAAGACTCTAAGTTCAGAGGGCTTGCAAGCACTTTTGAGGACAGGATCAGAATTCTAGACGACTGTGAGAAATTGGACAAGTGTTCTGAAAACCACAGTGTGACATTCAGTGGAGACAAAGGCAAAGCTCTGCCTAAAGGAAGGAGATATCAAATGCACAAGTACCTGGTGGGGACAACTGGTTTAAGAATCAGGGGTTATATGTGACCACAAACTAAATCTGGATCAACAGTGTCATGATGTTGCAAAAAAACAACTGTTCTGGGATGTCTTATCCAGCATATCACATATAAAACAAGCAAGGTAATTATTCTGCTCTACTTGTCATTGGTGAGGCCTTAACTGAAGGACTGTGTCCAGTTTTAGACATACCACTTTAGGGAAGATGGAGATAAAAAGGAGAAATGCAAGAGGGGAATAAGGGGCTTGGAAAGCAGAATCTACAAGGAAACTGGGTTGGCTTAATCTAGAAATGAGAGGATGGACAGGGAACAAGGTAACAGTCCTCAATTATGCAAAAGACTGTTAGAAAGAAGACAGAGATCAATTGTTTCTGGTGGCCACTTAGGGGTAGGACAAAATAAGTTAGTTCAATTTGCATCAAAGATGATGATGTTTTTAAAAAGCTTTCTAACTATAAGGATAGTTCAGCACTAGCACAGGCCACTCAGGGAGGCTGAGAAATCCCCATCATTGCTGAGTTTTAGAAACAGCTTACACAAATTAATACGATGATGCACAGCATCTACATTTTAAAATCACTAGCTCGATTTCCACAGTCTTAGACTCCAGAGGGCAGTATTTTATTATTTAAGATAAGGGATAGGAGGTGGGACTTCCTGCACCTACAGGGAGCCCTGTAGCATGTTCTCATGACTAACAAACCAGAGAAGCAAGAAGAAATTTACAACCCTTCTCTGTTGCAGTCTGTGAGGGTTTAAAAAACATCAACAATCAACTGCATTCTGGTCTGAAAGATTGCCTGATTCTGCAACACAGCACTTGTAGATACCTAGTGCACCATTACCTGGTCACAAAGAATGAATGTGCCAAACCATTTACTCCTTTTTATTAGTGTCAAACCATGCTACCAAGTCCAGGCATCCCTCCAACACTTCCACAAGAATGCAACAGAAATTCTAAAATCCAGATCTTTCCTAGTATTGAGCTTTGTGTTTGCCTGGCTCTTCACCTATTAACTGCACCCTTCAGAAAATAAGAACAAGGAAAGGAAAGGAAACTGGAGCTCCTGCCTGCACCAGCATATACAAGTTCTATTAGAAGTGGTTTCATTCAACACAGTCAAATCAACATTGTAAAATATGTTATATTCAGTAACACCTTTTATGTTAATATTATCATATTTAATAGGGCCTCTGTCAGAAATCATTTGTTTGTAGTGCAGAGAAAGGATTTTCAAGCCTTGCAGCCTTGCTGAGTTTGACCTCCTAGTATTTGTCACTTTGAGATAGCCATCTTTTCCATTAACACTGAGTGACACATCTGCCTGTGCTAACAACATACAGTGTTTTCTATTTAGGTGCATAACAGAGAAGTACATAATTTGCTGAACTGCACAATACAAATGGGCCCAGGTTTGTATTGTGCACATGGTAACAAACAACAGTTTTCTGCATATCCATTAAGTGCACAAACCTCTAAAACAGGTCACATTTTTCAGCAGCACTATCTCCTTTATCTAATTGCACTCTTTAACTGCATAAGTTGGGAAACTGACTAGAGGTTGTCAATTTCAAGATTTTGAAAGCAGGCCTGAAGAGGCAGTTTTCAGGCTGCTATTAGAGACATAATGCTCTGAGAAACCAGGTAAGGACCCTTAATGAAGTGTAAAAGGTTCAGAGCAGGCTGTTGCTGTAGCTGACCAGAAGCATTTTTGCACTGAGACTGGGTAAGTACATGCTCTGAGTAAGGACACAGCCTTTTTTCAGGGTGCAGACAGAAGTGACAATTTTTCGTCCAATCTGGCCACAGAAAACAGTCTATAGCTGTGACCAAACACAAGTGTATAGCTGCAAACAACTTAAAAAATGGTCAATTTGGTGAAAATATGACCCTTCATTGAATGAGATATCAGATGGAGACGTTTCAAATCAGCATCTTCTGTAATGTGCGCCTGCAAGCTTCCACCCTGTTGCTGTTTTCAGAAAGGGAGCAGAAGGAGTTCAATCTGGGTTTTTTCAGCCCCCTGCCAGAGGGCACAGCAGGAGTATTGAAGCCCCCCTCCCCCCCACCCCCCGGAGTTGGGGAGGCTCCAATTCACCCACCCCACCCTTCAGCACTGGCTCAGGAGCCCCAAGAATGAGCTTCCTCCACTGCCTTCCCCCTCCATCCTGAAAACGGAGAAAGCTGTGGCCATTGCTATGGGAACCTGGCTACAGGTTCCCAGCCCACAGCTAGATTCCCCTCCCTTCTGGAACCAAGGGTGAACTTCTGTTTGGTTTGGGGTAATGTTGTAACTCAGAAAGCTTTGAAGAAAACTTTCTGAGTTACAGCTGGGAGCTGCACTTCTGGCTGCACCCTCAGTTCTGGGGCTATGCACTTAAACAGAGTAGCTGTATCAGGGTCAGTGTTCACTTTGTTCCTGAGGTTGCACAGCCCCATTCCCAATTATATGCAATCATATTTTCCTAGCCAGTGTTAAATAAAGAGCTTGGCAGTAACTCACAAGGAGCACATGTACTTACAACACTTTCCAAGAGTACATAGGAATCATCTGTCCTGTATGAACCTCTGTGTTGTCTTTCAAAAGGCTGATATGAATAGACTATCTCAACACATAGGCTAAAAGGCAGCCCTGATACCTTTCAGTGCAGAGAGGACAGCATATGAGATATACAGTATCATCATACTCACTGAGGCTGAAATTCACACAAGGTCAGCATCTCACTGAAGTCTTATGCTGATAATTTAAATAGGATATTAATGGGTTTTCGCTACATAAATAGGACATGCCTTAACATTTTGCAGGGGTGACGTTCACAGGACTTCTGTGCCAAAATACAGGTACCAAAGCCCAGTGAAGTCAATAAAAAGACTCCTAGGATAAAACCTATTGCAGCTGATAGGCACCTAAGTATGATCTTATTCCATCTTGCTCCAGTTCCTGAAAGATGGTTAATATAAAAGGTGGGTGGATCCTCCTCACTGCTTGGGACATGTTACAAAAGTAGATACAATGAAGTTTCCTCAAGAACTCAAACAGCATGGAATAGGATCACACTTAGACATCTAAGGGGTGGATAGGATCTGGTCCCTACTAGCTATACAGAATCAGACCCTAGAGTTCTATTCTGTATTGTCCAGCCAGTCCTCCACATTCCCCGCTAAACCTGTGGCTGTATTTAAATGTTTATTCTTCCCCATGTGAATTAAGTAACAAACACACCTCATTTTCCAAAACTTCCTCTAAAGATCTTAGAGACATTGACTTTGCACCCATGTTTGAGGAGAAAAACTGCCCTGCTTCGTCTCAGCATTCAAACCAGTGCTCTAGTTTTCAGAACAGCTTTGCAGCTTTCATTTTTAAATATACAAGGATGCTGAAGTTCTCTGTGAGGCATTTGAAACAACTAATCAACCCCTATGAATGTAACTTCTCAACCTTGATAATGGTCCCTTGAAGAAACAGAAACATGACCACATTAAAAGCTGCAATCCTGTGGTATACACGATGTTCAGTGCTAGAGAGGGAGAGGGAAAGAAAACCACTGAAAAACAGCACAAGAACCTTCGAGGTAAAAGTCAGTCAAGACACAGGCCACTGAGGTTAGCCAGCTGCAAAAGGCCTTGCTGATTATAGCTTATATCCATGAGGCCCAGCATTGCACCACTATTCAGAAAACTGCCTTACTTGAAGCCAAAGGTTCCTGAGGTAACACAGGAGCCAGAATGCAGAGGCATGTTCAGGTTGTATGACCTTGAGGTATAGGCCCCATTGACTCATGCACACACGTGCGCACACAAACATAAAGAGCCTGTCCATATATGAGGCCTGCTGCAGGAGTTGTTCACATTAAAGGGATTTGCATCCACCAACTAGACTGTATCTGTCACTTTAATGCAGGGTGGGCAACCTTTTTGTGATGGTGGGCTGGAATGACCTGGGTCATTTCTAGGGTACTTCTCTCTGCCTGCCACCACCAAAGCCTAGATCCAGTGGCTCAGTGAGCTGTAGGTTGTCATCCCCTGCTTTTACATGTCCTATTAAACCCTGTTTGGAAGCATCTTTCTGAGATGCAGGATGCGTTTACCCACAGAAAAGGAGGGTGGAGGTGCAGCCCAACACAATAACCAGGATGTCCCACTGATGTCCCACACTGCTCTGCTTGCTACCAAGGCTGCCTCTCTACAGATGCGTGTGCTGTTCCTGTAGTGCTGGGGTCATGCACACTGGAGGTCACCTCACTGGCATGCAACCAGGTGCTGCCCTGTGCAATTCCAGCTTCTGTGGAGTTCACCTACCTGTTATACTCCAACTGTGCCTTGTTCTTCAGCAGGGTCCCAAGCTGAGGTCCTGGACTTCACTGCCCTCTGGGCAGAGGAGCATGTCCAAGTCCACATGAATTCCAGTTGCAGCACAAGCAGCTCTCTGACCAAATGAAGAAGAAGGGTATGACCAGGGCCCAAGTCAGAAGTGCTTGAGGGAAAGAAGGGCTATAAGAAAGTGAAGAACATTAGTGAGATGTCTCGGACAGCTGTCTGCAGCATTTTGAAGAAGCTGAAATGCATGGTTGCAAAGGATTCCACCACCCAGACAGTTCATTTTTCTGGCCTTGAGCCACAGATGTTGACCAAAATGCATGTCAGTAGGAGTCACCATGAAATCGTGGAGCTCGTCAACCCAGTAAACCAGTCATTGGCCCCAGAGACCCAGAAACCTACCAAACCACAGCTGGGAAAATTTCCAACCACAGATGGAAGAGACCACTTCCATAAGGAATCCTATTATATAGTATATTACAACTTAGAGACCAGACAGATAGCACATTTACACTGGTGCAATCATCCTTTACACTAGTATAAAAAAAGGAGCTGACAAACAACTTATAGCCTTGTAGTACTCTAACTTATTCAAACCCTGTGTTGAATGACCTCAGAAAAAATAGGCATTAAAAATACACCAGGGTAAATTACACTAGTGTACATATTGTGTGTCCACAACTTATCTCAGGGTAGAGTTGTCTGCTCAAGGCAAAGTCTATTACCTGCTCCCCACCATCTAGTAGTGAGATGCCATAGTAAGCATTTAGCTTACCCTGATGCCATGGAAACTACAGTTGTGATAACAACTACTGTCCTTTTCTTCTCTTTTCCCCCCATAGCAGCTGACATGATGCCATGGACAGAGTTTCAGGCCCATCTGTGTAGAGGTTCAAAGGAAGAAGTGTTAAGAAAGATTCTTATCCATGGAGAAGGGGAAAAGGTGCCTCCCTTCCACTTAAGGAAATGCAAAACTCTAGGGCTAGGGCATACATTACACATAAACTGGTTTAAGTGATCAAAAACTGGTTTAAACCTGCAACAGAATAGATTTTCAGTGCATATAAACCAGTTTGAAAATGGCTGAAACTGGTTTGAGATAAACCTGGCTGAATGTAGTATCAGATTTAACTGATTTGGCTCAAACAGGTTTATGCAATGTCTGTCCCAGACCTGTTGCTGGTTTAAGATAAACCAGACTCCCCCAGCATCCCAGCATGATTTCTGGGCTGGACGGGGCTCTCTGTTCCACAGCAGAGCTGGCCCCTTCCCTCTGCTCCCTGGCTGGAGCTCTGGCAGAGACTGCAGACACAGCGGGATCTGCCTGGCTGCTTGCTGCTCAAGCAGGATTCCCCTTCCCTCCCACAGCACAAACCCCAGCCCCATGGACCCTAGGCATGTGGTATGCTAGGTAATGCCGAGAGGTGTCTATGTGTGTCTCCAATTTCACAGGGACAGGCAAACAGAACAGTGACCACTTAGGGCTTTTTGGAGCTAATCATCAGGTCAACTGTTACGCTGTTTAAGAAGAGTTTGACCTAATGTAAAGAGGCTATTGTTTTCCTGATGGGGTGATAAACACTGTTATCTTCCCCTGCTGGCTTGCTCGCCTGTCAGTTTGCTACAGACAGTACAAGCAGTCCTCGGATTTACAACATAATTGGTTCCTGAAAACCACGTCTTAAGTTGAAACATTGTAACTCGGAACCGATTTTCATAGATTCATAGAAGTAGGGTCGGAAGTGACCTTGTAGATCTTCTAGTCCAACCCCCTGCCCTGGGCAGGAGAGAAAACCGGACTCAAATGACCCCAGCCAGGTAGACATCTAGCCTCCTCTTAAAGACCCCCAGGGTAGGAGCCAGCACCGCTTCCCTTGGAAGTTGGCTCCAGATCCTAGCCGCCCTGACTGTGAAGTAGTGCCTTTGGATGTCTAGTCTAAACCTACTCTCTAACAACTTATGGCCATTATTCCTTGTTACCCCGGGGGGCGCTTGGGGGAACAAGGTCTCTCCCAAACCCTGCTGGTCCCCCCTAGTGAGTTTATAGACAGCCACCAGGTCCCCCCTCAGCCTTTTCTTATGAAGGCTGAACAGGTTAAGGTCCCATAGCCTCTCTTCATAGGGTCTGCCCTGCTGTCCCTGGATCATGCGGATGGCCCTCCTCTGGACCCTGTCAATGCTGTCCACATCCTTCCTGAAGTGTGGCACCCAGAACTTGATGCAGTACTCCAGCTGCGGCCTGACCAATGTCGGGGAGGGGAAGGATCACCTCCTTGGCCCTGCTTGAGATGCATCTGTGGATGCACAACAAGGTATGTGTGACTTCCGGGCTTCGTATAACCTCTCTCGAGCGATCTTTGCTCTGCGGGTAAATGTCAAACACTTCCCGGGATTGTGTCTGTGCCAGAGTAGCTCTCTTCTTCCCGTGTCACCAACCCCGCTCTCGCCTGCCACAACTTGCTGTTCCTCAGTAGGAGGAGTCAGTTGACGGGATACCTTTTTTAAAGATGGGGACCATATTGGCTTTCTTCCAGTCATCTGGCACCTGGCCAGAGCACCATGAGTTCTCGTAAAGTCATGCCAGGGGCCCTGCAATAACCCCTGCCAGTTCCCTCAACATCCTGGGGTGGAGAGCATCTGGACCTGCCCTGCTGATTTGAACACGTCCAGCCCCTCCAGAAGCTCTCTTACCCGGTCCTCCCTGACCTTAGGCTTGGCGGCATTTCTCCCAAGTCCGTCTGGAATCTTGGTCAGGGAGTCCCAGTCCCTGCACAAGAAAATGGAGGCAAAGAATTTGTTAAAGAGGTCTGCTTTCTCCTCTGGTGTGACCACCAGATCGCCAAGCATATCCTGCAGGGGCCCCACATTACCCGGTGCCTTCTTCATTCTCCCTATATACTTAAAAAAGTACTTTTTATTATTTTTGATCCTTGACACTATCCCTAGATCCGTATCTGCCTTAGTTTTCCTAACAGCCCCCCTACAGACCCGAGTGGTGGAGGTATACTCCTCTTTGGCGATAGCTCCATCCTTCCACTGGGTGTACGCCTCCTTTTTGGCAATCAGACATTCACAAATGCCCTTGGTGAGCCAGGGGGGCTTTTGGGCACTCTTGCCCCCTTTGCTTCTTCTCGGGATTGTCACCCCTTGGGCTCTGAGTATCGTCTCCTTAAGGAACGACCACTCATCTTGGGCACTGAGTTCCCCTACTCTCGAGGACTCCAGTGCCTCTCCCACTAATCTCCTCCACTCATTGAAGTCAGCCCTCTTAAAGTCTAGGGCTAGTGCCTTGCCCATAGGAAACAATGTTATAAATAGATGAGTAATATAGCTACATTAATGTATTTATATTGTAAATAGCAATCATATTGATTTGGAAGGACTTCTTTGAGGTGACTTTGCTGGACTTTTTGAAGGGCTCTTGGTTGGACTTTTTGAAGGGTTCTTGGCTGGAGTCTTCTCAGGAGTCTTGGATGCAGGTTTTTGTGGAGACTTGTCTGCTTTCTTAAAGAAAGTATCCAAGGAAGTTTGGGCAGATGTTCTCCAGGGAGATGAACAACGCAGCAAACTTGCTCGCTGGCATGGTGTCACATTGGATCAAGCATTGTAAAGTCAAAACTGACATCATAAAGTTGAAACAGGGTGTCAATTTATAAACGTTGTAAGTATGAAAAGTTGTAACTCAAAACATTGTAAGTTGAGGACTCCCTGTATAAAGAAGCAGGGAGGGAGACTGAAACACTCTGTAACACCAACAGATGCATGAACTACATCCCTCCCCTCCCTGTTGCCTCAGAGTGCTAGCAGGAGGCTGGTATCTAGAGACACTCCTGGCCCTTGAGTAGCCAGTGGGGAAAAGCCTGGGATGGTGCAGGCAGACCTCCCTAATCAAGAGGTCTTGCCAGGGCCTGGCCACACCCCCTTCCCCTCAGCTCAGCATTCAAGAAGGAAAGGAGGGCTGCTCTAGTGCCCCCTGGCTTCTACCCTGAGCCACTGCAGGCATGTGCCTGAATTTCCTCAGTCCAGAGAGAATGTCTGTGTAGTTACAAACCAGTTCAACTTAGCCAGGTTAGAGTAACCTGCAAAGATTGAATCAATTCAGGCTCAGGCTTTTTGAATGTCTGCCCTAGCCCTGAACTCTTGGTTCAGAGATGATACTAAGTTAGTTGGTCTAATAAAAGGTATCATCCCTGAATCAAGAATTCTAGATTTTTGCATTTATTTTTGTCTCAGACCAACACAGCTACCAAATACATCCCCTCCACTCATGCCTCTAAAGCACAGTAAGAAGGAGGGAGAACAGGCCTTACAAATAACTAAGGCAGATGTTCTCAACCTTCTTAGATACAGGACCTCCCTCCTAAGACTCAAAGCAGCCCCTGAAAAATGCCAGCTCTTAGCTTTCACTTGTTTCTTGACTGAAAAAATAAAAGAGAATTCTTCTGTTGCAAAGAACTCAGAAAGACCACACCAGGTCAGATCCCTGTTTGAAATTTCTGTGTTTATCTGTGAATGGTGGTGTTTGTACACCTAACAGCACTAAAATAGTGTGGCACCCTTACAAAGATCTTGCAGCACCCTAGGTGCTGCAGGACCCTGGTTAAGAATCACTAAACTAAGGCAATACACACAGAGCAGTTGGGCATATTGGAGAGGCAAGAAACCTTCCTAGAAAGCAGGGTGCTTTGCTGCTCAAGCCCTGGGCTGCAGACACCAGGCCTCCTGAGGTTGGTATTATAAATACTTCTGCATTCTGCAGACATCTTCTAATGCCTGAAAAGTGCACCTTTTCTCCACCTTCTGTGCCACAAGAGCAAAGAAACGAGTGGGTAATGGAAGTTCCCCTAACCAGCTCTACCCATAAAGGACAGAGCCTGTACCACCATCCTGCACCCCATGCCTCAGAGCAGGGGTTTTCAACTGGGAATACAGTTGCCGATTGGCTGCTGGGGAACCCCTCCCCCCCTCATTTGGCCGCCAGGGGACTCCTGCCTTCTTGACCGGTTGCCAGGGCTACAATGCCCCAAAAAGTTTGAAAACCCCTGCCTCAGATAATGGTCTCAGAAGGCCTGTGCGCAGACACACCTTGCTTTGAAAGCATGAACTGAAGTGAATGTAATGCTTCATTCCTTTTGCCAGGCTTCTACTGGGATTTGAATTTGCACATCATTAGGTATGCATGTGCAACAGTGTCTTTTAGCCATGCAAAATGCTTATATCAATAGGCTTATTATTGGTCAAATCTACACAAGACGTATTAATGCACATTAGCCTAATTTAGTGTGCATTACGGGCACACATTTACACATGTGTGCCCTTAATGTGCATTAAAAATGGTGAAATTAGTCTAATCACATCTAAATTTGATACCTACTAATGCAGGTATCAAGTTTAGGTGTGATTAGTTACAGCGCATTAATGCACGTGTAGACACAACCCAGCACTAACTTTAGTGCCAAGTCCCTGCACATGTGGACACCTGCCAAAAATGCTTAATGCACATTAGCCTAATGCACATTAAATTTAGTCATGCTTAAATGCACATTTAGACATGCCCATTATGTATTAAAAATGTGCAGCAAATGTGTTTGCATTCCCTGCTCTGCAGCTTGAAGGATTAAAAAACTGGCCTGCTTCACCATTCTAATAGGATGCCCACCTCTGTAGCTTCTTCACCTCCCCTACAACAGAAACCAAACAGCTGCAAGGCTTCAATCCTCACATTAATTATACTGACACCTCTTTCCAAAGCAGGCTGCAATCTCCCACTCAGCACTTGGGAAGAGCTGCACACCTATCCATTTGCACTTGGATACATGAGCAATAATGATTAATAAAGCTTTAGCCATGAGCACATTCCTTGTTCACAAGTAGTTCCTGTCTTCAACATAAAAGCACATTGCCTCTGTGACTAGCCATGTTGCTGCAGCCTCTATCCCAGCCCCAAGACTACTGCCAACTAAGCCCTGCCCACACACCAGAGTCTGGTAATTGAGCAGAGTAGACCACGCGGAAGCAGCTCCAAGCAGCTCAGAGTAGACTTGAGCACTTGCACCCCCCCACATACACACCCTCTGCCCCTAGGCTTTCCCAAGCGGGGAGCCAGAGCACAACCCTGGGGCACACACTCTGGGCCCCTCTGAATCATCTGCTTTGCCTACTTGCTGGTGTCTTGTGTGCCCAGCAGAACTGGAGAATCACAGAGAAGTAGGCCTGAAAGGGATCTCAGGAGGTCATCTAGTCCAACCCCCTGCTCAAGACAAGATCAAACCTATCTAACTATCCTAGCGAGACACAGTTAGCCATATTAATCTGAAATCATCCACAGTCTGGACTTTGTTAAACAGGGACTATGGGTTCTTATCCCATTATCTGAGCTAGCTGTGGTGACTCCTTTGTTCACATGGGTTTACTGCCTGTTTGCTCATCTCTCCCAGCACTGCCCCTATTCCTCATCTTTGTAATCCAATTTCTCTTTTCTTATATTCTGTTTTCTCCACATCCTTTCACAGCATCTGATGAAGTAAGCTTCAGCCCATGAACACTTGTGCTATACAACGCCTCCTGCAACACATGTACATACACACGTTGGTTGGTCTATATAAGGTGCAAATCTACCCTGCCTTCTACTTGAGTGTTTTTCTAACCTGTCCTTAAAAACTTGGGAAACTACCCTCACACAGGACTACCAGGCACAATTTCATTGTTGGTGGATCAGGAGTCAGAGAAAGTCCACGCAGGCAGGACCTCTGTGTCCCAAAGTAGCACTTCCCAGAGACTTTTTCTCTGGTTTGCCAAAATATTCAGCAGGTTTGTCTTCCTCCGTTCCACCTAAATGTGAGTTTCTCTCCTTCACTCCCACCATGGGTATGCAAAACATTGCAAGAAGTTATTATAGAAGGCAGATACTGTGTTTACTTACATACCATGCCCCCACCCTCCCTTGATAAGACATGCACCTTATTTTGGGAAGGCAGAATGAAGGGAAAAAGAGGGTGAGGGGTTTTCCTTTAATCAAGAGCTCCAGAATTAGTTTCCTCATTTAAGACATGCACTCCAATTGTCAACTGTTAATTTTAGGGAAATAGATGAGTGTAGTATACAAACAAATAACATGAGGCTCATCTGTCTCCAGCCTTCATACCAGGATTCCCCACATGCCTTTCAGTCTTCCAGCTGCATGTTCCAGTGTTGTTTTCCAAATGCCCAGGGATAGGGCTTTTCTCCTGTCTAAGTGACCATAAAAGGCCATATAGCAGCCAACTCCCAGAAGGTCTGGAAGAATGGAAGCTTCAACGTCTACACGGACTGGGGAAGCAAAAATTCCACTGGACATTGTGAAAACATTGTGGGCGGATAAGAATAGGATGGGTTTCAACACAGACAAGTGCAAGGTGATGCACCTGGGGAGGAACAACTGGCACCATACCTTCAGGTTGGGGAACTCCCCTCTTGTCAGCACAGAGGCGGAAAAGGATCTTGGAGTCATCATTGACTCCAAGATGAACATGGGTCGGCAGTGTGGGGAGGCAGTTAGGAAGGCCAACCGTACCTTGTCATGCATCCACAGATGCATCTCGAGCAGGTCCAGAGAGGTGATCCTCCCCCTTTATGTGGCACTGGTCAGGCCACAGTTGGAGTACTGCATCCAGT
>NW_017728983.1:4802344-4816326 GCF_001723915.1 Gavialis gangeticus
CAATGGTCACAAGCTAGCAGAGGGTAGGTTTAGGTTAGACATCAGAAGGCGCTATTTCACGGTCAGGGCGGCTAGGGTCTGGAACCAACTTCCAAGGGAGGTGGTGCAGGCTCCTACCCTGGGGGGTTTTAAGAAGAGGTTAGATGAACACCTTGTTGGGGTCGTTTAACCCCAGTACTCTTTCCTGCCATGGGAGGGGGTCAGACTAGATGATCTTCTCAGGTCCCTTCCGACCCTAGAAACTATGAAACTATGAAACTATGAAAAGCAGTCCAATGCCCCCCCGCCCAAGAGATCCTAATGCCCCTAGATTTTTTCCTCCATATAAATGTCAGTGAGACTTCAAGGCAATTGAGCAGGCCCTTCAATGCCTTGGGGAAATGTTCTCTTTCCTGCTGAGGCCTGCTTTGAGGGTGAGAAACAGGCCATTTGTTCCCAATACAATTCAAGACTTGCAGGTGTGCAGAGTTATTACCAACCTCCTCTGCATGCCCAGCTTTATAAGCCACTAAGGAGGTAGACAAATCCCAGAGGGCATGCAGTACTGGGATGGAGTGGTGCACCAAAGGCTGTCTGCTCTGAATGCTACAAGTTTATTTCAGATTACTGCAGTACTGTGAAGATATAGTGATGCAAGGCAAATAGTACCTTCACAGCAGAATCACAGCATGATTCAAGTGCGCTCCTCATGCGCTAGTTGTGGATCACGTCAGGCAGAAACACAAAACCCACAAGAAGTTTCATGTGTAGGAACGCCCAGAGATAAGAAGCCTCGGCTTTCAGTTCCACAGGAAACACCCACAAACTGAAGGCTTTTGTGGCTGCTGGTGCAGCATAAGCTGCTGCAGGTAAGGAAGGGGAGGACTGAACTCCAAGGGTAAGCCCAGGCACTCGCCTAAATCCTGGGGAATCCAACCCAGGTGCCTCTGCTGATTATTACAGTGGCAGCCCAGCCAAGAGACAGATGTGTCCTGGGCCTGGAAGGTTTAGCCTTAAATTAAGCTTAAAAGAAGGTGGTCAGGCATTGGAACAGGCTGTCTAGAGATCTTTAGAATCTCCATCCTTGGAAACTTTCAAAAGCAAGTTAGTCAGACACTTTGTTGGGATGGTTTAATCAGGAATGATCCTGCCTTGAGCAGGGGGTTGTACTAGATGACCTTGTGAGGTTCCTTCCAGCCCTGCTTTCCTATGATCCTAAGGTGCTGTCCAGGCCTCTCTCCCAGGTACAGGTTATCGTCTTAGCCCCACAAACATTCTTCTTCCCCTCCCAGCCACCCAACCCTCCATTGAACTCCGCTGCCCCATTTAACAACCAGCTCTGGTGCTCTCAGTCCAGGGCTTGGGACACACTCAATTCTACTCCCCCTTACAGAAACTGATCTACTTCCTTCTTACAGCTGTCACACCCAGCCCAAGCTCTGATCCCCTCCCAGATGAGAAAAAGCCCTTTACTGTATTCCCAATTCCTCTCCCCTCCACTTGCCTGCTTGCTACCCCAAAACAAGGGTTCATACCTCACTGGCCCCTCTATGACCATCTGACCCCAAGGGACACGGACCTCTTGAACTCAACCCTTCTAAAGGGTGACAGGTCTAGAAGCAAACCAAAGCCATTGGTGCAAGGCCTCTTCAGTCTCAGGCTTCCTCCAGCTGGGGTAATTCATTACCTTCAGAAAGCACCTTCTACTTTCCAGTCTCTAGCCAGACACATTTTTCTCTATGTTGATTTAACGTGATCAGATAAAACTGGGCTTTTTCCAACCGCTTCCTGTTGGGCAATGCCAGATGCCCATTTTCCCCACCTACACACTGGGCTTGAGGCTGCCTTTCCCCCCCAAAAAGGAGAAGCAACATGAGGCTTACTGCTGCTCAGCACACTAGAGGAAGCAAACATATCCGCCCGATAAGGCAGGAGCCACGCTCTCAGTTCCCACAAACAGCGCTGACGGCAACTGCCTGGAGCATGAAACAAAGAGGTTCCCTCTGCCCGGCCCTGACTGCCTGGGAGGGATTGCTCTGGGCCAACAGTCCACACTTAGTCCAGAAGACAGAGCAGATGGAGAGCTGCTCATCATTGCAAAGCCCAGGACAGCCCATGGGGAGAGGAGCAAAAGGAAGCACTGTGTCTAGGGCTGCCAACCCTCCAGGATCGCCCTAGAGCCTCCAGGAATTAGATATAAATCTCCAGGAGACTGCTGAGAGTCATCTGGCAGATAAAAAATAGGGCATTCATTAAAATAAATATTAAACATTGAATCTGATATATACAGTAGTCCAGTGGGTTTTTAAAATATCGTAGTAATGTGTATTTGCCTCCCTGACACAAAGTCTATGCCTTGTAATCTGTAACTGATATACGCAAGCACGCGAGCACATTTGTGTTCCAGAAACCTCCCGGAATAGATTCAAACAGAGTTGGCAACCGTAGTCACGCCCACTTTGCACCCCACAGGGTTTGAGCTGCCAAGCCTGCTGGTAGTCAGGCAGATCAGGGAACATACCACCTGTCCTCTTGAGACAGCCCACGATCCTTGCAATGGTCTAGCCCAGAGGTGGGTAAAATACAGCCCTCCAGGCTACTCTGTCCAGCCCACATAGCCCCATCCAAAAAAACAATTATTACCAGCCTGCGGCTGCCCCTCTGAAGCCAGCGGGAGGTGGGCTTTCAGAGTCATGTGCCATGGGACCACATGGGCTCTGTGCAGAGGCACCAAGCACCAGGGTACACGACTAGCCAGCTGGTGAGTGGGGAAGGGAGCTCCTGCCTGGAGAAGGGGGAGGGGTGGGTGTGTGTGGGCCCCCCCACCACGGCACACAGCCCCTGCCAGCAGCAGCAGTAGCAGGCAGAGACCCCGGCAGCACACAGTTCCAGCTGAATCCCAGGAGATGCATATGGTGCACAGAGCCAGCCCAGCCCAGCCTGCTGGTGTGTGTCTTTAAGCCAGACCAGGCTGGATCCATGCCAGCTCATGGGGCTCCTGGCACTGCAAGCAGGAGCCGCACACCATCGGGTTGGGCCAGCTTCATGCCTCCACATGGGGCTTCCAGCAGGCAGGAGCACATGGCAGCATAGAGCCCACCTGGCCCAATGGTACATGACTCCTCACAGCTCCTGATCCACATGCCATTGGGCCAGGCAGGCTCTGTGCCTCCATGTACAGCTCCCTGCTGGAATGCTGAAAGCCTCACATGGAAGCACAGAGCTGGCCTGTCTCGATGGCTCCTGGCTCCTGCCTGCAGTGCTGGCAGCCTCATCTGCTGGCATGGAGCCGGCCCTGTCCGGCTTGGCGTGTGCCAGTGAGCTGGGCCAAGCAGGCTCTGTGCCACCGTGTGCAACTGCTTGAATTCAGTTGAAGCCACGCGCTACCAGGGGGCTGTGCCTGCCGCAGGCCAGGAGTGCCCTGATGGCCTGCTGCTGGCTGCTGCCTCCAGCAGCAAGGGCTGTGCTCCATGTGGGGGTGGCCTACACCCACCCCCCTTCACAAAGCCCACACAACTCCCCCCACAAATCACACACACAATATACAGGAGTAAGACTTTATTTTGAGCTATTACGCAATCATATATACACACTGCAAATACATAAAATCAGGACAAAAATATTGTTTCAAATAAAATGTAAATATATTATGGTAGATGTTTGATTTTTAGTACATGATTTTTTTTCCTGGTTCCAAGAGAGAAATACTCTTTTGGGGAGGGGTATTTGCTAAGGGCAAGGGGGAGAACTTCCAGTGGCAAAGGTCTGGGGTTGGGGCGGGACGCCTGGACTCAAGATGGTGATTGGAGGCAGGGCTCCACTTGTGGCCCTCAATAGCTCACCAAAAGTCATTAAGCAGCCTTCCAGCCAAAATAATTGCCCACCCCTGGTCTAGCCTGTGTAGGAAACCCAAGGAGCCTCTTCCCAATCCCCATCCTTGGGGCAACCCTCTGGGGCTTACGAGGAGTGTTTTTGGTGCGCTGACGCACATTTAGCCACTTACACAACTGCATGCAACAGATCTCGGGTGCATCACAGGACAAAAAAGTACATGTATAAATGCCCATTTAGTCTGGAGAAGAGAAGACTAAGGGGGGATTTAATGACAGCCTTCAACTAGCTGAAGAGGAGAGAGCTAGACTGTTCTCAGTGGTAGCAAATGACAGAACAAGGAGCAATGGTCTCAAATGGCAGCAAGGGTAGTTTAGGTTGGATATTAGGAAAAAAAAACACCTTTCTCACTAGTAGGGTGAGTAAAGCACTGGAACAGGTTACTAAGAGAACTTGTGGAAGCTCCATCCTTGGAGGTTTTTAAGACCTGGCCAGACAAAACCTTGGCTGGGATGATTTAGTTGGTGACGTTTCTGCTTTGACCACAGGGCTAGACTAGATGACCTCCTGAGGTCCTTTCCAACACTAATTGTCTATGTTTCTCACCTACCTACCTAACAGGGAAGTTGCAAGGAGCAAGGCACACAGAGCATCCGATGGTGCATACATTAGTAGTATAATTGATGGGGGGAGAGTGACCAAGTCACCAGCCCCAGGGCACCAACTTAGAAGGAGTGCATGATTGGTGGCTGCTACTGCTGCAGCCCTGACCTCCAGTGACTTGGCCAAGAGCACAAAAACTGCATTGTTCACTTTTGGGGTATGGTGTGGCTCCACAGACATGCTCAATGAGACCAGGATGCCAGCTGGTGTTCACCAGTATGGCTGCCTTGAATGGAACTGCTATCCTTTACACTGACTGGCAACATAGCCCTGTGTTTCCAAAGCTGTGTGAAAGCCTCAGAGGGCAGGTGCTGTGCAGCGCTGTGAATGTGTGAGCATAAGCGTGAGCTTGAGAGAGCACTAGACCTCCTCCCTCCCTCCCTCCCATCACGCGGACAGGAGTTGAGAGGGTTCCAGATTGTATCTTAAAGCTGATAAGTGTCACATGACTGTTGCATACATGCACTTAGCCTGTTCCCATTGCTAAACACCCATGTTGATCCAGCCCTCGGCAAAGCAGCAACCATACTACAACATGTATTGCTGGATCTGCATGAAACTTCTGGTGCCTCTAGTTTACAACAGTAATCCCAGCCTCAGCTTGCACTGGATGATCACCACCCTGACAGGCTCTGTCCCGTTGCTGCAGTGTTAGCAGATGGCTAAGATGCAGTACAGAGGGGAAGGGGGGAGGGTGCACCCGCCCAAGTGCAGAGAATGAGAATTGGCTACGCTCTCCTTGTGTGGGTTTCCTGCCTGCAAACCTCTACCACAAGGAGGCCTCAGGAAGTCAGAGCAGTTCAGTGAGCCGGTTAGGCCAGCTGCCTAGAAGGGCACTGGCTGGCTCCACACAACATCCGAACACTCATAACATTGTTCCCAGGGCTGATCCTGTACCACGAAGCCAGTGGGGGCTTTGCCTCTAACTCAGTGAGCTTAGGATGGAGATCATGGAAAGGGAGGGCGGGGAGAATCTAATGTGCCAATTACTAATGAGCCTCTTCTGTGACTAAACCTATAACTAACACCAAGTAGTTCTGGGAACAGCAGTTATCATTTCCTGCCCAGCCAAGGTGTGAACTTGTCTATCCCACTGCCCACCCCCTACTATAGAGAAAGGCAAAAAATCATACAGTCCAGATAACATCTGGCTACTCCCAGCCTGGCAGCTCCTATCATGGTAGATGTTGCTGAAATACCTTCAGGTCTTCAGAAACATGTATATTTATAGCTTGGCATCATCTCCTGCTGGAGCGGGGCTGGAATGGATCTAGAGACTCCCCCACGGTCCCCAGGACAGATTGGGACAGTAGCAGCGGTGCGCAGGGGAGAGGGGGAATAAGAAGAAGGGCCACTGAACACAGAGAGAAAGGGAGGAAGCTTTTTACCTGATTGAGGAACCTAAAAAAAGATCCCAGCTGCTGTCACAATGCAGTTTGCTCACTCTGGTGACAGGAGGATGGGACCCGAGGTACAGCCACCTCTGCAGCACTGCGCCACCTTTTACAAAATCCTGGATCTGCCCATGCAGTCTTGTATACACCATCAGCCAGCCAGCCCACTGTCCATACTGCCAAACCCGTCACTGAACAGCAGCATTTGTGTGAGATCACCCATACTCAGAGACTGGCATTTCAAAGAGAGGGTTTTACTATCTTCTTTGATGTTACCAAACTTGCCATTTTTACTTCCCCTGGCCTTCAGTAACTCTTGTTGCTCCAGCTCAGCTCCTGCTCTAAAGATACAGGCCTTGGAAGATACAAGTCTGTTGACGTGGCTGTTTTATTTCTCACTACTAAGATTCCACCCTGCTCCTACCCAGATTCCACCCCATTCCAGAGGCACGGGAATAAAAAGAGGACAAAAAACAGACTCACAGAATCATGGACAAATAGGACCAGAAGGGACCTCAGGGATCATTTCGTCCAACCCCCTGCTCAAGGCAGGAACATCTCTGTCCATGCCATCCCACCCAAGTACTTGACTAATTTATTCCTAAAGGTCACATCTACACAAGACACTAACTGAGCAGTAGCCCATGACTACTATGGAGTAGCATTGTGTGGCAGAAAGCGTGACGTGACAGTACTGTGAAGTAGTCATGAGCTACTGCGCAGTCAGGGTCATGAAAAAGCCATTCCTTGACACTACTGTGCAGTAACTCTGGTTACTGCATGGTCAATTAGTACTTGTTTATACAAGTACTAAATGACTGCACAGTAACAACCCCATCACACAGCTACAAGGCACATTGCCCAAAAACACCAGGGACACCCTAACCTGCTAACAGGTAGAGCAGGGGGAGCGAGGGCACTATCAATGTCCTGCTGCCACAAGCCAAAAGGATGAGAGACTCAAGCAAGAGGGCCATGCCCACCCCCACCTCCAGCATAGAGAAAGGCAAAAACAAAACTGTACAGTCCAAATAAGATCTGGCTACTCCCAGCCTGGATGGGCTACTAGAATAGGCGTTGCTGGCATATCTCCAGGTCTTCAGAGGCACATATATTTATAGCTTGGCATCATCTCACTTATGTTATTAGACAAACTAGTTACGAGCAGAACAACTAAAATTGGTTGAGGGATTCCCCAGCCCTGGGCTTGACTTTGGTCTCAGCTATTTTGGTCTGATACAGAAATAACAACCAGTCTTTTTTATTATTAATATTTGGATGTCTAATGTCCAAATCTACATTTCCCTTAAATGAAGGGGGCACCCTGGCTCTGGATTGTTCCAAATGAGCAAACAGCCCATCTTCTCAAACCAATGAGAGAAAATGTGTGTGCCAGAGAAAGGAAAGCCAGCCAAGGCACATGGGCTGAGCAGCCCCCAAGACACCAGGCCCCATAGGAGCTTTGTAGGCATTTGGTCTCAGTGCTGCCAGGACACCCCAATCCTGAGAGGTGCTGAGACAGTGGGAGATACAGTTGCAAACAGCCTGTCAGGACCAAGCCTGTTAATAGCACAAGACACTACAAGGTCCTTTCCAACGCAGTCTGAGCTTGGCAGCACCTTTTAGTTTAAAGTATTTTCCAACTGATTAGAAAGCAACATTTCTAGTTGCAAAGGGTAGGGACAGACAAACAATATACTGCAGTGGGAGAATGGGGCAATACTTCTCTGCATGTCAGCTGCTCCAGGCTACCTGCTCATGTGTACCTTCTTACCCTGTGGTAAGTGAAAGCTAAACAGGGGTAGCTTTGCTCACAATGAAGGATGGGGGCATTACTGTGGTGTTGCCACCACTTACCATGGAATAAAAGCAAGCTCCTGTGCTGTTATCATGGAGCAACTGATATAGAGTCAAGCCCTGCCCTTCCCCATCACACAGGGTAAGTTGTCTGTAGGTCCATACTTGCTCAGTGGCAGAGGCAAGAATCCAATGCAGGGGGGTGGACTCCCTGTTCCTCTTCCAGGGACAAGGCAAAACACTTATGCCTCCTCTGATGGACCCTGGTCCAGTAGTACAGTTAAGTATGGGAGTCACCCGTTGACTTCCAAAGGACCATCCACATGCTGGTTGTACATGTTTGAACACTTGACTGAACCAGGGGCCATGCTTTTTTTGGAATAAGCCAGACCTACCAACCCCTGGTGTCTGTCCACTCCAGTGTTAAAAAACCCAAGAACTCCAGAATCATATTTATGTCCCTTAGCTCTCATTCATTGTTTGTGACCTAAGCCTTGACTAGCACCTTGTATCACCCTGCTGACAAGGTGCTAAAATTTGTATCACCATCTCAGTGACTAACAGATTTTCAGCACACTGACTCAACACACTGACTCTGCTTCCAGTCACACAGAATGTCACTGCCTGCCTCCTCTATAGACAATCACTTACAAACTTATAAAAACCTATGACAAAGCATAGCAAAACTGGAACTGAAAAGTTCAGTCCTCAGCCATTGGTGATTTCTCCACAGAGCTGAGGGAGAGGGATGACAATAAGATCAATAACGGGGCTAGCCGGGTTCTGGTTCAGATCCCACTAGAATTTAGAGCAGTCTTAGGGCTGCTTTAAATTGTAACTAATTGCAATAGCATCCACAGACTTGATGCAGTTGACCTGAATTGGAGCAACCCTGATAATGATTATTTTTTGCAGCTCCCTTCTTGGTGAACCTCAGGACTGTTTTTAGCCAAAGGCATTCCAGTAACTTTGTCAAAATCAAGCTGAGAAACCCCCAACACTGGGAGGATGAAAATCTTCACTCCTAACCAGATCAGCATTGAGTTTTTGCGTTAGTGGATGCTTCTTAGACATGAGCCAGTTTTGACCGTTAGAAGTGCTCATTTCAGTGTCTCTCCTCACACAAGGTTTGAGGTCAGAAACACACTTATAGAGTCTCCTAGCTCTGCAGATTGGCACAGATCTCTTCACCACTCTACCTACCTGTTTGACTTCTCTTCAGGGTTTTCTATGCCTGTTCATACAGCATCTGAGCACTTTCCTGGGGAGATTGATCTGCTATGCTGCTGGAAAAGTCATCCTCATCTTCAGCCTCTTCCTAGGCTCCTCTCCCCTTCCACAGGTCACTCCTTACCAGCTGTGGAGAGAAGCCTTCATCAAAGTGGTGGGTTCCTACA
Organism: Gavialis gangeticus; assembly: GCF_001723915.1. NCBI lineage: Eukaryota > Metazoa > Chordata > Crocodylia > Gavialidae > Gavialis > Gavialis gangeticus. The sequence goes on from NW_017728983.1 coordinate 4,811,406, forward strand.
ACAAGCCCTGCTGGAGCCAAAACCCTAGATCAGTCTAATCTCTGGAAGATCATTTTGCAAAGAACCCCCTCAACCAGGAGTGCTCTTGACCAGGTCCTGAATCATACTACAGTCCCCATCTGGCTGAGCTAAGTGGCTGTTAAGCCAGGGTGGTGACCCAAAGGCTCGCTATGGATAAGAATCATGTTTCTATGTCTCGTTTCTTTCAGGCTTCTGTGTAGGGAATGCAGCTAGCAGAGAAATAGCAGTCATGTGATAGTACAGTGATGAGACATAATAGTCAACAAGAGATACCATCATTTACCACCCACAACAACTCTTTAGTTAAACAAGGATGTTCTTTGGTTGTGTACCAATTTTCGTTGGAACCTCCCTGCAGAGCAGCTGCCTGCACTTGCTGGAGGTAAAGTGGCTGTTGAAGACACTCCAATATTGACCCAGCTTCCAGCCAACATCAGCCCGTCTAGCCCAAGACTCCATCGAATCTTTATGGAGGAAGAAGGGTTACAACTCCACTTACAATGTATTGTGGCTCCTTTTTTCCTGGTCTCAACACAGACATTGCCAAGATTTAAAAGAAGAAAAAAAAATATGATAAATAAAGTATATATAATTTGGTCTTTTTTTTATTCACTATTTTACATTTCAACACATTTAATAGGCTCATTTAATTGGGACAGCTGCTTACAGATGATTTTTAGAACTACAGTGGATAAGCCAAGAAATACTCAACCATACTGGTAATCTCTCTCTCATAGGACACAAATACAATCACCACAAACGCACATACCATCAACAACCAGGCATTTACAATGGTTGGATCTCAGCTGAACTGTCCAATGCTCATTTTTAAAGACAGCAGTATGCATACCCAAGAGATGTCTGCTATCATACAGCCATAATTATTGCTATGGATATGGGCCTCAGCTCCACATCTCATTTGACCTCTTTGCTGGAGGTTTGTTATGAAAATCTGCAGCAATATCCCATCGACACTTAACTGACCAGGTATGTCTCCCTTGCCTTCAGACTGAGCCAAGAAGTGCCACCGAGAAGCATGCCTCCTCCACTCACAGTGGGCACACACCAATAAGCGTGTCCATGACAGAGCCAAGAGTGGCTCTGGGCAGGTGTTTAATAGCACTCCAATGTGTTATTAAAATACAACAGTCAGGAACATATCCTCTGACAACCCTAACCCAATGATGATCGATGCCAGGGAGGTATGACAAGGGATGGATTACAGTAGACATGCCTTGTACATATACTCTCCCTCTAAAGCACCTACTACTACTTGCCACTGTCAGAGAGGGGATACCGGGCTAGATAGACCATTGGTCTGACCCAGTATGGCACTGCTTATGTTCTTAAAATAGCTATTGCCTAATTTCTGGAATTTAGCACATACAGAACAGGAACACGAGGGTGGGGGAGGCTTCTCAGAGTGCTCCCAGGTTCAGCAAAGGTGAGAGAGACCCACTAAATCATACCCCAGCACAAAGGTTATCTTTAATAAATCCACATCTTCAAAACAACATAAATTTAAAGTCATATATGTGAATGTGTAATCACTAAGGGGATGGGTGCTTTTTTTTCATTTTGCTACTCAAAATGAGAATAGATTAAAAATGCAAAATTGAGCATGGGGACCATCTGGGCAGTTTATTCCCAGCCATTAATTTGCAAGGAACCAAATTATTTTAAATGGGCCAGATAGTCAACTTTGAAAAGCTGCCTGGGCAATAACCATTTTGTAAGGAATGTGATGATGATTTCCACTGTCATTTATAATGCACACATTCTATATAGCATACATACAACGAGTCCATTGACAATTAGCTCATTTCTATGCATATCAACTCCCCCCCCACCCCCAACTCCCACCCCTGCCCTTGGCCAATCAGAGTTCAGGTGATTATATAAGTGCACAATACGCTGTGTATCTGAGAAAACCATGCATTTCCCCACCTAGTACAGCAATGAATCAATGTATCACGCCCAACTGAGATAGTGGTGGGTGAGTAACTGCACATCACCCATGACCTCTGATTGACTGAGTGTTCAATTTCAACATAAATTCAAGTAACTGTCATATGGAATTGACTGCTGTTGAGAAGAAACCACACACTGCTAGGTCCCAGCTCAGGACCTGCAGCTTCGCCAAGTTTATATTTCTAGCATGCACAAATGTTTTTTCACTTTATATTCCACAGAGCTATGTTTTCATCTCTCATCTCCCTTCCATTGTCCCAGGTTAAGCTACTCTCTAGTAAACAGCAATAGCTCTCACCTGCTGTGAGGCTGCTCATCAGGCCTCATTTCTAACACCTCCCACTTTATTGTTGCCTCATTTATTTTTCTTCATATTTGTTCTTCTTCATTTTTTTTATTCAGACCTTCTTCAGCATGACCCTCTCTTCTCTTCCGAATTCCCCTCCCAGTTACATGTATTCCCAGTCTCTGAAGATCTGCATTGCTTATTCTATTCATGGGTTACCAGTCCTTCTGACTCGCTGTATTCAGCCCTCTGCTCATGGATTCCGACTCTGACAGCTTCCATTGTCATGCTTGGCAGGATGCCCCAGCCCTGCCCAACACAATGGGAGAACAAACCCCAGGGCACTGTGCTCCTGAAATGCAGCACTGAGAATGCCCAAGAGAGGGTTTCTTAGCCTCTCCCACCAAAGCACCCACCTTGCCCCCACTCACTTCATCACCCAAGGACTTGACTGCTTAAAAAAGGTCTCAGACATGCCATCCCACCTTCATTCTGGGTGCCGATGCCTACTACTTTCACCAGAGCCATCAGTAGGGGCTGGACACCCTGTATCGGCTTTTCACCATCTGAAGCAGCTTTTGCTTGAAAGTAAGGAACATGATAGCAAAGGCAACAAGCAAGGTCAAGCAAATGGGAAGAGCAAGCACCAGGTACAACAAAGCCAAATTCACTGTCATCCACCTGCAGCCCTGAAGGACAGACTCGGGCAGCTCTGCTGCATGAAGTGTTCTGGAGGAGTACAGACAGGTGACCTCCACCCTGTCGACAATGTGCACTGTTTGGAGACTGTGCAGGAAGTCCCACCATTCCAGCTTGCAGCAGTTGTATGGGTTCTGGCTGAGGTAGAGCATGTCAAGACTCTTTCCGAGCTGCTTCTCCATGGCATCCTGTGACAGGGAGGTGAGAAGGTTTCTCCGGAGGTTCAAGGTGTGCAGCTTCAGACTACCCAAGGACTCTGGGAAGCTGTCCAGGGAGTTTTCAGACAAATCCAAACTTACCAGGTTCTGAAAGCTAGAGAAGTCCATATCTGCTGTTGCACAAGATAAGCTAGCATTCCTGAGAGAGACAACTTGGAGTGTTAGTGCAATATCTTGCAGAGGCCTCAGGCTCCTGGACAGGGCTCTCTGATTGTTAGAGAGATCTAAGTGTGTTAGAGAGGTTCCACTAAAAGCATGGCCATCCACCACGTCTAGACCACATCCAGCCAAGTAAAGTTGCTTCAGGGTCATAATATTCCTGAAGTCTATGCAGACAGAATACTTACTACCATCTGCATTGGCTTGCTGGGGACAGACATCTATCCGGTTGTGACTTAGGTCCACTGTAGTGATCTTAGGTGTGTGGGCAAAAAGTTTAGCAGGTACTTTCTGTAGCCCATTGGCACTCAAGTTAAATAATCTGAGATTTGGCAGTATGCCTTCAGAACCTAGATCCACCTGTAGCTCTGAGAGCTGGTTCTGACTGAGGTCCAATTCAATAAGCATGCCTGGAGGTTCTTCCTCCCATATATGAAAGGTCTGCAAGCAGTTCTGATTGAGCTTCAGATAAGACAGGGAAGTCATACCTGCCAGAAACCCTTCAGGCAGATACCAGAACTGGTTCTGGCTCATGTCTAGGAACCTCAAGGAGGACAGGTTGCTGTGGATGACCTCATCCCAGAGGCTGAGCGTAGTGATGTTAGTGATATTGCCATCTATGAGAAGGTACTGCACAGTGACATTCGGAGGGTATGTGGCATTGGGAAGATGTCTATAAAAGCACATCTCATTGTCCATCAGCAGCAGGGAGTTCAGTTTGCTTTGCCTGGGCAACAATGGGAAGAAGAGGAGCCGGTTATGGGAGAGGTCTAAAGTCTCCAGCTCAAATAGAGCATCACTCTCTACAGCCAGGAACCATTCAATGATATTATTGCTGACATTCAGCATCTTCAGCTGGGTCAGCTCAAACTCCACGATGCAGGGAAGGTAGTTGTAGGCCAGACTGAGCCTCTGCAGTCTCCGTAGGCCTTCAAAGGTGCCACTCTCTATCTCAAAGATGTAGTTCTTCTCCAGGTTCAACTCCTGCAGCTGGCTCAGTCTCTCAAAGATAAAAGAATCCAGCCTCATGATGACATTCCTAGCCGCAGACAAGGACTCCAAGGAAGACAGATTCTGGATAAGGGTAGCCACCATGTCTTCAGTGAGTTGGTTCCCAGACAAGTCCAGTTTCCTCAGGGCTGGTAAGGACCAAAGAGCAGCTGCTGTCACAGAGTAGTTGGTAAAGAGAGCATTATCCGCCAAGGAGAGAACTTGGAGGCCTCTGTTGTTTAGGAAGGCTCCAGATTCAATAAGCTTCAGTGTGTTTCCAGACAGGCCGAGGTTCCCCAGCTGCCTGTACTGCAGCAGAGAGGCATTTCTTAGCATCTGTATAGTGTTGTCATCTAGGAAGAGCTCCTTTGTGTTAGCTGGGAGATCTGCTGGGACCAACTTCAGCTCCCTCCCATTGCAAGCTGCAGCTCCATGCCCCTGAAGCAAGAAACACATGGCCATTAACACAACTGGAAAGAGTAAGCCCAGAGGCAAAGGCCTAGGAGCCGTTCAGGTTCGGAGACATCTTTGATTCTTCCTACACACACACACACACACACACACACACACACACACA
>NW_017728983.1:4816568-4817675 GCF_001723915.1 Gavialis gangeticus
CACACTCTCTCTCTCTCTCTCTCTCTCTCTCTCTCTCTCTCTCGCTCTCTCTCTACCACTCCCCTAATCCCTTCCCCTTCCTTCATAGGACAAGTGTTGAACTGTAACCACAGCAATGGTTGCCTCAATCACTGAAAGAGAGAGCCCTTTAGACAGATGGTGAAGAGCAGGGTGGCCTTCTACTGAGGAAGCAGGGGCTGATGGTGTTTCCCAGGCCTCCTCCAGAAGTGTTCAGTCAGATCATCCTCTTCTTTTGGACTTTAGGAGTATGCTTACAGCGTGTCCTCAGTACTGCCAAGGAACCCTGCTTTCCAGCACACCCTCCCCAACCTCCAGCTCGCACGCATCATAGAAGCTACTCATGGGAGAACCCCCACAGCCACTTTCAGTCATACCAAAGATCAAGGGATGCCCCAGATAGGCTTTCCTGGCACACTGTCAGGTTTGGCTCATGTAGGTGGGATGGGGTTACTCAAGAGTATCCATCTCTGGGAGCACAGGGACGTAATGCAGATAAAATCTAAGGGTAGATCTACACTGCAATGGAGCGTGTTCCTACCATAGGCTGGCTAAACCCAGTCACAATAGCAGCAAAGATGAGACTGACATGACTTAGTATCAAGTTCAGCCTCATATTCCCCAATAACTTTTACTTGAGCTGCCAACCTGAGCTAAAAGCTGTGTCACTTTGCCTTTTCAGCTGTTCTAGCCTGAGTAGCAAACTTGGGGTAGTCAGACTGAGTTAGGGACACACTGGTTTTGTGGTGGAGTCATATACTAGGTTTCATCAGGAATGAATAACAGAAGGGACATCCCATACAAAGCCAAGTTCTCTGGGGGGCTCAGCACCCACAGCAGCAGCTCAGGTCCTATTTAGTCATCTGAATAAATAGCTAGAATCTAGAAAACTTGGTATGTCAAACCCAGCCCTTCAGATGGGAGCTCCTGGGGGGCATCTTCCACTGCCTCTTGCACAGCACTAAGCCCACTTCACTGATTAGCCCACAATGCTTGTTTTCAGAGTGGAAGCTACAGGTGCTTGGCACTTCTGAAAAAATAAAAAGTAAAAATCAAGCCCAACATCACAGCAAACACTCAATTGTACTA
>NW_017728983.1:4822675-4864681 GCF_001723915.1 Gavialis gangeticus
AAGCCCACTTCACTGATTAGCCCACAATGCTTGTTTTCAGAGTGGAAGCTACAGGTGCTTGGCACTTCTGAAAAAATAAAAAGTAAAAATCAAGCCCAACATCACAGCAGTCACCCAAAAAGCCAGCATCTTCTTGGGCAAGCACTCCCAGTGGTTCTTTCCATTCCCACCCCAAACTACCCACAAATCCAGGTCTGGTGCCCATCCTGCTGCTTCCTTCTTGATTTCCCTCTTTCCCTTCCTCCACTTCACATCTTGGTTTTTATTTATTGTGAGAACAAAGTTAATAAATGCGGTTACTATGGAAATGCCTCTTCTATGATCTGCTGTGCCCTCTCCCACTTTATCAGTTAGCTCCCCAGGAAAGAGCTGTTCTCAGGATTCCCTGTTTCATTCACTGTGCACCACGTTAGATGCTCTCTTCACATTCAAGAAAGGCAAGCCTAGGTTCCACCTACATTTAATTAAAAAAAAAACTTTGGGCCAAGATAAAGCTGCAGTCTAACAGATGAACATCAAGGCTAGGGAAAAACAGGTTGGAGTTGCTTCCTCCACCATCCCTAAAGCAGCAGCTGCCAAAAATAGGTAATGGGTTTTTTTGCCCCCTCTTGACAAACAGTTAATTTGGATGAAAGCACAGTTTCACATCAAGCCAAACTATTGGTGACTTTAAATAAAAAGTTAGTTAGGTAGAAAGCAGGCTGTCAGGGGGAAAGAGAAGGGATCGCTTTGGAACCACATGAGTTAGCACCAGGGAACTCACCAGTTTGCAAACCCCATGAGACATTCCAGTGTGGCTTCCCCATCCTCTTCCTAGAAAGGCTAGACCCAGGCAGAGCCAAAGCACCGTTGTCTCCATCTCAACAGCAGTGCTCCTGCTAAGAGAGAAACCCAGGATAAGACCACACTTGAGAGGCCTGGCCTGCCTTTATCCCATGGGAAGGATTATTTTAGGGTCCAGCCAGTTCTCAGGAAACACAAGATGGCATGGTCACTGCTTCACAGAACTCTGCCTCAAATACAGTCTTACACTGAATCACAATGTAGGTTCAGGCCCTGAATACTTTGACCTGCAGCTGGCTCTGCTCTGTGAAAAACTCTTATGAGGCTGCATGCACATTGGGCCTAACAACTCACTATCACTTCCTTTGTTTTCTGGGCTAGGGGGATACATAAAAGTGGGGATGGAGCAGGTGGGGCATCAGTGACACCCCAAGCTGGTGGAATACTTCCTAGAGGGTTAATACAGAGCAGCAAAACATAGGGGATGTTCACAAGGTAGGCCAAATACCTGGGTACAAGTTCAGCACAGGTAAAGAAGCAAAGTAAATTAGCTACAGATTGCTGGTACCTGAACTCAGGTATGCCCACACCTCCCAGCAGCTGCTGCTCTGATTATAGTGGATATTTACATATAGGGGGCTCCATGGAGGCCAGACTTTGGCCTGAGACCCACTTAGGGACTGAAGACACCTTTCTCCCCCAGCTTCCTCTGATCTGACAACCTGAGCCTCTTTCATAGCCTCATCTTACTTTTTGCTGAGAGGCCATCTCCTACAATGTGCCAGCACATTCCTAGCGCAAAGGGATCTCCCCCCCCCCAACTCCCCTCCGACCAGACCCTACTGTAATGCAAGCAATAGAAATTCATTCAGGATCAGTTCACAGGACCAGCGAGTGTGCAGTGACACACCATGTTGTAACGTTAAGACATGAAAACCCTTCTCAGAGGAACCACAGCACCTCATAGAACAGATGTGTCCATCCACCTGCAGCGTATCATAAAGAAGTTTCCTTCCAGAGAAGCAGCAGAATCCCACACATGAACAGTTCCCTTTATCTAATGTCTTATTAACAAACAAAGGGCTGGATTTTCAGAAGTGCTGGGTGTCCACCAAACCAAGCCCCAAATTATCCTGAAAAATCAGGTCTTTCACCAACAGTCCAGTGGTCCATATCAGTGGAACCTACTGCCTTTTGATAAAAAGTAATGGGTTGATGATGCCATCTGTTTATAGCATTTTCACTTAAGAGAAATGCAAACCTAGGGGGCAGGATATGTAGCACATTTACACTGGTGCAATTTACTTTGTTTTTCCACACTGGCATAAATAGCACCAAGATCCAAAGCAGACAGATGATCAGCTATCCCACAGGTAGCAACACACAGTAGGCAGCTATATATGAGCACCTTACGAGTAGGCAGTAGGGAAGCACATAGAAGTCCATCTGTCTTGAGCAAACAGTTATCCCAGAATAGCTGCAGACACACACCACTTATGCTGTTTTCCCCCAAGGTAACTGCATCTGACCGGAGGCCCTGGTGGCAATGGTGGGGCTGCTCGTGGCAAGGTAGCTCCTATAAAATACCACAAGGTTGCAATATTTCTTTTAAAGAGAAAAAGTAGCAGAAGGGTCAAAAACCCCACTTAGCTAAGCAGGGAAGTTGCAGCCCTCCTACAGAAAAAGAAAATAGGCATACAAACTATGGAAGCTTGGGACAGCCTCTAAGGAAGACTACTTGACAATGACCCGCACTTGTAAAAAACAGATAAGGCAAGCTAAAGCAGAAACCGAACTAAAACAAGCTACAAGAATCAAGGACAAAAAGAAGTCCTTCTTTAGCTACATAGGGAGTAAAAGAAAAACTAATGGGAGTGTGGGGCCGCTGCTTGATGCCTCAGGATACCTGCTCACTACCACTCAGGAAAAAACATAACTCCTAAATGACTACTTTGCCTCAGTCTTTCACAAGACCAAGGGGAACAACATGCCAGGTAGGGCACAGAGCAAGCAGGGTAGGATTAACACCATTCCCACCATTGCCATAGAACTGGTGTATGATCAATGAAAGACATTAGACATATATAAATCAGCAGGATGAGATGAACTCCACCCAAGAGTGCTGCAAGAGTTGGCCAAAGTAATCGCAAGAGCCCCTGGCAAAGTTCTTCCAAAAATCATGGGCCTCTGGAGAAATCCCAGAGGACTGCAAGATGGCTATTGTTGTGCCCATCTTCAAAAAGGGAAAGCATGAAGACCCAGGAAACTACAAGCCAATTAGCTTAACTTCTATTTCAGGGAAAATCCTAGAAATATTCATCAAAGAGGCTATATGTGACAAACTTGAAGAAGGCTTGATACCGAATGACAGCCAGCATGGCTTCGTTGCAGGCAGGTCTTGTCTGACCAACCTCATTTCTTTCTGTGATCAGGTGTCTTGTCACCTGGGTGAGAGAAAAGCTGTTGACATCATATACCTTGACTTTTAGGAAGGCTTTGACCGTATCTCATAAGGTACTGATCAGAAAACTGGAAGATATTGAGCTCAACTGCAGGACTGTCAAGTGGGTGCAAAACTGGTTGCAGGGTAGGACACAGAGAGTCCAAATGAATGGATTGGTGTCATCCTGGCAAGATGTGGGCAGCAGTGTACCCCAGTGGTCAGTACTTGGCCCGGTGCTTTTCAATATCTTCATCAATGACCTGGATGAGGGGGTGAAAAGTCCATTGGCCAAGTTCATGGACGATACCAAGATATGGGGTTGTGCAGACATGCCCACAGATAGGCTGCAGATACAAGCAGACCTAGACAGGCTGGCACGTTGGGCAGAATGTAACCAGATGAAGTTCAATGTAGAGAAATGCAAAATGCTGCATCTGGGAAGGAAGAACCCCCAGCACACCTACAGGCTGGGCTTCGCTAACCTAACCACCATTACAGTGAAAGGGATCCGGGGGTAACAATATGAATATGTGCCAGCAATGTGACGCAGTAGCCGCTAGGGCCAATATGAGCCAGCAATGCGACGCAGTAGCCGCTAGGGCCAATAAAACTCTGGCATGCATCAATCGATGCACCCCCAATAAATCCAAAGAAGCAATTCTCCCACTTTACTCAACATTGGTGAGGCCACAGCTGGAGTATTGCATCCAGTTCTGGGCGCTGCACTCCAACAAGAACGTACTAAAGCTTGAGAGGGTCCAGAGAAGGACCACCTGCATGATCAGAGACTTGCATGGCAAGCTATACAAGGAGAGGCTGAGGGATCTCAGACTCTTCAGCCTAAAGAAAGGAAGGCTGAGAGGGGACCTGATTGTGGCTTACCGCTATATCAGAGGCATACATCAGGGGCTCAGTGAACAACTGTTCACCAGGGCACCCTGGAGGAAAACTAGAAACAATGGCCACAAACTCCTGGAAGACCGTTTCAGGCTAAATGTTAGGAAAAACTTCTTTACAACTAGGGTGTCCAGATTATGGAACAAGCTCCCCCCAGAGGTGGTGCAATCATCTACCCTAGAGGTGTTCAAGAGAAGACTAGCTGGTCACCTGGCTGGGGTCGTCTGACCCAGATGTCTTTCCTGCTCTTGCAGGGGGCTGGACCCAATGATCCTTCAGGGTCCCTTCCAGCCCTATGATTCTGATTTTAACCTCCAAAGTAAGGTGAGTATAGGGCACCTCTGAACCCTAGCCCTCAGAGCCTTGTGGGTACTCCTTGGTTGAAGCAAGACTAAAGGACATCACCCTGGCAGAAATGCACCCTCACTGAAGCATTAGGCAGTCAGAAGCAGCTCTAATATGCTGTTTTCTGGCAGAACCTACAACCATTGAGGCCCTGAATGTCTGAACTCAGTCTGGCCTCTGTACTCTGTCTCAGTGGTGTAAAGGGGAGATGGTAGATCTAGGGCACATACCATTCTTCCATACTCTTGCCCCAGTGTATACATTAAAGGTCTTGGTGTGATGGTCACAGGACTTCATAAGAGGCATAAGGAACCTGAGCCAGCTATCAAGGTGTTCAAGCAGGCGTCTTCAGGGGCCTGCTTGCCTCTCTTGAGGAAGGCCCTAGAAAAGGTGGGCCAAAAGAGCTATGCCTTAAACTCAATCTATCCTGGCCAAAATGAAGTCTACACCAGATTCAAGTAAGTTACACCAGCACTGAGCTGTATGTCATTAATCCATCCCTTTTTGATGCCAGTGTAAAGATTGATTAGACCAGTGTAAACAAGTCAAGTGTCCAAGTCCCTGGGCAAATAATCACAGATGCTTGCCCATGCTACTCTACAGAGGGGCTTTCTGAGCAGAGCGTTCATAACTGTTAACATTTCTGAAAGAAACCAAGGTTTCTCTTTGGCAGTCAAAGTGGGTGAATTGGGGCTGCTGGCAAACATTAATGCAACTGTGCAACTGGGGATCTGAGGAATTTTATGCCAGACATACTTGGCAGGTCACACAGTTATGGAAATAGGGCATAAAATGATTCGACTCCCAATCATGTGACTATCAGTATGGGGGGCAGTGAGGGGATCACCTGCTGGATTGCAGAAAGCTCTGTTTCCTATGCACTGCTTCCACAGGTGCCTGGAAATGCCCACCTGCTTTTCTGAGTTTCATGGGAGCTGTATGCCTGATATCAGGCTTGCTCACCCCACTTGAAGAGCCACCCAGCACGTACAATGTGTGCAGTTTCCTTATAACCTGCTTCTTGTGTCGGCTGCCTCTTAACTGGTACATGCAGCTGGGAGTGGAAAAAGCTCCCTCACCCTCAGCTGTGCACCCATTTTAAGCTGCACCCGACATTCTCTTAGGAAAGAGCATAGGGGCAGGCAGGTTCAGGACCCAGAGCTGCCTCCAGCCCAATCCCACCAACTGAGCAGAGGACAGCTTTGCCCCAGACCCCAGGCTGCCCATGCTGAATCCTGATGTTCAGCTGAGCTTTGAGATTTGATATTGGACAGCCCCGGTCTTGGTTCAGACCCAGGGCTATCCTTGGGATCAGACAGGGGAGGGTTGCATCCCTGCCACAGGAGCTGTCCCATGGTATGAGGCTCACCAAAACCAGGCAACTTAAAGAGCGGAGGCTGCAGGGTAGGGCTGTTTAATGTGCTGGGTCCTGGCAACCCTACATCTTGATCAGCAATGGTCAGCATTGGGACCAGGACAATCAGTAATGGTCAGCATTGGGACCAGGGCAGCCCCATCCAGGTTCCAGACCTGGGGATGCCCATGTCCTGATACTGATAATCAGCTGATTATCATCATTGGGATGGTGAAGTATACCATGTTCAATTTGTGAAGCCATAAAAGCCAACCACAAAGACATTACGCACTTGTTGAGTGTCTGCTTTCCCATTTTATGGCACCATAAACAATAATGAACATGTGGCTTGATGCTATTTATGGCACAATTAACATGTTAATTGTGCCAGAAATGTAACGTGTACCTTGGGCCTGGGCTCCTGAGCAGAGCTGGGGAAATTTTCAAAGTTTTTTTTTTCCCCCCAAGGGATCTCCAAACCACCAGAATCAAAAAGCACAAACCCAGCTCTTATCACACAGGTCACTTGTTACGGTTTCCTGGGGTTTCCCCCCTTCTCTAATTTTTTTTTTGTGGGACAGATCCTTAGTTGGTGTAAACCAGTCATCCCACTTAAAGTCATCTACCTCAGCTGATGATGGGGCCTCAACTCCACTGGCACTGAGATACCATAGTAATAGGGGCTGCATAAAAACCCTATTGCAGAATAACTTGATGCCTCCTGATGGCAGCCAAGCCTGGCATCCTTATCCTTGTTCCCACCACACTCTCTACTACATTTAATCTTTTTTTAAATGCTTCTCTTTGTTTCTACATCTGCGTCATTCCCTTCTCAGGCAGTTTTCTCTCCTCCAAGTCAGTCACTCTCCCACTGTCAGCTTCTTTGCTGGCTAGGTTCCTTCTCCCTTCCTCACCTCCATGCCAGGCTCTGCCCACCATTAGCTCCCTGCCTTCCATGCCCAGCCTTCCACCCTCCATTTCTTCTCCTGTATTGCTCTGTTGGGATTCCAGGGGCACAGTGTGACTTCTGCAGCATCCTCCTGACACAGGTCAGAGGAGCATCCCACAGGGAGACCAGGAGACAAAAACAGACATAAGTGAGGGCTTTGTTGACATGGCCTGGCCTGGCCCTGTGCCCATCACTGCAGATGCCAGTCCTGCCTGGGGAGACCGTGCCATACCAGAGTGGTGCCCCACACAGGCCAGCGACTGAGACACCTCATCACTCACAGACCTCAGAAACACCCCTAAACCACCTCCACCCACCCGCCCAGATCCACAAGCACAGTGAGCCAGAGACGCCCTTTAGACAAATGACTTTCCAGCCTCACCAGGGGACCTAGGTGACCTCCCCCACATCTCACCCCTGAACACTGGCTTCAGTGTGGCAGAGTGCAGTGCCCAGGGATTTACTCACCGCTTGAGGTGGCGCGCGCAGCTCGCAGGGATTCATCTTGCGTGTGGCCACACTCCTGCACTCCCTTGGAGGCTTCACAAAAGGCAAAATTAGCTGCAACCAGGAGGTTTCTCTCTCTCTCTCGCTCACTTAGCACAAGGTTAATTTAGATCTTGCGGAAGGAACCAACGGAAATGGCAGTCACATGGACGCCATGCAAGCCACTTTGCTTACTGATCTCAGCACTTACACCAGGGTCACGCACTCGCAAGTCACTCAAGAAACAAAAAGGAACCAAGGGGGGAGGGGACGAGCTGGGCCTGGGGGAGGCTCTGAACTTCTGCGCTGGTGGCTCTGGGCTCCTCCTGGGGACAGGCTAGCTTCCCCTGCAAGCAGACTGCTCTGGTACTTGCCTCAGGACTGCTCTGCTTGGTCAAGGCCACAAGGATGCTGGCAAGGCACTGGAGGATCAAGCTGGACAGGGCTGACCCAGGGGGCCACGAGCCAATACTGGTTTCCCTCTGCTGTCCAGTGGGCATTGCCTGGCACATTATCCTCTTCAATCCCTACTCTGCAGGCAGACTGGTTACCTGCCTCACAGGTGTCCATCACTACCCACCTGAATGCTTCACAGATATGACCACATTTGTCACTGCGGCACTCCAGGGAAACAAGGGGCCACCACCATCCTCCTTGAACTGACTGAGATGCAAAGGGATTAAGGTGGAAAAACCTGTGCCAATATTAGGCATCTCAAAATGCGCACCTCAGACCCGGCTTTTTCAGAGTCCTTATAGCATCTTATCTGCCCCGAACACAGCTGCCTGTGTAACCACGAGTGCTCAGCACTTCTGCAAATCGGACCCCACGGTTTCAAGTCAGACTTTCGGCAAATGAGGAACACGCGGTCAGCAGCCACCTGTGCAGAGCTTGGTGTAGGTGACTTGCCTGGCAACATAAAGGAGCTCTGCAGCAGAGGCAGGGGTTGGCTCCCACTTGTTCAGCTTGCTTAATTGTGAGATCACCCTCTCCCTTTCTGCAGTGCCCTGCCCCATTTACTGCACACCTTCCAGCTTTGGCAACAAAAGAAATAGAGGATCATATGAGCAACTGTCCCTCTCGCCTGATTTGTCCTCCAGACAGGTCCATCCCGAATGAGACAGGGGTCACATGGAAAACTAGTCTGCTGCCATACGGTTAAGGATTCTCTCCTAATGCAGGGCTGTCAAACCTATGGCCCATGGGCGGGATCCAGCCCCAGGGGCTCCTGAAGGCATCAAGAATTCAGAGGCAGGGCAAAGGGGGGAGAGGAAGGGGAACACCATCAAATTCCAGGGTATGAAACCCTCCTGGGCATGTGTTTCAGCAGCAGCATGGTCAGCAACAGTTGTGTTAACCCCCATGGCTCCCTGCTACCACTCATTCTGCCACTGCTTGCCCTGCACTGGAGGTGGGTCCAGATCTAGCCTTCAAGTGAGTCCCATGGTCCAGACCTAGCCCAGAGCACAAATATTCTTGACACCTCCATCTTAATGTATATACACAAGGGCAGGGGAAACACCATTTATCTGGGTCCAAGAAGGCAGTTTTTCTTAAGCCTCCCAGGAATAACTGTTCTTCTGGTGTGGTTTAATAGCCGCTGAGTGTTGGGGCTTAATCCCCATTTTATGGAAATGGGAGGCTTCTCCCTAGCTTGTTCCTGCAGCCATATGGCTGAGGGCAGGCGAAACTTGGGGGTATCCGAACCCCAAGCCTCTAGGATTGGGCCTGTACATAGGATGCCTGCCAAAAGACTTTGGAAATATCTGAAGCCCCTGGTGGGGGTGGAGGATGTTTGCCACTTGTACAGCCACTTATGATTCTGGACTGACTCAAGGATTTGGACTCGATTTGGCAGATTTGGCTTGGAACACAAAACATTTCTTTAAAAAAAAAAAGTATATGCACGAAGTGGGCATGTGAATGTTGCACGGGCAACCTTAATTCTGGCATTTCTACATTTCTAGTTTCTGAGCTCTGGACTTTGCAACCTTTACAACCCTCTTTTAGTGCAGTGTGCACGTGTCAGAGATGTCCTGGTTCTCAGCAAGCAGACTGAAAAAACAGAAATCCCAGCACATTGCATCTCATTTTTATCCCTGTGAGTAAGCAGCAGGGCTGAGACCTTTAGATATAACCCCCACCACACACACACACACACACTCTCTCTCTTTCAACCTGTCTTTGGCTCCTCCCCCATTTTCTTCACTCATCAATTCCAGCCTCCACACCTCCAAATTCTCATGCCTGTTTCAGGGCTCACTGCAAGGACTGGTCCAAGTTAACACACGGGCATCACTGCAGTCCAGCTGGCCCTGTTCTGTGTGGATGTGGAGCAAGGGTGACCATGTTGAAACACCACACCCTCACTTTAGCAGAGCAATTGTGTTAGCAATGGATGGGTCACTAACTCAGGGTGAAGTTACACGTTACACTTAGACCATACTAAGGGTATTTAAAACATGAGCATCCTCATGTTAAAGCTTGTTAACTCATGCTACGCGCCCTCTGAACCTCTCAAAATGGCACCACTTCAGATGAGGGTTAACTCTGGGCTGTACTACCTATTTTGTGTTAGGGTAACTTCAGTCTACTCCACAGAGACAAAAAATGCAATTTGCAGTCCTCCAACACCTCAGGATGTACTACTTCCAAGACATCCCCCACCCCAAAGCGGGAATAGAGCCCAGGTGTCCTGGCTCCTAGCCATGCCCCTGCTTGCCAGCTCTCTAGCGGCAAGTCAGAGCACAGGCAAAAAATGGTGTTAACCCTTAACATGCAACTGCTCGTAGCACATTCTAAATTTAATGCCACTTATATTCCACAAATTTAGTATGGCCTAAATAACATTTAGCTTCACCCTCAATCTGCTGCACGTCCAACCCATTACTTGTGGAACTTAAACTTGAGCCAAGTCAAAACACAGTTAACTTCGCCAAGTTTTACCCAAGCCCAAGTTTTAGGAATAATAAGAAAGTAAAACTGGAAGGGACCTCAAAGTCATCCAGTCCCAGTTTCTACTTCCAGGTCTTCACCCAACCCCAGTTCTCCCTCAAGACCCTAGCTGCTGGAGTACTTTGGCTGAGGTTATAAATTTGCTGTAACATGACAGACTTGGTGCTTGTAAAATCTACTCCGTTATGTCAGCATTGTATAACTGCTGTACCCAGACCACTGGACGTGCTGATGGTGTTGCCAAAGCTCGGAAACCAGTTCAGCCAAGTTTTTCCAGCAGGAAGGGATTTGGAACAGTAGAAAAATTCCTCAGCAGCAGAAGAAAGGCACCAGGCAACAAGGATAGGATCTATAAACTCAATAGACTCCAGAACAAAGAGCAGGGGAGAGGGTTACAGGAAGAGCATGCTTTCATAACTGAGGGGCTTGTAAAGGTTAAAGGAAATAGATGTGGAGGAGGGCAAGAGATGTGTTTATACATGTGGTCCAGCAGTTGGGAGGGTGGGGGAAGGCACTTTAATTAGAGCAGCTCCAAGAGCCGCTGCAATTAAAGCACCCGGAGTGTCAGTGTCCCCATACTGAAAAATGCCGGCGGGGGCACTTTAACTGAAGCTCATCAAATAAGCCGTAATTAAAGCACCCTCGCCACCATTTTCAGCGCAGGGACACTGATACATGTGACGCTGGAGTCTGCTGGAGCACGGTAATGACCACACTCTGGTAGACTCCATTAATCAAGTCTGCTCTGACGCGTTGTAACTACAGCGCATTGGAGCAGCCTCACTGCACGTGTATTTGTGCCCTGTGGGAGGCCACGTACACAATGAGGTTCTGGATTCTTTATAGGATTCTGCCAAAGACTCTCCAGAGAGGTGAGTAAATGGAGGCAGAGAATTGAATGTGCATACAAGTGTTTATTATTTCATACACATCTTTGAGTTTCTCATGCAAGCTAAGTAGAATCTTGTGGTAGGATCTTCAGCAAAGTCTGGGTGCTGCCATCATAGACTTCAACTGCAAGCCCAGCCCACTCATCCAGCTGCACTGTGGCACAGGGTGTGCTTCACACTGCTAGAGTGTCTGGGGCATCAGCAGTGGTTTGGGTGTCCGAGGGCAGCCAGACCATAAGGCCCCATTTCCACTATGGGTAGCAGAGTCAGATCACCTGTGCCAGAGAGATCAAGGGAAGAAACAGTAGCCACCACCCACCTGGGTCCAGGGAAGCACACAGGACTAAAACTGAGAACCAGCACAATAGGCTTGCAAGTGTCCACCAGAAGGAGCTCTACAATGGCTGTGACATTCAGTCTTCCACCTGCCAGGAAAGGGCCCTAAACACTGAGCAATATAGTCAGCCTCTCTCTCCAGACCACTGAATTTTTCATTATTCATATAAAATGCCACAGCTGTACCAGGAGGGGCTTAAATGATACCCACCCCAATAGCCTGGGCATCAACACACTGCCGGGGAAGTACAAGGTTCATGTCTCTTGGTCTTCCTTTTTTGAGGCAACTGCCATGACCAAGCTGGGTCTTGGTCTTCCTCATTTGAGGTGACAGCACTGACCACCAGGCTCCTGGCTATTTTGGGATCCCTCTGCTCATAAATTTGACCAGAAGTTCTACGCTGGGCCAGAAAAGCCCTTCTCAGGAAAACTGCTCTTGAAACTGGCCCGTTGCCATGAGAAGTTTGGGTTTTGACGAACTTGGCATTTCCCTAAAACATATAAAAAAAAAAAATCCTGACCAGTTCTAATTCTAAAAGCAAGCGTCATAACAGTGAGGTTACAAAGATGATGCCTTCCACCCTACAGTGAGCAGCACCTACATTGCTACAAGGGCTTGTAAACTGGTGTTGTGTGCCAAACTTCTGTTCTCTAATGGGTACGGACTGGTTTCTACTTTTACTGGTGTAAGTGACTGGAGCATCTGTACCTGGCCTAGCTGGCTGCTTTCTTTTATAAGGAGTTAAACACAAATCACTGTTTTGTTCCTCATACTTAGCTTAGCCTGCGACTGCTTCTTTCCAAGTCCTGCAGAAGGACACTTTGTGTCCAGAAGCTTGCCCAGCATCTCTTTCTCAATTCTACAGCTGGTCTAATTCAAGGTATCACAAAAACCCCTCCTCTCTAATCCTCAGGAGGCATTTGGATTAAGCCTGCATCCACTTGTTCAGTTGTTCCTGTTATAAAGATCAACAGTGAAAAAAAACATCCCATTTGCACTGTCACTTCACAGTTCAGAGCCAGCAAACCAGTAACAGGGCCAGATCTTTCCACACTCAGCCTGTCTTCAGCCTTGGCAAGACAACACTGAATGCTGATGCTTGGCTCATGTTTTTAAGGCTCTGTTGGCAACAATCCAGGCTAGAAAATACTAGCGGAGATTCAGGGTTGCAGTGCTGTTGCAAGAGGTGGATTTTGTAGTATTGCAGGAAGCATCAGGCCCACCGATAAATGAACAGCTGCAGCTTGGGGGTGGTGAAGACATGCAACCTTCCATTCTCTCTTTCACATAGCACAGATGGAAAACTGTTAATCCTCCACTCCCTGCCAGGCTTTTCAACGCTTATGTAATCTGTTAGCTAGTTTTGCTGCTGCAGGGACAAACAAACCAAATCTCAAATGACTTAGGATACCATCAGAAAGCAGGGAATGGCCATGAGACCTCATGTTCTCTTCCCCACCCAGTACCCTCTTCTGGAAAGTCCTGACAATCCACTGAAGCCAAAGCTTTTGTCTAGATGTCTCCTCTCTCACACACACCACTATGAACCTCATTTCTTTTAAGGGAATAAATTGGGTCCTCACACCTCATTAGCACAGCACTGTGGTTTCATTTCTCTCTCCTCAAGGACACTTTAAAAACAAACAAACAAATACAAATCAAGAATGAAAAGTGAGAAATATCTATTGCTTAAGTGGAACAGAAACAGTGTCAGAAGCTTCTGGGCTGGGCAAAGACCCCAGGAGGTGCTCCAAGTTACACAGAGACAGGACAAGTCCTCAGTTATATTCTGGGGTGGCTGAAAGTATCTGAAGAGTGCAGCTTATTCCCAAAACTATTTTACACCTTCATAGCCCAGGCTCTCCAGTGAAGAAGCCCTACTTAACGCTTTGCACTGCCTGCTCAAATACTGCACACGAAGGTATGGTATGAAATGGGAAAGCCAAACCTAATCTCCCTCACCCATCAATTCTTCACAATCCAGATAGACTGCTGGAAAACCTGAGAACTTGAAGCACAGAATTGTTCACCTTGACTGATTTTGACTGTTTTGACCTTCATTTTCAGGACCAGATAAAGAGAATGGAGAGAACTAATGAAACTGGAGACAGAAGATGGAATGGTAATGGAGGAGTCAGGCAAGCAACTAGACAATGGAATAGAAACAGAAGAAGTTAACAAAAGTGTCACTAGGGAGGCAATAGTGGTAACTTGGGCAGGGGGCAGCGAAGTGAAAAAAAAAAAAAGCAACTGCTGCTGGCAACCACATGTTCATGGCACCAACTAAAAGTCATTGCTTCCAATTTGCCTGGGGCACCTGGCTCCATCCCTACACTGCTGATGGGAGGAGCCTCTGTGATCCAGCTGCTAATGGATGTGGCCACATTAAATTTGCCATGAGAAGAGGAGGAGGAGGAGGAAGAGGAGGAGGAAGCAAAACTGCTGTGCTGGGGAGTGCAAGGAGTGAAAAGGCAGGCACACAAGGCAGAGACAGGAGAGACGAATGCTGAGTGAAAGGGAGAACTGCCAAACCAGCAAAGAAATCATCTTCTCTGATTAAAAATTTGCATGCTGTCAGAACAGAGAAACCTCCTGATCTTTCAGCCAGTCCCAGCCACCTCCTCAAAGGGCTACATCATGACTAACAACTGAAATCTAAAAATATCTTAACCAGCTTTGGTCTGTTGGTGCAGAAGGAGGCAGGCCTAAAGAAACATTTTGGCTCAATGGTGCACTGATTTATCGGTTCCAAAGACAAAGAAAGATGCTGAGGGGAAGAAGCAACTGAAAAACAAGACTATGCTTCCAAAATAATCCCCCTTATACCATACCTTCATACCAAAGGTATGAGGACACCATGGCTTAGTGGCTTTGCTCACACAGAACATACTTCCTTTCCGTTTCTCTCCTCTCTCCTTTTGGTTCTTTCATCTTTTTGTCTTCTCCATTGGTGTCCTATCTCTCCACGTTCTTCAGCTCAATCTCCACCCACTGTGAGCCAGTCAGCTTTATACTAAATTAACATCAAGTGCCCTTATCTAGTCACAATATCCACGAGGGGGCTGCACCAATTCAGATAAATGAGGCCAAGATCTACACATAGATAAGTCCTTAGTCCTGCTCTCCCTACTTATATCCCCTTTCACTAAGTTCTCATCCCTTAGGGTTTTGCTACATATGTGGAAGGCCCAATAGCAACCATTCCCGATACTATTTCTCAAACTCACAAGCTCACAAGTATGGGGCTGCAGACCAGACAGTCATAGGCTACTGCTGCTGTCTCATCACAACACATTCCCAGCATCCTACAAATAAAAACCTCTCAACTCCCTCCTGAAACAACTGCCCATCCCTCCTTCTTCCTTTCCCTCACATCACAATTTCCTCAGTATTCATGTTCTAAATCCAAAAGCACCAAAGCCCCCTGCAATGAGCTTCCATCACAAAGCTAGACTATTTACAGTATAAAGGCTGAGATTTTTCTAAGATGATTTTATTTCCATGGATTGTAATGAGAAGTTGGCCATTGCTTTACCTAGGAGTAGCACTGGGAACCTCAACTGATTTTTCATAATGAAAATGTAGATGCAGGTGGAATGCAGAATCCTTATTTGGGTAGAGATTTCACAGCAGGGTCTACTCAAAAGAGACCAAAGGTCAAGCTCAGCTGGAAAAGGGACCTGGCTTTCTGTAGCCAATCCAACACAAGGGAGCAACATGGCTGGCATCACAACTGACCACCTCCAACTCAGCCACAACAAAATAACAACTTCTTCTTAGAAACTGTAAGCTAAGTCCTCCAGCATGGGCGCAGGGAGAAGCTGGAATGAGAGAGGCACAAGGGAACAAAGGAGAGTTGTGAAGAACTCCAAAGTGCTCGCTCACAGAAGGACACGCTATGGAATAAATCGTGGTAAACGCTGACTCTCCCTGGCAACTCACCTCTCAGATAAGATGAGTTCTACATGCAGGAGGGATTGTGTATCATGAGCGGTGACCCATGCTTGGATTTAAACTAGTGTGAAGTGCTGAAATTCAGGATAACTTTTCCCAGCTGGAAGGGTAATGCACATTAGCATTACCTGCTTGTCATCCCTAGGCCTCCACCCTCTTCCTGGCTTGCTCACTCGCTCACTCTCTCTCATTCCTGCTCTTGCTCATTTTTAGTCTACCATTGATTCCAAAGGAACAAACCTATAACTCAAGCATGGTGGCCCCTGCTCTTAGATCTAGGAATCCCAAATTCAATCCCTATAGATAACCTAGCCAGGGGCGTTGTTACAAGAAGCCACCAACAATTGCCCCTTTTTAGCTCACTAAGCTAGAATCCAAATTTGGTCTTGAATTGGATGACAAGGTAAGAGCAAGACAGACAGAGGGTGGCATTCAAAAGAAGCGGGGGAGAAAAAAACTAGTCACAATCTACTTCCGATATGCTCTTCTCTCAAATTCCCATGAGCTTGCCTATGTTGAGCTAAAAGAATCCTAGAATGAAATGGATCCAAACCATCATAACCCCAAGGCACAGCAGGGCTTGGATTTCCTGGCCTGTCTCCCAGCCTTTGCACTGTAGCAAGGGACCTGTGTCCACTAAACATGAGGCAGTTGGGCTGGGGAAATTGCAACAGAAAGTAGCTGGTAGAGAAGCAGCCCCTTGTTTGCTGCTCAATTCTCTTTCCTGTTTGAAACATGATTTCTTCTAACGTAGAACCACTGAGAACACAGGTCACCCACAGTTCAAGCAGCTGCTGAGAAAGCAGAGGAATGAACCCCCAGGGAAGTGAGAATAGAAATGAATAGAGGTGTTTAATCAACAAGCCACATCTACGCACAGTTTGACTTCAGTACTGAGAAGTAAGGGCAATTAACAAGAAATTCATTGACACAGGACAAAGGCCTTCAGGATGATGCATGCATTATGAGAACTCCTTTAGATTGGAGTTGGTAACAGGCATTTTCCTAGTCATGAGTGAATTGTGTCCATCAGCAAGAGCAAGCTGACAGGTCCATGAAATCAAGTATCCTGGGAAATCTGAGACAGAGATAGACCTAAAGAACCAAGATTTTAAAAAGTAGCGCCTGATAAGGCTTAAGAAAACTGCAAGACACCCTCTGTTACAAACATGTAAAATATTATGCAGCTCTAACAGCATCTGTTATGCTTCCTGTTTCCAAGTCTGATCTCAGTCCAAAGGACACAAGATTCACAGTCTACCTGATTGGCCACATAGCATTTTACTCTTGTAACCACTCATTTCATGCTCCAGAATCTAACCTTACATTTTAAAATATTAGGTATATTCTACCCCTTATGGTTGTTGAGAAAACCTTTATAATCCATGCATTACTGATGGAGACATCCACCAGAATCTGCAGACAGCTGCAACAATAGCTCTGAAAGGCATACCTGTTCTCTCAATAGCATGCTTGTTCTGAAACCACGTTACTGAACTTTTCAGTATCAGTATTGCTAATTCACTGCTACAGTATTTCTATTCTACTGATACTGATCAGCACATTCACATCTATTGCAATGTTGCCTTTTGGCATCAGGAGGGGAAATATTTGCTTCTGTAGAAAAACTTAGGGAATTGCAATGCTCTTTAAATCAGCAGTCTCAATTCTGGTCAAGGGTAGCATTTTAGTAGATCTTGTTCACTTGTCTCGAGTTACTGCTGAGGGGGAAAAGGCTTTTTCCTATTAAATGCTCTGTGTAAAATATGACGTTCATTAGCAACTGAAAAAAACCAAACAAAACAAAAAAAAAGGGGAAAGAAAAATCAAAGCCAGTCTTCAACTCCCTGGCATCCCATTTACAGCTAAGCTGATTAACAGTGTCCATGTAATGTATGCATAGCAATATTTCTTTAATAGCTTCTTTTCTTTTCTTTTCAATTCCCCCTCCTGCCCTCTACTTTATTGAGTTTCTTTTCCAGAGAAAAATAATACAGTGGCTCTTGAAATGCATGGGAATACTCATCACTATTATGTTCCAGCAATATCTACCTTAGGATTCTCCACCGCCAGCTCTACCCAGAGCATCTGAGCACTATCTTAAGGAAATTATGTTTATACTTATCATAAAAAGATATAAACAGATTTTAGGAAATTATATCATTGGTGCTATTTCAAGATTTCATTATTAATAGGAAACCAAAGTTCCACCATTTCTCAGAAGCGGAAAATGCTAATCACAGCTGCATGTATTTTAAAATGAGTCATAGGGATAAAAAAAAAAAACCCTCTCCCTTTCACATTCCCTTCCAAAAATTAGCAAGCTGTTGTTTGTCAGCTAAGTAAAAGAAAACAGTTATGGATGCTTAAACAGCATATAATGGCTTGATTTTAAACTCAAACTTGGGTACAGGTCTCCCTGCTGACTGAATTCCTCAGGTTCTTTATTTTCTGCCTTATTTTCCCTTATTTTCTTCCAAGAATGCTGCATAATGTTAGCATTGTTGGGTGGGCATACTGATCCACATGATAAACCCAGAGATATCAAATAGCACTTCATAGTGTTAAAACCATTCTGACCTGTTGTGGTCTTTCTGAGCATTTCGCAACAGAAGAATCGCTGTAGTGTTTTTTGCTCTAGTAAAAAAAAAGTGAATAAGAGCTGGCATTTTCCAAGGGGTGCCTTGAGTCTAACAAGAGTACCTTGAGTCTAAAAAGGTTGAGAAACACTGCTTTAGTGTCAAGTTACATGACCTTGGAAGTCTTCATAGGATTGGTATCATAATATTATCATTTACCTACAGCTTTACAAGAAACCAGGATGTTGCATCTTAGTTTCTGCTACAAGAAATACTTGATAGATAGAAGTCATCAATTTCCAACCAACTTCAAAGTCTCCCTCTTCCTTGGCTGCAGCCAAAATTCTCTCCTTATTTAAACAGTCAGCTGCACGTCTTCCTTGCTCCAGCTCCCTTTGTGGAACATGGGCTGAGACTTCTACCTCTTTCTCAAATGAAAATTTGTGCTACAGATGCTCCTAGTTTCAAGGTGTCCCCAAGAGTCAAAGTGCTGGGAGCTGGACTAACTGTTGCAGGGCCTTCATTCTGTGATCAAGTTCTAGCACCTACTTCACCAGTGCAGACTGGACAGCAAGGATCTCCATGGCCGTCTTGCCCTGGCGCGTCGCCTCTTTATTCACACACAGGCAGAATGACCACATTTATCTTGCTGTCCTTATTCTGCCCCCCTCCCCTTCCATTAAAACAACAAATCTTAATTTGCACAGGGAAGTGTGAGCCCTGCATGCTCAGCTTTTGCTTCCAGATATTACAGCCATGCATAGATCAATAGCTCTCTTGGTTCTGATGGGTTTGCCCATGGGAGCACAGGCTACAGTTTTATGCATGCGAAGGAGAGGGTTTGAAAGAGTCATTCATCCTAACTCTGTTTAAAGTGCACTTCTGTTCTGAAAAGTGACACCTCGTAGCTTAATCAATCTATCTGCCAGAGTGGCAAAAATTGTCTCCCCCCAAACACATACACACTACATCTGCCTTTTGCCTCTGTTAGATTACAAGCTCTGCATCAGGGAAATACATCTTTCTCTGTGTTTATACAGCAGACAGAAAAATGACCCTAAGGTGGGGTGGGGGGTGGCACTGGGAACACTTAACTACAAAGCATTAAATAGCAATGTGCTGCTTACATGCCTGTTAGCCCTCCAGAACTAAAACAGCTGGTGGGA
The DNA here is from genome assembly GCF_001723915.1 of Gavialis gangeticus. Classification (NCBI taxonomy): domain Eukaryota; kingdom Metazoa; phylum Chordata; order Crocodylia; family Gavialidae; genus Gavialis; species Gavialis gangeticus. The sequence goes on from NW_017728983.1 coordinate 4,841,814, forward strand.
GGGGGTTCACAGCTGCATTTGATGTCTTGCACTGCTCAGTTTACTTAGCTTCCACTGGGGAAGCCCTGCTGGAGACAATAAGGCTGTATTGTAAGCTGTAAGAAGCAGAGGACCCCCAGATAAGTTTGCAGGACTAATCTAGCAACAGGAATACTGTCTTCCCATCGGGAACTGAGCATGCGAGATCCAACAACACAGGTGAACACAGAGCCCCAAAAGGTATTTGTAGTTACTTTCAGAGTGGATCAACCCTTTTACCCTTAAATTCTTACCATGAAAAAGGTGGCAAGGAGGCCAGAAGGAAGTCAGAGATCTTAGTAGAAAGCAAAACCAAACTTCTAAGAGTGCAGCAGTATTCAGGGGTGAGCTGGTCAGTGGCTCAGCCACATCCACTTTACCAGCTCACGTATAAGCGGGCTAGAGTACCTCTGGTTCCTTTGCAGAAGGGGACTGAGAGAGAATGGATCTCTGCCAAAGAGGCACTGCAGAGCTACAGGGGCTTTGGTGGCATCTTTTCTTCCTCCTGCCAGCTATGACAGAACCTGACATTTAAATGAGGAGGAAGTGGGCCAGGGAGGAGATAGCCACAGAAGTGATCTCACTTCCCCCTTTCCCCACCTACCCCACACATATACCACCCTTGTGGGAAGGTACTGCTGCTGCTTCTCATATCCACTCACTCACCTTTTCCAGGAGCATCAGCTGAGGAATTTGGGGTCAGCAACCAACAGGATAGCCTCTGCTAGGACAGTCACAGGCCTGGGAATCAACATACTGGCTCAAAGAAACCACTAATTTTACAAATCTCCTTTCACTGTACAAAAGGATTGAGAACATGAACTTCCCATCCCAGGTCATGGGATAGTGAATAGAAGAGGACTACAAAGCCTGGAATATCAAACATAAAATGTTGCCATAACAGCATCTTGCAGGTCTGAATTAAACTCACGGCTTCATGTTTCCACCTCCTGACAATCTGTGAAACAAAACAAAGGAGTTGTCAGAAGTATAACCGAGTGGGACAACCAGGGACTTAGCCCTGGGCACCGGCTCCCGGGGCAGCATGGAAAAAATAGCAGTCACCACAGCAGGAATCTAGCTGCACTGCTGCCATCAGCACCACAGCAGCTGGTGCCGCCCCATGTGCTGCTATTATGACTTTGGATGCCAGGAGATTAGATGTTCCAGAAATCTGCTGGTAATTCTTTTGCACAGAAATGCAGAAAAAGAGTTTAAAATACACAAGACTATATATTTCTTTATGGCCTGGTCTACAGAGAGGTGAGGAGACTCGCAGGGGAGTGGCTGAAGGGTACACTTGACCGCTCTGGTTACAGCAACCCTGGAGAGTTTTGCAACCATTTTCCAGCCATAGTGCTAATGGTAACATAGACTGACCTCAAGCATTTCTACTGCTGGGCATTCATAATAAGCACCTCAGAGGAAGGTGTAAATTAAAACAGTGGTTCTCAGCTAGGGTTCTGTGGCCTCCTGGGGGGCTCAAGGATACTTTGAAGAGTGCCACGGGGTCCCGCATAAAATTATGTATGTATTAGCAGTGTTAAGTATGCAAACATCTACACAATTCACAAGATAAACTCAGAGATTTCAAACAGGGATCCATAGTATCAAAAACATTCTCCCCTGTTGCTGCCTTTCTGAGGACTTTGCAACAGATAAATTACTGTATTATATTTCCCTAGTCAAGAAACAAGCGAAAGCTAAGTGCTAGCATTTGCAGATGGGTACTTTGAGTTTAACAAGGGCTGCCTTGAGTCTAGAAAGGATGAGCATCAGGGGTATAGAAAACACCTAAACCGTACCTGTTCTAACCCTTAGGGCAGCGGTGGGAAACATTGTTAATTTTCCCCAGTGTCAACCTTTCAAGACTATGAGTTCTAAAATATCCAGGATCAAACTGTAATGATAATTCTCTGTTACTGACATCATTCAGCAATGCAAGAGTGGCAAAATAGCAACTCGCATGTGCTCAGTCACATATACCCTCTTCCTGCTGTTATTTCTCACTTCTCTTAAAGAGTCATTAATGCTAAGGGAAGTGAAAGTGTTATAGTGAGTCCTCCCAGGCCTCTACCCCCTCAAGCAAGCTGTCCATTCCAGCCATGTGGGCACTAGACGCTACAAATTCACGTGCATGGAATCTTTCACAGTGGATAAAAAGAAATCAATGACCTCAGTTTCACTTTAAACAGAAGTGTCCCCAGTCAGCAGTCTGCAACTCCTCCTTTTTCTCGTACTTTCAAACATTAATGCTATCTTCATAACAGCATCTTGCAGGTCTGCATTAACTGAGGGCTCCTTGAAAAGAAGTTTGCAGAGACAAGGCAACATACATTTAAAAAAAGGACTGGAGGCATCCTACTAAATTCGGTTAGTGGCTTTAACATAATGAAAGTGATCACAAATACTAGTCAGACTTTCCCCTTAAGGCCATTTTAAGGTAGCACATTGCTTATGTAGGACCCCAGGAGACTGACTATCATAGAATCACAGAAGTCGGGTCGGAAGGGACTTTGTAGATCTTCAAGTCCGACCCCGTGCCTGGGCAGGAGAAAAAACTGGGCTCAAATGATCCCAGCTAGGTAGGCATCAAGCCTCCTCTTAAAGACCCCCAGGGCAGGAGCCAGCACCACTTCCCTTGGAAGTTGGTTCCAGCTCCTAGCCAACCCTGACTGTGAAGTAGTTCTTACGGATGTCTAATCTAAACCTGCTCTCCAACAATTTATGGCTGTTATTCCTTGTTATGCCAGGGGGCGATGATGTTATACCAGAGAGAAAGTCAAGGCAAAGTTGTTACCAGTCTTGTTTGCCAGTGTTTTCATTTTCCCCTCACCTGTAAAAGAAAAGAACTGCTAAGAGGGGAAAGTGATGCAGGAAAACAGAGATAATTCAACACATAGGCAATGATAAAACACACCCATGAGAAGAAGCAAACTGCTGGGCAGCTCTCCAAGAGGAGCAGTGGCAACCTCATCTGTCAGGCAAGAATAAATCACAGCCTAGGAAGGCTGGAAGAACTGCCACACACAGGAGATTTACTTTCTGTACTGAAAGTTAAGCAAGCCCTAGGATACAGCATAACTGAGACCCATGCTCCAAGAATTAAATGTGACAGATTAAAGTATAGGAATGTTTCAGGTTTCACATTAACTTCAGACACACAAAGGTGTATGTAATCTGGCCCTGCTTTGGGTGTGAAGGCATCTCATTACTCCCTCCCCTTATTCCCCCAAATAAAATTTCAGGGGAGGGGAACTTTAGGACAGGATTACGGTACTTGGTACCCTGATAAATTCCACTCTCGCTTTACAAGGTTTCTTAGACCCATGAAGTGAGATGCATGGTATGCAAATTTTTTTCTCTGTAACCCAGAGTATTAAAAACAAGAAGAAAAAAATTCTCATGGAAAAGGAACTAGCACAGTGGTACTTGCCACATTACCCTGGTTTAGCTTTGAGGTCGACTTTGATGCATGTTTCATGGTTCTCCAACCTCCTACAGATCCAGTTTCTTGGCCTTCTTTGCTCTGTTTGGTTACTTGCCGCCCTCTGCTGTCAAAACAAGATTAGATTGAGCCATGCAGCATTCAAACCAAGACCTGAAAAGGCTATTGGTTGAACTTGAACCGATTTTATCAGAGACTTTTAATAAAAGTGAAATCCAGATGCTACAGCTTGTTGGAGGGAATTATCATTACACTATTTTTTAAGTGATCATATGGCCTCGCTTCCGTAAGGCAGGGCACAGCAAGGCAATAGGAGAAGCTTCCTCATGCAGAGCTGATTTAACTTTATTAGAAAATGCTAAGAATCATAGAAAAAGGATTACAAGGCCATAAGGGAAATACAGTGCCTGAGCCAGGGACTAATGTAAGAGGGATGGGGGTGAGAAGGGGAACACAACTAGGTTACATAAATACAATGTTAGCCATCTAAACTAGGGGTGGGCAATTATTTTGGGCAGAGGGCCGCTTACTGAGTTTTGGCAAGCCATTGAGGGCCACATGACAGGCAGCCAAGGGCAGATAAGCATTAAATTTTCTAACTTGTTTAGGGGCCCCATGGGCTAGATAGAATGGCCTGGTGGGCTGCATCTGGCCCACGGGTCACATTTTGCCCACCCCGAGAGAAAAGAACATAGATACAAACAAACCCATACAAAAGTCCACAATGGTGGAGGGGGTGAGTTGAACAAAGAAGTCCATGGAGCCCTCAGTCCATGGAGCCCTATTGCGGGGGTTCTTGCCGAGTGGAGTGGAGTAGTCCATGGCTGAGAGTAGCTCTTAGAGTCCATCAGGTGCAGAGGCGGTCCCCTCGGTGGTGGTTGCTCTTGTGAGGTCAGTGTACTGGTGCTGGCCTGTGATGTGTTCAACATAGATGTCATGGGACCAGAGAATGGTGCTGGACCCCATGAGGCACCGCATCAGCTTGACATAGCAGCAGGAAATGCAGCAGGCATGCAGGACACCCTTGTTGCTGGAGTCTCAGGCTCCACGGGCTTTCACAATAAGCGCATCCACCGTCACGTTGTAGCCGCAGCTCCCCAGGATGTCAACAGGGAAGTGTACTTCTCCCGCTTGTAAGGTTGGGTGTCGGTGAAGGCTTGGCACTGGTTCTTGAAGGGGATGGTCACATCCACTCACTACACCTAATTGCAGACCTATCAACTCCCCAATTTTTCTGTTGGTTTGGGTGTCCCCACGAGCAAGAGTTGCAAAAGCGTAGTACACATCCCTGCATTAGACAGAACCCACCCAACACAACCCCTTCAAATCTTAAGTCCAGTCATTTCATCACCATGACATCAACATGCAGGTGCGCTGGAAGGGAGTGCAAACATGAGATGCTCTTCCATTCTTGTGAAAAGTAAATTTTTGCTTTCTCAGTTTTACCGATCAGGATTTATTTTGAATAAATAAACCTCAACTCATTGCAGAACCAACCTACTATAAAAACTGGAGTTCACAATGGAATATTATAAACTAGAAATGTCCAAAATAAAGAGCCACTTCTTTAATACCTCAGCCTACTGGTCCATAGAATAGTACCTTGAATGGAAATTTTTGTGGAGAAATTATCATCTCAGATATGATTATGAAATTCATTTCAAATCATTACCCAATCTGCAATACCAAATTTAAAAACACATTAATCTTTCACCAAAATTCACAAATGCCAGCACAAAACTCCAACCATCTTCAGCAAAAAGGCTGTATAGAAATGCTGAATAAGAATCTCAATTAAAATTCAGAAGCTCCACATAAACAGGCCTGAAATCAGTGTCTTAAATCTAACCAGATTCTCAATTAAATAAAGATCAGTTGCCTAGAGTCAGGTAAAAGCACTTGCCTCTAGAAGAGTAACTTGATTACAGTAAAACTATAGGCAAGTGTAACAAAACAAGGCCAGAGGAGGGGGTGTGGGGGGCTCAGGAATTAACACTGTGTTCCCCAGAATGTAGTGCATTACATCTGTATTGGTCATGCATTGGTGCATTAGGTCTGGTTTGCATTAGAAAGCTTTGCTAGCAGAACTTGCCTTCTTTTGGCAGACCCTGGTTTTAGTCCTGCCAACAAATCACTCAAACATGACTGGCAAAACTGAACCAGTTTGACTGACCTGTGTGTTGAATTCTCTCTCTATTTCTACTGGAACAATCTCTGCTTGGATGTAGCTGTACCTGTCCTGCGATCAGCAGCCTTCTGACAATAAGTTTGCAATGCAACTAGTTGCATTCAGTAGTGGACCCAGGAGTGGGACAAGAGGATGTGCCCCCTGCCTTTTGCTATGCCCTTGCACAGTTCTGAGCTCACAGCCTGGTCAGCAGTGCTCCTGCCAAAGCTCCACATAAACAGTGAGCTCTGAGTTCACCAGCTGACTGGGCAGGGTCTGGCCAGACACCCTGCTTTCACATGGCTCTGGAGCCCAGGGAGTGAGCACTGCTGCTGTTTCCCTTATCCCTTCCTCCTCAATTCAGCAGCAGGAGAAAGGAAGAGATGAGTGGTAGCACCAGACTCATCCCCTTCACTCAAGCTGCACAAAAGCAGGGGTTCCAGGCAAACCCTGCACCAAAAGCTCATGAGTGGCAGAGTCAAAGACAGGTGTGACCGCACTGCCTCACTCCTCTGGATCTGCCAGTATTGTTGTTGAAACATTGACTTCTGCTGTCCAGGGGTCACAAGGACTAGACCACCACCAACACCCCCTAAAAAATGCCCAGCATGCTTTGGAATTACTTTTTTCTACTCACCTACCTTTTGTACAGGCTTGGTTGAGAAAAAGTCCTAGATTTCCTTGATTTACGGGTGAAGGAGCACATGTAGCCACAACTGTGGACTTTCTGAAGTAGACACAGACAAGGTGATGGCAAAGGGCACAGAAGCCTGAGGAACAGCAGAAAGGAGGGTCAATGCCAGGCCAAAAGAAAGGACCTGCAGCAGGCTAGCTAAACAGCAAAGGAGCACTGCTTCCAAGACATGCCCCTTAATCACAGTTGGGGGCAGGGGGAGAGTTGCTTCGGTCTATAAATCTGATGCTGTCGGCCACACTTGTACCAGCAAACAAAGCCAAATGTGATCGTACACGTGCTGCAGCATTGGCTGTACAGCAGTAGAACTTCAGCTGACAAAAAAGGCTTTCAGAGGGGAACAAACTATTTCACCACCTTTCCCCACAGGCAAGAGTCTTAGGACCAGACTGCAAGTCCTCAGAAACAAAGGGATCATTAAGTGAGACCAGGGTCGGTAGAATTCATGACTCCTGTAGAAGTAATGCAACAAGTCTGAATAAGGCATACAGGAAAGAGGAGGGCTACCTGAAACCACTCAAGGCTCACAGGAGGTCCATAGCCAAGTGGGAGAACACTAAGCTTGTAACAGATGCATCTACCTTTTCCACTTGTTGCAGGTTTTTGTTCATCTGCTTTAAGTGATCCGCAACACCTGCTGTGTAAGTAGTGAATACATACCCCACTGTTCTTCGATCACCAAGATGCTATTGCCTCAGACCTTTGCAACCATATAGCCCAGCGATGTTTAGGAGCAAGTGCTCAGCATTCTGGTCAGATGCCCCATGGTCACCTTGCTCCGCAGCTATTGTATCTGCTTTCTGGGATTTCTATGGCAACACAATGGAATTCTGGGGGTTGCTGTCGAATTACATAGAATTCTTTTGTTTTGTCACTTTTTTGGCAATCCAGTGCCATCTGCAAAGTGCTGTCAGGCAGCCGAGGAGACATTGGCAAGAACTGCAGTCTTCATGATAATGAATGTAAAGAGACTGCTGGTAGAATATTGAACAGGTTGGCATCAAAGGTAGAAGAAATTGGCGTTTTTGCATTTTTTGCTGGAGCAGGGCCACTTGGGAATGCTGCTTGTGTACTTGACTGCTTGATATTGGCTGATAGGTCTGGATAGTGCTGCCAACCTAGGAAGGCCATCAGTGCAAGACATCAAAATGCCACTTCCTTAGAGACCTGTGCAGAGCCCACCCCAGGGCTGCAGGAGCATAGCACCTACAGGAGAGCTCCCCTCACAGTGCAGAAGTGTGTCACCATTCCTATTTCGCAGCTGATCACCTTTCAGTTGCTACCACTCAGTGACTAACCAGGTTGCTGTTTGTGGATAGAGGTATTTTAGTTTTTGCTATGGAGGAATGTACTGCTTTTGAGAAGGTGCGGTCTCCACAGGTCATCAAGCCAGGGAATGCACACTTAAGCAAAGGGCCTGCCTATTCTCTACATTGGAATCCTGGAGGGGGACCCATGTGCCAAGGTTGGCTGTGTAGTTTTGCTAAGAAGTAAGACAATGGATTTGTGCAAAATTGTTTGGATAGGGATGATCCTGCCTCAAGCAGGCAGTTGGGCTAAATGACTTCTGGAGGTCCTTTCCAGCCCTTCTTCTCTTCTAGTCTTACCCGCCACAAAGCTCAACAGAAACAGTGCTGGTGCTGCAAGACCTGGTCACTGTGGAAAGGTCACCCAAATTTGACCTTTCATGAAAAATTTGACCCACCATGACAACACAAGGATCTTGGATCCAAACTTTATAATGACTAGGGGAGTTTTTACTTCTATGGTCGCCAACAGGGTTGTGCGAATAGGGAAGTATTTGATTTGGATTCAGCTGATTCGGAGGACAGCAATTCCATTCGGAGATTCAGATCACTGTCCTGAATTGATTAGGCGCCGTTTCAGAGAGATTCGGATTGCCCAGGGAGAGGTAGGCACAGCCGTGTGGCTGCATGCGGGTGGGGGGCATGGGAGAAGCCCCCATGGCTACCCTGCCTAGTGTAATGCAAGCACAGCTCACTCTGGCCACTAGCAGGGCATAGCCCCTGCTGCCAGCACTGCCGCACCTGCCCCCGCCCCCCAGCTGGGCAAGTGGCAGCGGAGCAGAGCCCCCGCTCCCAGTGCTGCTGCACCTGCATCCCATGTCCCCAGCCCCCCTCCCCGAGTAACATGCCCCCTGCCCCAGCTGGGCAGCTTGTCCCAGCCCCAACACCAACCTCAACAGACTTACCAGCTGGAGGCAGCTGTGTCAGCTGCCTGTTTAGTCTATGGCCTAATCTTTTCCAAAGCTTTTCTTAATCCATTTGTATGCTTTGAATAGATTCAGAGCTTTTCATTGGTCTCTCTATTTGATTCAGATTCAGTCCTCGAATCAGGCTGAATCCCCTCCGAATCGAATCAGCTTCATGCAGCCCTAGTCCCCAAAGACACTGATATTCTTTCAGACTTTCTGGGAGAACCAGTTATTCCCCGTTTCCCTAGCTTGTGAAAAAAGGTACTAAACTATGGCTGGAATAGTTGCAACATGACCTTGGACTGGGCATTTTAGAGACTGAAAGGAAGCTGGAGAGGTCTGATGCTGAGGCTGGAGAAACTGAGAAGGGGCATTTTTCACAACCCATGTGAGAACAAGGGAGAGAGTTTTGCAGCAGATGAGAGGAAGGGGTGGGCACACTTGGTGAAAGTTTTGAACAGGCAGTTAGGAAGTCTCTACAGAATGATGCATCTACTCAAGGGCACACATTAGGGAGGAAACATCCTACTCCTTATTTTGGACCCAGGAACAACCTGTGAAATATGGTTTATGTGAGGTATGTATTAATAATACTGCACAGCTTGTTGCATATGTAAGCTAGTGCAAGGATTTAATAATACTTGATATGCGCAAGTTCAAGTTTGGCTTTACACATGCAGCCTGTAATGCAGGGATCTCTGTAGAACGCTGGCTGTATGAGATAGCTAGTTACAGCCACATCACCTCCCAAGGGAGACAAGGCCCAACACGGAGATGTACCCACCCCCTCTGTAGCACCTAGGGCTGCAAATCTGCAGTCAAAATAGCTTCGGCATGACCCTGTGTGCATGCCTGGGCACCCTGCACAGGCTGTCTCTGTGCCAGGGTGTACACCCAGGGCGTACACCCAGGGCCATTACAAGCAGTGGGCTCCACAAAATTCAGGTGCAAATTGGCAGCGCTGTTTTCTTGGGTGTGTGCTGGATTTCACCAAGGAGACTATGTAGACACACCTGTTATGTGTGGATGGATGTTAATAGCTCACAACAGAGAGAAGGGCTCCAGCCCCAGCTTCAAGAACACAAAGATGTTTCAAATTACTTTTTCAAAACAAGAGGTAATGCAGTCAGATGAAGTTCTTTTTAATATTAACAAATTATTTAGTAGTAGAACCCAGGGAGCAAACTAGAAGGTCATATGCTCCATAAAGACTAGTGCCATTGCCTTGTCCACTGTATCCCTCCTTTCCCCTTCTCCCATGCTGCTCTTATGGGGGGAAAAAAAGAACAAACAAGCAGGTACACATATTAAAACTGGCTTCCTTAAAACAGCTTCCTTTATTAAGCCAGCCTCAGAATCAAGCCAGTTTGTTCAAGGGATAGCAGAAGAGTCAGGCAGGCAGAAGGGATATGAGACTAAGCACCCTGGTAAGTAAATGTGGGGCAGCATACCAGGTTACAAGTGTTTCCATAAATCAAGGCAAGAGTGGAGGGGTTGTACAAATTCCAGTGCTCTTGAGTGGAGGGCCTTAAAGTCCCTTCCAGCAAAGTCTTTACTATCAGGATGGCATCCCCCCTGTAGCTGACCATATGTAACCATTTCCCCATGCCAAAAGTATATTGAATTGATAAGACTTAAAACTTATAGGGGTTAATCCTATCCACAGTTGGGTTCCAGGTCATTTTCTATCTTAAGATACTAGCTAGTTTAGGGCCTCTGTAACCATCTGGCTCAAGGTTTACCAAGTTTATTTGAACACTGATGTTGAGTTGGGCAGATAAGTTACTGAGCACAACAAATTGGTGGAGTGCTGGTGCATCCACCAGATACCTGACAAGGAGCTGCATAGTAATAGACCATCACACTTCTCTGAAGATTTTTGTAGTGTGGCCCAATTTCTTTGCTTTACTTCAGCACTAGTAAGAGAGTTCAGTTGGGTCCCTTAGTCACCTGTTTGCTGTGATATGTACCTGCACACCTGCCCTGTACAGACAGACAGAAGGACAACATGAAGTTCCTTTCCTCAAGTTCAGCACCTCAGTAGGAGACCATGGAACAAGCAGCATGAGCCATCAGGCTGGTAACCAGAAATATAAGATGATGACACACATACATGTTAAATTCCAAAAGGAGCTGGAGTGGCAGGAATGACACTTGTTGGTGCACACGTTTGTAAATCAGAAGTGGTACCCAGTCAGATCACCCTGGAGCAGTAGAGGGCCCACAGGTACACCGACAGACAACCCAGGTTGCCAGGAAAACACTGTTGGCACCAAATGCACAACACTTGATGCAGGAAGGCTGTGGGGACTCGCATCCACCAGCGTAAGCCAGCTTCACAAGCAGGTTCACCACTGCATGGAATGCTGGATAACTCATAACAAAACCACCGCTGATGCAAGGCTTTTCAATACAAAACAATTCCCATTCACAAACAACACATCTAAAACTCACGGAGAAAGAACAACTCTCTTATTCAGCTTGTAGCACAGCAAAAAAAAAAAGAGTGAAAATGCACATCCAGGGATGCTGTTTAAAAATCCTTCTCTTGCTAATGCTTTCTTTTAGCTTTTAAATTCAAATTATTCTTCTTTCTTAAGACATCACTGTTACTAGTCACAGGCTCTTCACAGTTGGGAAGATATGCAGGTGATAGAAATCCAGCTGGACCTGCAGCCAGGTTTGGTATACTGTTATCAGATACCAGAGAATGATTCATTGCATGATCTTACAGCATGTCTATGTTAGCATGAGAAATGCTGCAGACACTATGTACACACAAAGCAGCCAAATTTATCATTACTGAAAAAGGCCCTTTCAATATGTAGCACAAATAAGCAACGCATTAAATTTCCCCCCTATTTTTCTATACTACCTGATTTTGGTAGAAGCTGGCTGCTCAGCACTTTTAAGTGTGAGATCTGTTTAGGCTCTCAATTTATTTAAAATCTTGGCCTTTAAATTAAAGGAAAAAGAGAGAGAGGCCTGAAGGAGATTTCAGTATTATAGAATAGTAATTCAACTGACAAACTCACTGAACACATCTGCTTACATAAGAACCAAGCAGAATAAGCACTATTATCAATGACATGAAAGCAATATAGAGCCTCAAAACTGTTTGAACAAAGTTTCAAAGGCATAATCTCCCAGCCATCCTTGCTACTTCTATTTCAACAAGGCTATTCCAGTCAGCCAGAAAAGCTACTTTAGTAGCTGGAAGGTTATCCCAGAGGAATCACAGCAGACATGTAGCAAACCAAAACAACAAATCTTTGTTTGGTAATATTTAGAAACAAGTTATTCTAGACAACAGAGACTAAAACATAGTAAAATGTCTAACTGATAAAAGCCTGCAATTAATACCTACAGGACACAAAATATTCCTTCTTTTATGAAAAGGTAAGTGAAATTCAGAGACATAATGGCAGAGGGTCCACTATAGCCAAACATCAGAATTCAAAATATTGATTTGGGAGACTATCCAATATTAATTACATGTCAAATTAACTGCTATGAGAAAAAGTTTTAGGACCAGTTTTGCAACAAAGTTGTTTTAAATCTAAGCCTTTTTTTTTTTATTTAGATTCATTGTTGTTGTCATTACCAAAATGGAAATTGAACAAAAAAAAGCAGCATTCTGGAAAGCAAATCCTAGTGTTAAGAAAATTTTAAAATACAGATACATCAGCAATAGAACAAGCTAATTTGTATCTGGCTATAATTAGAATAAGGCATAGAGGAGAAAGAGTACAAATGCACCCTACCCATTAAAAACCTCAGCCTACTCCTATGTTTATGTGGAAGTCTAACTCACAGGATCAAACACATCTCTGGTCAAAACAGTCTGCCCCAGGCTGGCTGAAACAGAACCAAGATTGGTAAAGGCTCAGAAAGTAGCTTTGCTTCTAGTAAAAACAAAACAAAACAAACCCAACATGCAACACAATTTCATAGTTAGTTCTTCCATTCTGACTGCTACTGCTCTTTGACCATAGTGCACATTAAAAGAAAAATGATACCCCACCCCCCACAAAAAGCAAATGAAAGCAAATGCATGTTCACAGCACTGTATATTTTCAAAATAATGTTGATTTGATTTTAGACTATCCCTAAAGCCCCTCTGGGGATTTTCATATCACAGATGGAGAAGACAGAACCCAGAAAATGGAATCAGTGCTATAACCAAGTTAAGAACTAAAGAGCTTTTGGGCTTCTAGTCCTATAAAGTGATCACTTGAACCATATTGCTTCTGTCCAGGGGATGATGTTCCCCTGCAGAATGGCTCTTCACAGCAAACAGGAGATCTTGGTTTTTGACAGGTTTCCACTTTCTAACACTATTTGGCTTTCCCATACAGGAAGAACAGATGGGCATCTGGCTTTTATGGTCATGTGTCCATCATACTGTCTCCCTCCTCCCCCTGTCCAGGCAAGCTTGCAACAAAAGATTTAAAACTGCAATCAATACAAAAAAAGGTAGCACAGCCTACATGCACATCCCAAGTTCAATATAACTCATTAGGAAGTTCTAGTAACCCTAAAGGACCTCAACCCAAGGCTTGTGAATCCAACCCACTACCTTCCTGGCTTCTGACTCATGAATAACTGGTGCCTCTGACTGAAAAAGCCAATGTATCAGTCAGAGAAGGAACCTTCCTTACCCCCCTTCAAATTCACAATAGTCTGACAAATACTTAAGAAACATACTGCGGATACATCATTCTAGCCAGTGTTAAACCATCCATTCCTAAAACAAGCCAGCTGGAGGCTGACTACAAGCTATTTAACTGAAGTTTTGTCCCAATCTGGAGTCAGACTAGGACATGGAGTTGAAACCACTTTGGTGGCACGGATGAACGGTCTCCTTCTGGCAACCCATTTATATCCTCCTGGACTTCTCTGCAGAATTTAACACTATGGACTGTAAGATGCTTCTGTTTTGCCTGACCTGGGTAGCAGGAATTCATGCTAGCATGGTCTGGGTCTCTGCTGGAGGTACACATGCTCCGTGTAGCGATAGCAAATTGTAGCACCACTGCAAGTGAAGGGTCTAAAGCAATTCTAAAGGGATGAATTCTGCCTCCACTCTCTTTCGAACAGCCACCAGCTGAACTGAGCAGAAGACACTGTATCAAGTGTTAGTCACAGAAGGAGGGCAAACAGCTTTACCTATCCTTTTCTACATATAACCACACTGTGATGACCCAGTTTTGAGACAAGATCAATTGACTGAAGCTGAAGCCACGAAATACAAGAGATGATGTTAGTAGGAAAAAGGGAAGTGTTCTGAAGAATTCACAGACACGCTGCAGTCTCCTTCATTCAGTTTAGTAATCTTGTATTCCTTGTATCCTCTCACTTCCAGCTGGCTTTCCACTCTTTCCAATTGTCTAGAACAGTAGTTATCAACCTTTTTTGGAAGAGGACCCATTTGTAAACATCAATGGCCAGTTCCAACCCAATGCACTTCACCTCCAACCCACTGCCCCCAAGCCCCAACCCCTGTGTGTGGGGCGGGAGGGAGGCCACAGGGAGTCCCAAGCAGCCCCTTTCAGACTGGAACTCTGCCAGCCTGCAAGGGAAAAGCCAGAGTTTCCCACATTTTTCTCCTTTAAAGGAGAATCCATTTTTCAAGTTTGTTTGCAACACTTTCATATATTCTTGCAACCACTTTTGGGTCACAACTCACTGGTTGAGAAATGCTGGTCTGGAAGACACTGTTCACATCCTAATGGACGTTGACCTGATTCTCAATTATTCTCACCTTCATATGCCTGTTGGACTACAGAAATGTAATATACCTGAGCACAAAAATTTCAGAGCTTAGGAAACTGGTGCAAAAACTGCAATGTCTTTCTTCAGAAGCATGACCTGCCATGAGTACATTGGTCCTGTCCTCCACCCTCTAGACAGGTTTCCCACAGAATTTGGAATCAAGTTCAAAAGTCTCCATTTTTATCTGTAAGCTGTTCCATAAAGTAGGCCCAAAAAATGCATCTAAGGCTCTGGGTTGAAGATTTTGGTTGACAACTATCTTTCTCTGGCAGAAAGAAACACGGTTTAAAAAAAGGGCAAAGCTTGCGAACATGAGAGAAAGAACTGGGACTACACCAAGTTCCTCTAGGAATTAAGGGTCAGCACACACCTCAATACTTTTTATGCCTAGCATTTTTGGACCTACTTCTCCTGGGGGGAGGATGGAACTAAAAACAAAAAAAAATATGTATTTTTAAAAGATGGCCAGAGAAAACACACCATTGAACAAATTTCTTCCAGTTGGGAGAGGATTAAAGAAACAACATGCAATAGAACATAGTCATGTTACTTAGACTCCTGGCAGGCACTCTCATGCTCTGGTGATGAGCAAGATTTCACAACCTACAGAGCAAAATAGAATAAGCCCTTTTACTCCTCCAAAACAGAAGAGAATCCTCCACAGTAAAACTGCTCCCCTCACTTTGCCTTCCTCCAAGGGAAACAATGAATAAATATATGGATTTTGCCCCAAAGATCATCATGTTCTGATAATTTCACCCAAGAGCAGCTGAACTCAATCATCGCCACCTAGCTGTACAAACATGAACACCAGGTTTGAGCACCTGAAATTGATTTCCGTTGAGAAAGAATATCTAAGAGGAAAGTTGTCTGCTCATAACAAGGAACCAAACTGAAAAAGAACCTCAGGTCAAAACTCATCACCTCGAATAGCATCTGCGCACAAGCCAGAGTGGCCTGCAGATAACTAGTGTAATACATTCCAGGCTGAACACAATAGTAACATAGTAAGTAATAGGAAGCAACATTTCTAACACATGAAGTTAATAAAAATTCTTCAGTATAGTCCCGGCCAGAGTAATTTAAGCAAGAGGTAAAGGAAACAGACAACTAGCAAGATGTAGATACAGAACCCCATTTTTACGCAAACATTGGGGAAGAATTACCCTGGGTACTTCTACAGGCATCTCAACACCATCCTAAAACGTAACAAATTACATACCTTTCTAACAAAACTCCACTAAAGTGGCAAAGATCGCAACCTATCTTTTACCTTTGGTAATCTATATCCAGACTGTGGAAAAATTATTTCCCAACCCAAACCAAGTCACCTCTTTTGTTTAGAGATTTTTGGAAATATTCAGCTTTACAATGCCTGGATATATTTCAGTATAGCAGTCTACAGAAAAGAGACGGGGTAACTGCCCAGTCCTTGCTATGTTCATTCCTAATTCTTAAACATGTTATTTGAAAAAATAGAGTTAGAAAATGAGCCACAGATGAGTAGGTTTACAAAGTAATGAATAGTAAAATACCTTACAACTCGAGGGATGAGAAAACATATTACCCCAAAATGCTTTTTGAATGAATGCAGTTGCCACAAGGCTGGTTGCCAGGGTGAGATCTGAAAGGAAATATGACTGTGTCATCATGGTGCTCTTAATGACTAAATATCTCCTCTTGCCAATCAATTATCCCATGTAAAACATGGAAAGGATTCTTAGAACAGAGTTTCAGTGTTGAAAATAAAGTAAGGGAAATCTGGTTTCCATTTGAGTAACTGTGTGTTAAAGTACTGACATGCCACCCCAAAGTCCTTTATTTCCAATCAAACATTACCTTTCATATTAGATTATGGAGTGGGGAAGTGTTCCAACAGGTTTTTAACTTCAAATCAAGAGCCAGAGTAGCCAAAAGAATCTTTCATCTGAGGGATGACACCACAGCATTGCACTGCAAATACGACAGAGCGGTCTCAGTAGGAAATGTGTTTTACATAATTCTGGTTCTTGAGAATTCTCCCAACTGAATGCTAGAAATTTTTCCAGTTGTTGCCCATGAGAATATCCCATGTTTGTGAGCGCAGGTTTAGAAGCATGTGTACACATCATTGACTTCAAGCCCTCATAAACACCAGTCAGATTATCACTCTCTCGCCATTTGAGTGCCTACACCAACAATCAAACAGAAATTAGTTGCCATGATTCTCATCTTTGACTCTTGTTGTCCCAAACACTCCAAAATGTTACTCTGTCTTCCCCACTCACACCCCAAATGTTGTTACAACACCACACACAAACAATTTCTTCTGTGTTATAGCAGAGTTTATTTTAATATTTTGTACAGCTAGCATTGGTCTCAAGTAATAAGTTATAAGTTTACATTAGTGAATACCCTCCCACCCCTTAGGAATGTTCAGCTTCCACCATTTCTAATTTATAGAGAAATTATAGGGCAAGATGTTACATGAAAAATGGAAATGAAACCTAATTCATAAACAAAATTCCCTGAAAACTCTTAGATTACCTATATCTACTTGGAGTCCATAAAATGAGTGCAGAAGCCACATCCTCCACAGTTACACTAACAGAATAGTCATCTAACAAACTGTTCTTTTATTTTGGGACAGCCGTATTTTTTTTTTTGTTTAATTTGACATCATAAGCTTCTGCGACAGAGATACTTTACAGGCCTGTGTAGACAGTCAATGTAACAGATTTCTCTGCAAGTTACTAGCCTTAATTCAGTTGTTTACAGTACCAGGTTTCAAACATTTCTTAATGTGGATTTTGCTTTCTAACAAACAGACAAGAAAAACTGACTGCAACAGATATTCCCTTTAAGTAACAAACAACACTCAAAACAAATAAATACTTTAAAACCCTTCAAGTGGCAACAATGTACATACTTGGATCCAGGGCAGAGCCCTGTTACTTGTTATGTAAAAAGCACTCCAAACACATTTCTTCAGTAGCACGCCAAACATCCTAGTCAGCCATGGGTACCATCTTCCCTGGCTTCCTCTGAGGTTAAAAACAAACAAAAAAAATCTTAGCAATAACTTCAGAAAAATGTTTCTCTTGCCCATACAAAGGTGTCTCTAAGATGATCATGATTTATATTTTCTAGCAGAGATAAACGAAGAGACTGTATAAATGTTTCCTTCTTCCTCACTACAAAGTATTCCTTCAGTAATCCTGAGCAAATTCAGATAGGCCTAGGGAAACGAGACATAAATAACAAGGGCAAGCCTCAGGACTTAGAGGTTAAGATCTATAGATGGCCACAGGGGAAACCAAGGTTTGGGGCTAATCCTGCCTTCTACTCAAAGGCTGGAAAGTTTTCAGATCTCTGCAGATATCCAGGCTGTAGCCATATCAGTCTAAAGGCAAAAGGAATCAGAACTTGTGGTAGAGGCGATACCTTTTATTACACCAACCAGATTTTTGCAAAGAAAATTATTTAATTGTGATTAAAGGATTTTCTCCAATTGCAAGCAAAGACTTTTTTTGCAAAAATCTAGTTTGTCTAACAAAAGGTATCACCTCTACCACGAGTTCTGATTCCTAGATCTTTGCAGAGCTTTCAGCCTCTGGGGAAAGCAGCTGCTATATCACCTGCAAGTACTTCTTTAGCACACAACTGATTGGCTTCACAGCCTTCTCAGCTTCCACAAAGAATACTGTAATGCTGACCAGTTAGTTTCACTGCCAGAGAAAGGTGAGACTTTAGTCTTGACTGCAGATAAAGAGAACCCAGACTTCAATATTTAGGGTTGTTGTTTTCTTTTCAAACCAAATTAAATAAAAGTAAAATAAAGAATTAAGCTCTTAAACAACCACCTTAAATAGAAAATAAAAATCTAGCCCCAAGAAGTTCAACATTATTTTTCAGACTACTCTGAAAGCCCCATTTTATGTCAAGTAGGAAGCATAAGACCTCTTAAAGATCATTTTTATATGTCAAGAGAAATTGTACAACACACACAGGTTTGCCGTCCCTTTTTCATAGGAATCCGTATCTGTGGCAAAACAAAATACATGGGGAGTTTTTCTGTTTCTTTTTTTATAAATAGAATAAAGACTGCTGAAGCCATGTAAACTTTTAGCCACATACAAATGAACTAACGTAGCACCTTACTCCACAAGAGCATTCCTAGATGCTTTACAACACAAAAAAAAAAAATATATGTATATACTTTTGCGTGTAGGTCTTCCACCCATCAGAGGTTCTTCTTATGCCATGTAGTGGTTTTTCCTTTAATGATATCCCAATTAGAACAAAGCAAATCCTTTGTTTTGTTTTGAGCACTTTTTTTTTTTTTTTTTTTTTTTACATGTTCTGTATATACAACCTTTAAAATACACTTAAAAATAGCTGCACACATTTTATATCTCATTATATACTAAAGAAGTAGTCCAGACAGACCATGCTTCTCAGCAAGTTAAAAATTTTAACTAAAACCCAACCAGTTTTATTCTCCTCTGGTACTCTCACTGGCCCGAAGGAGGGAAGGAAGGAACAAACGAGCAGTTTTAAAATGGGAGTCTTTCACAAAACACGCTACTTACAAATCTCAGGTTAATTTCCTCAACCACTTCTATCAAATTCTTCCTTAAGTATTTGAGATCACACACTACCATCTCAGCAATGAAACCTGTTGCAACATGAATGTGTCAACTGCCCACTCAACCAACTGCAACCCTGAGGATTTTTCTGGCTTGGTAGAAAGAGGAAATGTAACAATCCCTGCAGTATGGCTGATCCTCCGCAGCAAATCCACTGTTTTCCTAGATGTTTCTTGGATATGCATCCATTTGTTAATTCAAATTTGAGTTTCCCTCTAACCAACATGCAGATTCCTCCTCCAGATCATCCACATCCAGATGTCCGAAAGAGCCAATCAATGTCATCCATCTAGAGGCTTTCCTAAGTAGACCAAAGTCACCTCTGTGTTGCCATACACAGCTGACACTGCTGGATACAGGCAAACCTTTGGCAATCCTCTGAATGCAACTCCCAAGAACTCATAGCCACGCTCAAAGGCTAATGTCTTGTCTTCCATGTCTAAGATGACTCGAATCCTCTCACCTATCTGCAAAGAGAAAGAGAGAGAAAAGGAGAAAGAAAGAGAGAGAGAGAGAGAGAGAGAGAGAGAGAGAGAGAGAGAGAAGGAAAAAAAAAAAAAATCAGATAACAGTCAAAGAGAAACAAAGGAAAAATAAACTAAAAATAGCATGCAGAACAATAGATCTTATAAGGAAAGACCTTATTTAGAATTCTGTGCATCTTTTTGGTACAAATGCTCAAAAAAGATCAATTGAATTGTGTTAAAAGAAGAGCCTCTAAGATGGTTAAGGGAATGGAGGCCTTCTCTTATGGAAGAAGATAAAAGGAGCTTGGCTTGTTTAGCCTAACAAAAGGGATACCAAGAGGAAACGTGATCAGCCTTTGCAAGTGCATTCCCAAGGAAATGAATATTAGGAAAGGAGAAGACCATTTTCAGCTGTAAAACATCACCAGCACAAGACCACAACAGCTATGGAGAATTTAAGACAGTTGGAAATCTAATTTCCTCTCAGAGAAGTGGTATTTTTGGAATGGTCTTCCAAGCAAAGTAGTGGGGTGAAACACTTTTAGAGTGAACTGGATAAGTATATGAAAGGGATGGGATGGTAAAACAGGGAGTTTTGGCTTAACAATTGGTGTGAGATACATGGAATCATTTAGTTTCACTTTCCACATTGGACTATAGATGTAACTCTCCTTCAGTGTAATTAGTGTCTGGTAATCGCATACTTCAGAGCTTTCACTGACTGCCAGTAAGGAAAAGAAAGCAATTCCCAACCCCCACCCGCCCCTCCTGAATCCTATTAACTTGTGGAAGGAGGTGGAGTGAGTTTCACCTTCCTCTGAAATATTGGAACACTGGCCAAAGCCAAGACTGTGGGTTTTTGACAGGAAAGCAGTGATGCTCCTGTCAATGCTTAAAAAAAAATAAAAAATAAAAAATAAAAAAATCAGAAGTTCCTGGTTAGAAGTTCTTGCTTTTCTGCTCAGAGTCGTACCGATTGCCAAATATGGAGTCATTTTTTCATTATGTCAGATTGACACAAGTTGTGGGGGTCCTTGCTTTCCTCCATAGCATGGGAAATGGTCTTTTTACTGGGATCTTTTGAACATTCACTAAATTATTCCCTACAGTTGCAGCCTCATTGCAGCATCAAGGCATGACAATGCCAACACTTCTCCCCTACTTTTTTCTATGCCTCTATGGCAGGGGTGGGCAAAATCCAGCCCATGGGCCAGATCCAGCCCACAGTGGACTCTATTTCCCAGCAGCCCCTGTGGCACCAGCTCCTTCTGGCAGCTGCTACCAGACCCAGCCCTGATGCCTGGGCACCCTGGCCTGTCTGCCCCACAGCCACCACCAGAAGTGGGACCCAAGCAAGACGCACACCCGGGAAGCTGGGATGGAGCCATGGCTGGGAGTGAGATGAGTGAGTGGGGCCGGGGAGATCACGGGAACTTGGGGCACTGACAGTACAGGGACAGGGCTAGGGCAGAACCATGATCCACTACCTGCACACTCCTGCACCAAGCATGGGTTCCACGGACAGGGGCATGCAAGGAGCGGATCACAGCTCTGCCTCTGTCTTGGTCCCTTGCTGTCACTGGATCCTGGCCCTGGAGCAGCTCCCTGCCCAGCTGTGCACCTGGGGCTGAGGCAAAGCCCCAGTTCTGCAAGCAGGGGTGTGCAGGAAGCACACTGAAGCTCTGCCCAGGCCACTCACTGTCACAGCCCTGCATTCCCAGGTCTCCATGGAGACCAAATGGGAGCCACGCAGGCAGGGGCTGCCAGGAAATGGGAGTCCAGCCATGGCCAGATCCTCCATTTTGCCCACCCCTGGTCTACAGTATGTGATAGAGTGTTCTTGGTGTCCTGGGTACTCTGCTTTATAGATGCCTGTGAGGGTTTGAGGTAGAAATTCTGGGACTCCTTTCAGTAAATGATTCCCTGTAGACACAGAGGACTAGACTCAAACAGACCTGGAAGGGGCTTGCTGGCCATTCTATTCTTCCAGAGAAAAATTAATGCATATCTTGAAATCCATCAATTTCACTGATGCTCAAGAGATTCTGATTAGCTACACTCAATAGCTGTTTCAAACAGACAGAGTACATATAACCCCCACAATGCTAGAAACACCAAATGTTACCTTTACATACAAAGTCGGTAACCCTAAGAATTAACATCCATCTATTTATTCTGTAGTAATTGCCTCTAACCTGCATTTCTCTTGACAGCATATGCCTGTTAAGAACTTGTGGTTAAAAGTCTTTGTAAATTTTAAAGCCAAAAGAACAACTTGAGAAAGTAGGGGGCATATGCAAGATAGATTGAACAACTTTTTTTGGATATGCCTGTGCTTCAAATATCACAATTGATCCTTTATTTACCAACACATCAGGATTGCAAATATTTTGGACAAAAACAAATGGGAAAAACTGAAAGAAAAAAAGGTTATACAAAAGCAAGGGATACTCAATGCACCTGGAAAAAAAGCACAGATCATCATATAAACATGATGCTGCATGCCAACCTATTTACCCACAGTGCAATATTGAAATGTAATTAGGTAACAGCCCCCAACAGCAAGCAGTAACAATATTGCCTAGGATGTTGTGGAAAAGTCAAACTATCCTCTGTGTAATCTCCTTTAAGCTCTTCTTCTATCTAAAACAACACTAAAGAATATACACCTTTTTCACTTTTTTTAGAAAAAGAAAAATCATGTTATGTGCCTTATTTTACAGAAATATTTTTCTAAGAACAGCAACTTGAAATTCAATCAAAGTAAAAATAAACCAATTGTTACATACTCTACAGCCTTGAGTCCAAGAAAACTTCTGCAGTTTTATAAAATATTGCTTTCCCTGTAAAGGTCCAAACAAAGAATCTGAACACAAGTGATAAATGGGGAAAGAGACTATACACAGCCATGTCAAATGCATTAACTGAAATGAAAAATCTTTAATCTTTTCCAATCACAGGAGTTTTACGTTTCTACTGTTAAAAACAGGAGGCACAAATCTCAGAGAAATGTAATTTAGACTTCAGTGCCCCTATTCAAGATCATCTTCACTATACTAATCAAAAAAGCCAATTTTTACTTTAAGTGGGGTTTGGGGACATTATACAGAAAATTATTAAAAATCTTCACCCACCACTGATACGCTACCACCTTTAGACTAAAAAAATAAAATAAAATCGCACAAAAACATTACCTGACAGAATGAGACAAGGAGTATACTGCACATAATTGATATGCAGCATGAGGCAATCTAGTAGGTAGAATATAATTATCCTAAAAATAAAGTTGGGTCAGATCAAAGCTAAATATGGAAAAAGTATCACATATGCTAATTACCACAAGTTATCTAAACCTCAGTTTTGTTTTATCTGAAAGATATCACCTCTAAAGAGTACTAATTACTGAGTAAACACCATTTAGCATTACACGGGATTCTGGGGGGGGGGGGGGGGTTT
>NW_017728983.1:4864746-4868337 GCF_001723915.1 Gavialis gangeticus
GGGGGGGGGGGGGGAGTTCTACCCAAGCATCAACCAGAAACACTTCACACCAGGAAGTGTTTCCAGAAGATGCAACACTTCTTAGATATAGCAATGGGTAAACTAGAATATTCTAGTCACCTTTCATTAAAAAAATAAAATAAAATAGAAACAAAATAACTGCCTTTAAATAAGATGCATACACATAGGATGATTTCATTTAAGATTTCAGATAAAAACTGTGGTCTTTTATTTTCCTTGAAGGAGATCATTTAGGTTTCAGATTGTCTGAATTTCTTAATACACAGGGAAGAAATCTAAAAACAGGGCAAAGCAGAAAATGGGTAACAAGGCAAAATTATTACCCTCATGAGGTAAACAGGTAACTGGTGTAAGCTGCCTCATAAGACAACTTCAGGAAACAGCTAGACATTTGCATAAAAAAAGGAAAAGTGACACTGAAAACTAGAGGTGCACCAATACATTGGTCCCATATCAGATTGGCACCGATATAAGGAAAAAAGTGACAGTAAAGGCAACTGGCTTTTTCTGGCTGATGTGGCCAACAACGTGGCCAACGAATGCCCTGTGCATGCACAGCACACAGGTGGCAAGGAGTGCATCCCAGCAGCATGGAGAGCAGCCGGGTTCAGCTGGTAAGTCTGTTGTGAGGGAAGCGGGGGAGGGCATGGAGGGGCAGGGGGCAGACAGAGGCCCCGGCAGTGAGGGAGGGAGCAGGATTGGGTCAGGGGCTGGTGCTGCCCAGCTAGGGCGAGGTGTGGGATGGAGCCATAAGCAGCTCATCTGGGGGTCACAAGGTGGCTCCTGCTGCTGTGCACACTCCAGGAGGGCACAGGGGGCATGTGCCCCCAGATCTGCACACGGGGTGAGCGTGGGCTGCTGCTGCAGGCTGGGGCAGGGGCTGTGTCGGGCTCTTCCCAGTGAGGGGGAGATTGAGCCGGGCTGCGCTCAGGGCAGGCGGCAGCAGCACTAGGAGTGGGGGCTATGGCAAATTTTAGGATGGCTGCAGCCCCTCCAATTGGTCCACTCCCAATACTGCCGCTGCCCATCCTGAGCACAGCCCAGCCCGCTGCTGGGAAAAGCCCAGCGTCACCCCAGCCCCAGGCCACCCTCACCCCACGTGCAGATCCAGGGGTATACGTCCCACATGCCCTCCCAGAGTATGTACAGTGGCAGAAGCCACCTTCTGCTCCGTCCCCACACATCCCAGACAAACTGCTCCCGGCTCCATCCTGCACCCCACCCCGGCAGTGCAGTGCCTGCCCTTGCCCTTGCCCCAGACCCTTTCCCTCTCTTCCTCACCACAGGGGCCAGATGCCCTCCCCCCAACGCCCCTTCCCCTACAACAGACTTACCAGCTGGATGCTGCTCTCCATACTGCCTGGCTGCATGTCGGAATTGAATTGGGATCAGTCAATATGGCTCACTAAAAATCAGCCATCAATATTGGCTCAAAAAATCTCTATCGGTGCACCCCTATTGAAAACAGTGTTCAGGCTTATTCTTGATGGACAGCTGCCCACAAATGCAGCAGTCTCTGACTGGTTCCAAGTCTCACTCACCTGGTACTTTGGTGCATTATTGCACTGTGGGAAGCTGCCATTTACCTCTCCATTATGTAGCAAGTTATTGTCCACCAGGTTCCAACCCCAGCTCTGGTCGTCACTGCCCAGCAGCGCCACATAACCCTGACACTGCATGGGAGCCCGTTTTGTGGCAATTCCAATTACGGCTACTGTGCCAAGAGGGCCTTCCCACCAGACCTCCCACGCGTGACGACCCTCACTGAAGCCAATCTTGGTCCTTGCCCCATCGGTGCTCTGAGCAATGGGGTTCCGGTGCAAAGTAAACCCATTCTTCTTGATGTAGACGTTCCTGGAGCAGTCATTGGTGCTGAAAGCATGATGAAAGGCACGTACCTAAGACAAGAGAGAGAGAGGAGAGAATTTTTGGACTGGAGAGAATAAACCATGAATGCAATTGTTCCATTAACATCCTGCAGCACGTTTGTACTCAGTTTCAAGCAACAGTTTTTTAAAAAGCATGGTTGCATATGATGGCACAAGAAAGTAAGAAGATGGGTTTGCTACCCAAAGACTCTAGATACAAAACAGGCCAGAGAACCAGAGTGCGCCTGGACTTCTGAGATCAGGAGCAGCTGAGCTGAGGGACAGAGAAGGCAGGCTAGAGATGCAAATTACAGACCAAGGCTAGGAACAGACGTTCCATTTGTCCCTGGACAAGTCGTACCTGTGTTTCTCCCAAAACAGTAACATCCAGGAACTGTAAGCACGTACAATCACCCTTTTAATTAAGGTTTAGGGAAGAGCTGAATGTAGCACTGTTCTTCTACTATTGATTCCACAATGCAACCCCCAGGACAATTGTTCAGACACACCTGGCAATATCCTGGGATAAACTATTACTACTTCTCACCCCATGAACCTTTTTAAGAATTTGTCATGGACAGACATCTGAACACTGCACTTTGTTCCAGGATAAAACAGATTATCCTGGGACACATGCGACATCTGTCTGCAGCCTAACCAAATCAGAGAGGTGTACACTCCTGAGAGTCAACGCTCATGTCATCTGCAAGCACCAGATGGGTGATGAGGACAAAGGGACACATTACATGGCAACCCCATTGAGGGCAGGGAAAACACCAGAGTCTACAAGTCACAACTTGCCAGCTACTGCTAGGTACAAGGGTCTTGAAGTGACACCACTTGAGGCAAAGGCTAACTCTGGGCCATGCCCCCAGCTCCAGTTAAGGTCTGCTCTACAGATACTTAGCAGTCTACTGTCCTCCAGCATCCCAAGATGCACTGCTCCCAGCACCCCACCCCCAGAGCAGGGATAGAGCCCAGGACCAGGCACCTGGGCACACTCCTGCTCACCTGCCCCATAGCAGCCAGTCAGAGCTGTGCCAGCATGGAGCTGGGTGCAGGGGCTCACCTGACCCTCATCTGCTACTGCTAGGTGCCCTGCAAGCATCTCGAAGCAGCGCCACTTGGTGCGAAGGCCCCGCAGCTCCTGTTAGGGCCCCTTCAGTCTGCCCCATGGAGGCAGAAGGAGCGGGCTGCCACCCCCAGCATCCCAGGGTGCACTGCTCCCAGCACCCCCGCAGACCCAGAGCAGGGCTGGTGGCGGTCAGAGCCAGGGTGGCCGGGCTCACCCCGGCTATTGCAGATGCCCCACCAGCGTCTCCAAGTGACTCCACTTGCGGCGAGGGCCATCATGGGCGCGCTGCGCGGCCGGTCCCGCTGGGGGCCGCTGCAGCCTGCTCCAGGGAGCCAGGCGGGGGCTGCCCCGCTGCCACCCCGAGGTGGGAGCGCCGGGCGCGGCTCACCTTGCCCTTGTAGGTGGGCACGTTGCAGAGCACGTCGGTGCGCAGCGCCTCCTCGGCCAGGCAACGCGCGGCCAGGCTGCGCCACACCTCGCTGTTCTCGTCGCCGTGCAGGACCCGGTGCCACAGCTTGCAGACCAGCGCGCAGCTGCGCAACTCCCGCAGCTCCAGGTAGGAGAACACCAGCTCTAGCACCCGCCCCGGCAGCCGCCAGCCCGCGCCGCCCGCCGCCGCCGCCGCCA
>NW_017728983.1:4873337-4878867 GCF_001723915.1 Gavialis gangeticus
CTCCCCCTGCCCCCGGCCCCAGGTCCCGCTGTCATTGCTTGCGCGGGAGGAGGGAGGTGAGGCTGCGGGCCGCCATTTTACTTGAGGGCACAGCTGTCAGAAGAAGCCGGGCGCGCATGCGCAGTAGGGAACGCTCGGGTGGTGATGCAAGGGAGAGAAAAGGCCCCCCCCCTTCCCGGGTTACGTTATCAAACTGCGCCGGAAGAAACGTGAGGATGCCAAGTTGTTGGTGCGGTTGGAGGTAATTCGCCACTTTTGTTGTCCGGCGTAGGGGACCCGATACCTCCGCGGGGGGAGGGGAAAAGCCAAGGCTCCGCTGCGGTCTGCGCGGCTGTGCCGGCCCGGCCCCCCCCGCCCGCTGGGCTGTGCCTGTGCCTGTGCCCCGGGGCGTGGCCGCGCGGGCGGGGGTTCCTTATGGACAGAGACGAGGAGACTGCAGCCCACGCGGGGGAGAGGCTGGAGCCGAGTTCGTGTTTCCCGCGCAGCTCCTGCCCCCCTGCGGCCTTGGCCGGCCGGAGGTGCTGGGGCGGGGCCGCCCAGCGGGCTTCGACGCTCGTTCCCACCCGTTGTGCAGCCTCCGCGCGACGCCGCCGGCCCCGAGCTGGGAAGAATCGAAGCGCCGTATCTGGGGCCGTGGGCAGCAACCCCCCGCCCTGCCGCGGGCAGGTGGCGCCTCCTGTCCTGCCCAAGCACTCCTGGGCCAATGGGAGTGGGGAGGAGCTAGCTGCCAACCCACCCCACAGATGTCCGCAGCCGCAGTGGCGCGGCTGCCTGCTTCTTGGCAGAGCATCTCGGCCTTGAAGCAAAGGAGAGAGCGGAGGAAGGGAAAGGAGAGGAATCCCAACCTGTTCTCCCCTGCGGAAAGACCGGTGATGCCTGTGGATGGGTCTTGAGTCCAATCCTCAAGCCACTGATGAGCCGTAGTAGTGGTTGTTCTCACATCCGGGAACTGCCGACAACATTGTTAGTTGCAAAGCCACCTGATTTAAGCTTTCCCTAGTAGGGGGCTTCTCTGCAAAACCAGGTGAAGCTGATGGTGTGGCTCAGGAGTAGGCAACCCCTGGCACATGTGCCATATGGCATATGAAGCCATTTTATTTGGCACGCATGCCCCAGGGCAAGGGCTGCACTGCCACAATAAGGATCAGGCCCCTCGCAGCTCTCCCACCATTCATACAAGCACGCCAACATCTTCCAAGTTAAGGTTGCAGGTATTTTTGCCACTCGGCCCAAAAATGTTGCCAACCCCTCATGTAGATCAAGGATGATTAAAAAAAAGAGGAAGGAAAAGAAATCTGATTACAGTCAATCTGCGTCCTGAATCACTTCTTGTTCCAGATAGTGAAGACTGTCACACTGCAGTGAGTTAGATACTGGTGACCTAGTGACTGTATAGTCAAAGGACTAGGTTAAGGCTTCAAGCTGTAGCTGTCACCTCCTCTGGCCTGGACTGACCCTGTTCAGGTCAGAGCGGAGCAACTGCTAGGACCCATCCACTGTTTTTTTCCCACCAAGGCAGGGGAGAGCAACTGCTGCCAGAGCCATCCTGCCAACTGAATGTTGCTGAAGCCCCACATCTGCAGGACACATTAAATGGCTCTGGGCTGGAGCTGGCCCATGGGCTGTAGGTTGCCAACCCCTAATCTGGATAGTTGCACAAGGTGGCGTAGTTCAGCAATCTGCATACAAGCACTTCTAGCAATGTACCATTCCACTGTTCTAAGGAGTCAGTATTGTAAGCATACAGACTGGTGTGCTTGCACTCAAACTTGCACAAGTGCCCATTTTACCTTGGACTAGCAGCTCACCTGCTGCATGTTATTTCCTCAGCAACCCAGTAGTCTTACATACTTTATAAGCTTTCTACTGAAATAGGAAAAACTGCCTAACTCTGTCCTTCTTTCACAGAATCCTTTGAAACATCATGGCAGTCAAGTGGACCGATGGACATTCCTCTTCTATACTGTGCTTGAATGTGAACAAAGAAGGGCTGATAGCTTCAGGAGCAGAGGCAGGCGAGCTTGCTATCTGGAATGAGGAGGGGATTCCATTGGGACAGATACAGCTTCAGAAAGCAGATGATGTCACCTGTGTAGCATTCTCTCCCACCTGCCCAAGTAGGCTATACACATCTCATGGGGAAACCATTAGCTTGCTGGATGTCAGATGCCTTAAGGGGCCTATTGAATGCTTCCACGTAAATGAGGAAGAGATCAATTGCCTTTCTGTGAACGACACAGACAGTGTCCTGGCTGCAGCTGATGATTCTGGGGCAATCAAGGTTATAGACTTGGAAAACAAGAAAGTCAGCCGGTCCCTCAGGAGACATTCAAATATCTGCTCCTCTGTTGCATTTCGACCTCAGAAGCCTCAAAGTCTTGTGTCATGTGGACTAGACATGAAGGTGATTTGTATGGGAGTAGATGGATGATTGCTAGATTTTTAAATACTGGCTGAATGGTATGCAATTAGATATTCATTCTACCTCACTCCTCTCTCTTACTCTAGGGTGGTAAGAGTAATTTCTGGTTCTTCAGCAATCTTAATGTGGTTGTATCATGATGGAAATTCCACTGATGTAAAGGATTGCCCTTTGAGGTCAGGGCTTTCAGGATCAAACCCATATTTTAGAAGTCTATTTTAAGGATATCCCTGAACAAATAGTATCCCTGAGATTAGCAATAGCTATCATGGAAAAGGGAACAACTATTTTATTTGCATTATGCTGAGTTTGGTAAGCAAATTAAATGGCAGTTTAGAACAGCCGTAGGGAAACATATAGTTTGGGTATCAGTGCATTTTAGCTTATTGCAATGAGCAGCATGCAACAACTAAGTCCCCCATGGACCACAGTTTGAGATTTCTAGTCCAGTGATTCTCAACTTGGGGTGTTACAGCAGCCTAAGGTGCCCTGAAATACTTTCAAGGGTGCAACAGGATGCCACACACGGGTGTTCAACCATGATTCACAAGATAGGACCCTGTAGTGTCAAAAACATTCTGATCTGTGGTTTTCTGAGTTCTTCCCAATGGAAGAATTGCCCCAGTATTTTTGGTAGTAAAAAAAACAAAAAGAGCCAGCATTTTACAAGGGGTGCCTCTAGCCTAATGAGGGGTGCCACAAGCCAAGGTAGGGGTGCCTTGAATCTAAAAAGGTTGAGAACTATTTTTCTAGTCTAATGTAGAAGTTCTGTCTATTGGAGTTCATAGATATTGATGTGCTGTTTATTAATGACAAAATAATGGGTTTGATAAAGACAGTTCATCAATGATGCAGTGATCAGACAGAGATTGAGTCTAATTCTTTCAGTTCTGATAGACTGAGAATAGTAAATACCATGTGCAGACATTAGAGCAGCAGCCAGAGCCAACTATTGCATTAGTTCTGTTGGAAGGCTCATAGGGAATACTTACTGGTTGTGCAGGGAGTCAGAGCTCTCACGTGGAAGCATATTTGTTGCCATGGGGCTTTTTCTGGTGGTGCTGTGTTTAAAGAGAAAAAAAAAAGCAACACACTTAAAAAAAAAGAAAAAAAAAAGAAAAAAAAAAAAATCTCACACCACACTTGCCTGGGGGTATCATCCCTTACCATGTTACCATAATACAGTGTTTTGGTAGTGACTGTATAGAAACTAAGAACACCTCATGCTTTCAGTAAGCAGTGTGTGAAATATGAGTTGTTCGCTGTGTGATTGATTATGGAAACCATGTAGCTAAAGTCCTTGTGTGTGGTTTTACAAGTTGTGCTTCAAGGATCTAATGCCACTTAAAAATAACTTGTTTTCTCTGTCTTTTACTCAGCTTGCCTAGTGAAGCTACATGCACCTATTGTCAGTTCCATTTAATTCTCATCCACTAGTGCAAAGCTACAAAGGATGTAAACAAAATGGGGATATTTGGTTTTTTCTTCAACACACTGAAATTAATATGAAAACGTTTATTACTGGATTTTGTAAAGTACTGTGAGATTGAAATGCTCTTTTCCATTATTCCACATATTCAGTGTGCCGTACAAAAAATCAGCACCCCTGTGAAATAGGCATTATCCCCACATCAGAGAGAAAAGCAAATTAAATAGGGTACCAAAAGCCAAGAAAGTAAGCACGGACTGGATTAAAATTTTAAAATGACTCTCAATCCTATTGTTGCTCACCATTTAAACTTTATCTTTCAGTTGCACAGTTTACAAGCAAGATGTTCAGTGTGTCATGGCTGCTGCTCCCCAGATGATTACTAAAGCATGAGTGTTTTCTTCATTACTTTTACACCCTAAAGAGCAAAGTGTTTAGTTATCCTAAAGCAAGACTGTTTCATTAGATGCAGAAAATTCTGTTTACGCTAAGGATGTTTTAATTAGCAGCTGAACTTCACCAGCTGTTTTGGAAGAGATGCAGGATCTGTTCAATCTGAATGCAGTCTGACATGCAAGAGGAATTTAGTGTGTAATCTTACTGAAAAGATCTTGATACTTTCAGTTCCCTTTAGATGCTTTAGTATTATCAATCAAATTGGGAAACAAGGTTGGGGCTACAGAAGTCATTCTTCTCATTTTATTTGAAGGTTATGCTGTGGAACCTACAGAAAGCTCGCCCACTGTGGACCACAACCTTGCAGGATTGTGAAGCAGAAGAGGTAGAGCAGCAATCAGCTGGCCAGTTCTTTAACCCTCCACTAGCCCATTCTCTGTCTGTGGCCGCATGTGGCAATATCTTTGTTTGTGGCGCTGAAGATGGTAAAATAAGGATCTTCAGGGTAACAGGTGTCAAATGTGAACAGGAGCTGGCATTTAAAGGTCACAGTTTGGGAGTATCACAAGTTCTTTTCCTGCCAGAAGCCTATTGGCTGCTGAGTGGTGGAAATGATGAGAAGGTGTTGCTGTGGGATATCAACAGTGAAGTTGGGAAGCAACAGAAGAGTCCTGTGAAATCCATCCACAGGAGGAAGACCAGGGGACCTGCTTCAACCAGAAAAGATGGGAAGCCCAATGCAGTGGTTACAAATGAGCATGCCAAAATCTTACCAAAACTGAGCATTGAACATGGAGAGAAGGTGAACTGGATTTCATGTGCGGACTTCAAAGGCTCCAAGAGAGTACTAGTTGCTGATCAGAGTAGTTCCATAACAGTGTATCCTCTCACTGAGCCATAGACATTAAAAGATTTTAAGGAATTTTTCACAAGCAGCTAATTCCTTGGGGTGATTTAAGTTGGTGTAGCTGATTTTTCTTGACCACCTTCTCTTCTGTTTACCCTTTAGAGAGGTCCCCTTCTATAGCTTAAACAACTAAAACTCCTGCATATTTAGAAATGGCAGGGGGACTAGCTGTGGCATCACTTGCCTGTACGCATAACATGTGTATGGATTCTTTTGCAGTTGTGGCCCATCTTCAATGTAAATCTTAAATAGAAGTGTGGCTGCTTAAATGGTTTTTGGAATTGCACCCTCAGAACATGAAGGCGATACACAGCAGGTTCAGTCATGTTTCAGTCTGGAAATGCTGAGATAATGGGAAAGAAAGTCTGCAGTCTGA
>NW_017728983.1:4883867-4887215 GCF_001723915.1 Gavialis gangeticus
AGTTGTGGCCCATCTTCAATGTAAATCTTAAATAGAAGTGTGGCTGCTTAAATGGTTTTTGGAATTGCACCCTCAGAACATGAAGGCGATACACAGCAGGTTCAGTCATGTTTCAGTCTGGAAATGCTGAGATAATGGGAAAGAAAGTCTGCAGTCTGATGAAAGTAATGGACTCCTCTATGTAAACTAAAACAATCCCAGAACAAATCAACTGGTGAGATAAGCTTTAATGAAGATACAATTGGCTGAAGTCCACCCAGATCCCTATAGAATAGCAAATCTACTAGCTTTCTTTGCTTCATCTCTAGTTTTTTGCTTTACTTTTTCTGTTTCAAAATTTTTGGCAGTCTGACCTAAACTGAACATAATTTCATAAGTGAAAAGTACCTTCACTGAAGTAGCTGAAAGCATGGGCTGCAAACATTTATGAATTATGTTTAACTAAACACAGTAAATAATAATTCAATAGGATTTTCATGATGGAGCAGACATAAGGAGGGGGGGAAGAATGTTGATTATTTACCTGGCCTAAGCTAAAAAAAAAAAAAGTGTAATGTCCCAGAAGAGATGTTAGCTATTAAATCTGTAAATAAAAGCCTTTTCCCTCATTGTCCCCTTGTGCTTCTGCTTTCAAAAGTGTTAAGAAGAGCATTTTATAACTTTAACTGCAAAATAAAAGTGTCCAAAGGGCGAAATCTGACTATCTGCCTTACACACATTGTCTTGTTGACTTCACAGGATACTGATACGAGATGCGCAAGCAAGATTTGGCCTTAAGGTGGATTTAGATATGCTCAAATTAAAAAAAATGGGAATAAATAAAAGGGAATCCTGCAATTTTAAAATTAAATAATGCATATTCTGCTTCTCTGAAAGGGAAGTAGTCCAAGGAGACAAGAATTTATGTTCTCAGCATATCCTACTTTTTTGATGTTCCAGGAGGGCAGTATTACACAGGTTGGAGACCTGTTCACCCAGTTACATTTAGTTATTTTCAGGTGGTTTGTACATATAGAAGTCTACAATGGGTAAATCTGCTGAAAAATTCTTCACAGAGGACAGTCTTTTAATTTAAACTCTTTAATTATGTCAATCTTAACAGCTGTTTTTACGTGGCAAGGGGTAATATAACCAGGGAGATGGAGTAACTATTTTAATAAGAAAAGAGCAAATGTATGAACTGAAAGTTAGTTTCCAAGGAATCCAATGGACATCTTTAGACACCAGTTAATGATAAAAAACAATCTTTACATTTATATATACTCAAACCCTTTCTATGCTCTCCTGAAAATGTGAAGCTCCTACAATTCTAATGCCACAATAAAGTAATGTTTACTGTCAATTATGACTTTGAGGTATTAAAGTACCATTTCTATTACTGTATGAATACACTTGCTATTCTTATCTTTGTCCTTTTGGTTCTGCTCATGAGGATCACAATCTTAAGTCACTTCTGAAATTAGCATTTCACTGTCTTCAACAACTATGAAATGTATTGCTTGGTACTTAAAAAATTGTTACAGTATATATAAGTTCCTCACACAAATTAAGGAGTTGGGGAAGGGAAGGCAAGGGGAAAGGTGAGCAGGAAAAGGGTAATGGGAGAAACAAGAAATGAATGAGTGAAATTAATTACGAAAGGGAGACAGGAGAAATAAAAGAGCAAAAAGTGATGCACAGCTTTAAGGCTAACAATTTATATTCATTTCATGGACCCCACCCCTCCCTCTCTACCCCCCACCACCTCCCGTTCTTAGGAGGAGCAGACATAAGACACAGCTTGTAGTTGATGCTAGTGTGTCAGGGATGAATATAAGAAAGAAAATTCTAAATTTAGAGTTTCATTGTTGCCTTTTGGGTGCAGCAATGCTAGTCTGGATGTTCCAGCAATATCTGTACAGCATCCAGACCATTATGGACAAATGTATTAACTACCTGAACTGACAACTGAGTTCTAGTTTCAAGAGCCTTTGGTCCTTGTGGTGTCCTATCACAAGTTATCTAGTTATCAGTTTTCTAGCTGAGATAGCATCTGCATTTTTTAAATACAGGCACACAACAACCAAACTCTATGAAACCTTTCAGGCTTCCCCAATACCAGACACCATCAGCTGCGTGAACATTTTCAAATGGGTACCTTTGTGCCTTCTCCCTTTCTACCCACTACGCTTGGGAGGAAACCCTCGTGAACATCCATTAAAACTCTCCTCATCCAGATCCATCCTTTACATGATGCCTATACAAACATAATAGCTAAGCTGTTTGTGTCTTGAAACATTAGATATTATGCTGACCAGAACAAATTAATACATCAAAAAGCAGCAGAATAGGGCCCAAATGCCTTTTCAGATCATCTATAAAGAAAGAGTCTCATTATATTGGAAGAGCTGAACTAAAATTGTAATTCAATAACCCATATGTCCATGGACATGTGCCTGCATGTGTGTCTATGAACTATATTTAGATGTACAGTCTATAAAAAGTTTCACTGCAAAATGATCTCCAGCAGGAGTTGGATCCCTGATCCACGCCGCCTTTGACAGCCCCAGAAGAGGATCAAGCAGGATTCCAACCTGTTCAAATTTTATTTCTTCTATCCTTGTTCCCCATGAAGATGACTAAAGAGGCCATCTCTCTGCGCTCCCTGAACAAGACATTAAACAGGTCACAATGTGTTGTGTTGTTAGTATTATATTGAGGAATAAGGCAAGACTCCACTTTACTGGGATGGGAGTATAGGGTGGAGGGATGAAGGAAGACACTAACACTAAAGCAATCATGGGTCTGTGAATTACATGAGTTTGTGTTTGTTTCTTCTTCCTAGAAAATAAATGTAGACATGGATTGATGGGATTGTCGGACTAAATACAACCACAGGGAATCTTGGGCTGCTTTAACTCTGAAAAGCAACCAGCTATGCAGTTTCATGAACAAAACGTCTGCACAGCTTGAAGGCATTTAACCCTGTGACCCTGGTGTATTAGCACTTTGTCACAAACCTGAATGCAGCTACTTGATCACCAATGAGTGATGTCTTCTTAAGAAAAATTACTGGTTAATTGTAACACGCTATCAGGAGGTTCTAATGGTTCCATTCCCAACCATATAATGTTCTGATAGTGCTTACTTCTGGGTAGGCGTTTTTAGGTTGGGGCAGACAGTTCAGAATCAGATAAGTTCAAAAGTCAGGGAAAGGAATAATGCAACCACACTAAAAAGCTTTTAGAAAGAATCATTTATTTTTAAATAGTATACCTCCAGGGAATCTGGAGGGCAATGACAAGGGGATTGGTATGCGGAGGTGAGGAGGGATATGGCGGGGGGGGGGGGGGTGCACAGTTTTTTAAA
>NW_017728983.1:4892215-4896014 GCF_001723915.1 Gavialis gangeticus
ACTCTGTAATCAAGGAAACTTGTATAAACTGACCAACGTGGTTGCTGGCTTTATACAAGATAGTCTGGCTCCGCTGCCCCTACTGGCATCAGTCCACCTGTTCAGCTGCAGTGCGACACTAAATTATCTCTAGTCAGTACATAGTGTTCCTAGTGTAATAGAGGCATGAGCAGTAGCAAGATCAAATGTACCTTGTTTTCTTAATTTGCAGGCTGTTTTTCTATCATAAATGGCCAATAATTTCCAGGATAAATTTAAAGCAAAGACAGTAGATCTGAAAATGCTCTGCAGTTACTGGATAGGAAAGAGAGACATAAATCCGTGTTACTAAAATGTAATTATCAATTTAAGTGCTGTAGTAAGAGTGACAACTGTAACAAATGTACCAGGATTGCCAACAGAAACATTAGTTTAATTAACTCCACCCTAGTATCTATGCAGAAATATAGATTTTTTTATTATTTGGAATTTTAAAATTTTGAATATAGAAATATTGTATTTTTGATTAGGACTATATATAGTTGTATTCCCCAATTCAAGATTAGGAACCTCATTGTCCTAGAAGTTATCAAAAGGGATCAAAGGTCCACCTAAGCCTAGCAGCTCTTTAGGCTAGTATGGTTAAGGACACCAGTTTCTGGTGCCAAGGGAGTGATGTTGCTAGCATCACATCCAGCCACTTTGGGTGACTATGTATCCATTTATAGTTGGATTACATCTGACACAAATCCAGTTCAAGACCTGCTCTCTCACCTCCAGAACAATAACAAAACACATAAACCACTGTTACATCCCTCCTTCCTAACAGCTCTATTGACAAGGCAATTGCAACCCTTTCCCCAGAGATTTGACCATCTGAATTTCAAATAGTCACTTGGGTTCTGAGACCATACCTCAACTACAGACTTCATACCCCTGAAGCTATGTTGGCAGAAGAGGCATAGATGAAAAGAAAAAAACAACACCATGCTGGCAAAAAAACCACTATAGATAATTATACCTCCGAAAATGTACCTCTACCAGTATAGCTTTTTTTCACTTGCTGGGTTTGGTTTTATTATGCCATGCCAGCAAAGCTGTGCTTTGTACCCATATATTGGTATTCCCTTGTACTGATCAAGTGCTCACCATGTTGACATGACAAATATGCGGAGATGGGTTGGAAGCAAGAGAT
Source organism: Gavialis gangeticus (assembly GCF_001723915.1). NCBI lineage: Eukaryota > Metazoa > Chordata > Crocodylia > Gavialidae > Gavialis > Gavialis gangeticus. The sequence continues at coordinate 4,893,390 of NW_017728983.1, forward strand.
AACAGAAGGAAGACAGCTGCTAGAGAAGTCTTGTAATGCACAATGAGGTCCACACTATCTCCCATCTAACCGAAATGGGTCTTAAGTGCTGCTGGTGTAATGTATAAAAGGGTCCTCATTCTACATAAGGTAATTGCATGTCCTACAAAATCAGCTGCTGCATGTGTATATAAAAGGACAAGAAAAGTAGCAATACATGCAGTTTATAGTGACACAGATTCAGAGTCAGTGTGTCATGTTATACAAAGAAAAAAATTAATTGAGCCACATAGAACAGTGTAGAAAGAGAAGGGTTGACACATTGTTAGATGGTGTAATGAGTGCTGTGATCTAAGTGAATAACTACACATTTGGAAATTTACTGTATAGAGAGTTGCAAGCCTTCATGCTTCAGGACATGAATCATCCACTAGACAACAGGGTTAGCAAAAAGTTTCTCCTACAGTAGAAACTGGTTTCTCCTGATTTGTTACAGAAGTTCTTATGCTTCTCTCTGGAGCACATGGTAACAACCAGATATAAAGGTACCAAACTAGATATACCGGAGGTCTAAAAGTTTGTATATTCCATAATTCCATTAATATGCCTCCTCAAGTAAAAGCAGAATGAAAATTCTGGGGATTGAAATTTTAATTATTTTTAAGAAGTATTAAAATGTATGGTTTATGATATGAAACAAGGACAAATGGAAACTGTGTGGGATATGCTGTACCTTACAAGAATATTGGGCTTTGTATTGTCCAGGAAAAAAAACATGTCTATGTTGCAGCTCTAAAGGAATAAATATCTAGGCGTCACAGCATGGAAAAAGTTGGGGAAGGGCCTATATTCAGTGATAAAGAAAGACAGGAGTGTTAAAATAATGTACTTAAAATATAGTCCAAGTAGCATTCAGTAACCTTCATAAGTATGTGAGTGCTAAGCTTTTATTAGGTGTATTCCCAGCATAGTTCTCTATATTTACAGGAAGAGCAGCAGAAAGCTTTTAAAACCTTTCTGGTAAAGAATCAGATTTTTTTTGTACTTGTAGAAAACAAGATTGACATTAACAGTTACTCATCTAGTGGTAATCCCATTGGATACTAGAATCAGAAAGGAAAAAAAATAAAATAAAAACCACCACTAAAAGCCATTAATAAAAGGTAACAGGAAGGGACAGTTGTTTCTTAAACCAGTTCCTGGGTTTCATTTAAAGTTTGAATTAAGGAAATGCTGTAGCTCTGGATTCTATGGGGACTATATAGCAAGCTAAATAGCTTTTAAAGCATCATCATGCAACATGAGTTGATGGATTTTTGGATCATGTGGCAGTTTTTTTTATACGGATGGCAAGTGCGCAATAGCAGACAGCTGGATTGAGAGGAAATGGAAGACTTCTTCTGAAAGCAGGGCACAGTCTATCATCTTTAAACATTTTCACATACCTATGGTACATCTCACCCTAGAGCCAGAGTACCTAATAAATATTATTGAATGAAGTATCACGAGACCTCATGAGATTGCAAGAGATTTTTGTTCCTATTTTATATCGAAGGAAACCAAGACACAGAGAAATCAAAATTTACTTTAATTCAGTGGCTACATAGTAATATAATTAAGATTCAAGTCCCAGTCCATTAGCTTCACCTCTCTCCCTCTTCCTGGTGGTAATATCCTGATGTTTGCCAACATTAATTTATGGACTTACAAATTGCTTGTCAGCTTAAAATTTCCTGTTCCATAAACTGAACCCAAAAAATAAACATAAGCTATTTAAAATGCCAAACAATCTGTCATCCTCCTCAGATAAAGGGAAAATCCATCGTCATTGACAAAATGAATATTGATTAGAGTAGAAGAGCTGGCTTACTTCCCAAATGCTCAAAGCAGTACAGTTTTCTGTGCTTAGTCTTGTCATTAAAGGTTAATTTCTGTGAATCATCTTATGATAAAGCCACCTCATAATTTAAGGTGGTCCCTGGAATAAGAATTTATATTTTTAGTGTTGGCATTTCCAAATGCAACAATGCTTGTCTGACAGTGGATTTTAACTACATGCAAGTAATTTACAGACTGGCAGTTTGCCTTTAAAACAAAAAGGGTTGGAAAAATAAAGGTGCTGGAATATCAAACCCACAGGCATCCAAGAGAAACTACTGCAACACAGGTAAGTAATTTTTGTCAGTAATTAAGTCTGTTGACCATTTCTGCTATTATTTGAGTAAAACAGAAACCATGAATCTTTGTAATGGTTCACTGATAGGATTTGAAGGGGCAATTCATATCAAGCAATTAATTCAGTCAATGCAATCCTTTTATCTCTTGGTGGATTATCTACACTCTTATTGCATTTGTCCAGTATTTTCATAGATTTCATAGACATTAGGGCTGGAAGGGACCTCGGAAGATCGAGTCCAGCTCCCCGCCCAAAGGGCAGCAAGTCAGCTGGGGTCATAGGATCCCAGCAAGATGAGCATCCAATTTCATAGTTTCATAGTTTCTAGGGTCGGAAGGGACCTTAGCAGATCAACTAGTCCGCCCCCCTGCCATGCCAGGAAAGAGTGCTGGGGTCAAACGACCCCAGCAAGGTGTTCATCTAACCTCATCTTAAAAACCCCCAGGGTAGGAGCCTGCACCACCTCTCTT
>NW_017728983.1:4896465-4907599 GCF_001723915.1 Gavialis gangeticus
AAAAGGACTTCTTATTGTCCTTAATCTGGGAAGCTAGTCCCAGTTCCATCTCTGCCTTGGCCTTCCTAACTACCCCCCTACATCCCTGAGCAACTGCAGAATAGCCCTCCCTGATGATGACCCCTTCTTTCCAATGGGTGTAAGCCTCCTTTTTAGCAAGGAGACATTCCCAGATGCTTTTGGTGAGCCATGGAGGCTTGTGTGCTCTCCTGCTCCCTTTGATCCTCGTTGGGATTACCTTCCTTTGGACTTGGAGGATCGTCTCCTTAAGGAGCGACCACTCTCCTGGGACACCTGGCTCCCCTCCCCTCTGGGACCTCAGCGCTTCTCCAACTATCCTCCTTAGCTCGTTGAAGTTTGCCCTCTTAAAATCTAGGGCCGCTGCCTTACTGCATGCCTTTACCACCTTGCGCTGGATGGTGAATTCCAGCAGGCGATGATCGCTGTCGCCCAGGTGGTCGACATTTGCTCTTGAAGGTGTTCAACGTAGGTTCTCCAGCAGCTATTTACATAAACTACATTTAAGTCAATACAATTCTCACAAGCTCTTTGCTGTATTTATCCTGTTTTGTTTTGTTTTGTTTTGTTTCTTTTTTACAGTAGAGTTGTGTAATTTGTGTGACTACTCACACAGCCTTGGCCCTGTTACTTGACTGAACAGCAACATATAAAATAATGTTATTTCTACATAACAGCAGACACATTATGCAAGCTAGTCCTGAACAGAGTGCTCTGACAGCAATTATAATGCTTCTAGTAGAAAAGCTAGTTCTGAGTAAGTTAGTTTAATTTAGTACCTCTGCACAGTACTGCATGTTGACACCTCCAAATACTGTTTTAACTCTTGCACCTTCAGTACTAAAAGCATGGGTCAGTCTCACCTGAACGAATATACTTCATTTTAGATGGAATCAGTCTGAAAAACAGCCCCAAAAAAATCAACAAAAACCCACACTTCTTGCTAATTTTTATAAAACTAGCACACTTTTCACACACTGTGAATTTAATTTTTTCATTAAACAAATATGCTTTTGCAATTTAAGTCTCTGCTATAGGCTGAAAAGTTCCTTTTGGCAAACATTTACACACAAATATCTTCTCTTGCATGGATGTTTCCAAAAAGCTAAAATAGAAAATGTTACAAGCATCCCTAAAACAAAGGATGTGCAAAATGTTGACACAAACAGGAAGAACTGCAACTATTGTGCCTATCTCTGCTTTATTAGGTAACACCTAGAAACCCCAACTGACATGACAACCCCATTGTGCTAAATGTTCTACAAACAGTCCCCAACCCCAACATAGGTGGGGTAAAATTAATCCTATTAAAGATGGAAAACATTTATGAAAGTCAAGAAAAGCCTATGCCTACAATTTTAAAGGATAAATGCTTAATTGCCTTTTGCAAAGTCTCACAGGAAGTCCAAGGCAAGGCTGCAAAAAGAAACCAGATTTCCTGAGTCTTAGTCCCATACCTTTCCTCTCTTATCAGGATGAACAATGCAAAAGGGCTCTTAGCCAGCAGTCTGTACAAAGTCACGTGAAAAGGAAGTCATGGTCAGAAAGACTAGCACAAAAATATGTCAGTGCAGTTGCGTATTTCATAAATCTTGTTTGAGGGGAATGGCTGTGGACACTACCTTAAACAGTAGAATCAAAAGTCAACACCCTAGTAGAGTTGGGTTGATAAAACAACTTTAATACAAATGCCCAAGATTAATGTAAGTATAAGGTTTTGACTGTTCTCCTATAGATGGAGCTGGTGTTAGATGAATGGACTTCAGAACAGTTAGAAGCTACATAAGTAGAAGAGCCTTGCACTGAAATATAGCTATACACTTAATTGACAGTAATACGCTAAAGCCAACTCTTTAGATGTATAGTACAATAGTAAATGACCACAGAGTGTACACCTAGAAGCCTATGTTCACAAGGTAAACATGAAGCCTTCCACTTAAAACATGATGAAGTTTCTGATGTAACAAGCCTTACAGAGAAACTCTAAAATCTTGCAACTGAGTTTAGTGACACAATTCCTGGAGAATATAAAAATGTACACTTTTGCCCCAAATGAGAAAAAAAAAATGAACACTTACTTACTAAATGCAAGAAGCAAGATCACAGCTACAAGTTTCAAAACAGCATCTGTAGTGGCGCAGGACTACTGTTCTGGTAGATATAAAGGGCCATCTCCTGAAAGCCATGCTAGGAAAAAACCTTCTTATAAAAAGAAAATTGTAACAGGGAGAGCTAATAAGGATTAGGAAATTATTGTGCGTGATGGCTGTGCTAACAGAGACAGTTAGGGGTCCTCAAATGATCTCTGAAATACTTTCCAAACAATCTGAAAAGATATGCACAGAAATTCACCATAATTGCAGAAAGCAAGAGCAATTATTTGAAACTTAAGACTCAAACACAAATGTAAATCTCTTGTAAAACTCCATTTCAATAACAAATTTAAAACTTCTTCTGTGACAGCTGAGGCCAATGTGAATGTGTCCAAACCATGTGGTGTATATGCAGCTTGCTTAATAAATACCTGTAAAAAGAATGAACAATTTTAAAGTAGAATTGTGGATACGCCAAAACAGGAGCAAGAATTGGTCATTATAAAGAAGAAATTCCACTTTTGAGACAGAAGTTTGTTCACAGCATGTTATAACATAGTTACGATTTTTAATATTTTACAGAATAGAAAACAAACTGCAGACCTTAAAGAATAAATTCAAAGAGCTGGATTCAACCCTAGAGAAACTGACACAGAAGTTTGAGATTCAGGGCACGTCCTTGGAGGAGCAAGTGAGCCAGGATGAAATGTGGACATCACTGCTGGAGGACAGGTGAGCTATAAAGAGAACCCTTTTAGTTCTGCCTTCACAGTTCTCCAGTCTCCAACCAGATATGAGACTTGGAACATACTGTATACAGATGAAGCTGAACAGGATTATCCTGCAGTCAGAGCAAAGGGACACAATTATTTTCCATATTTAGGAAGTGACTTTAAATTGTCTCTTGCCACAAGTAAATCCACCGAGTTTGGCAGTCCAAGGAATAACTAGACACATTCCATTTCAATTGCAGATACATCCAAAAAGACATTATTTAGTACACTTAAAATACCCATATAGTCCCTAAGAATACCAGAGAAATGCCTGTGATTCTGTACATTCTAGTAAGTTGTTTTTGTATGATATTGTCCCACGGTGAGCAAGAACAATCAAGATTCTATTAAGATAATGGTACCACTCTTACATCAAATAAGCCCAAACTTTCACATCTCAGTATCTGAAATTAGGCTCCAATAACCATATCTAAATAAGTGGCCTAAACGTTTTTCAAAATGTCCTCAGCTACTCACAGTTACCATAGAAAGCAATGACAGCTGTAGATGTTCAGTACCTTTTCAAACACAGGCCACCTATTTAGCTGTCTTTGACTTTGATCCTATGAAGATTTGATGTGTAACTTCAGGACACAAGTAGTTCCTTGGAACCAACAGGACTAATTTTATGAATAAAATGACACACACATTTTAACCTTTGCAGAACTGAGGTGGAGGACCAGGACAAACATGGATTTTGGAGCTTAATTTTCAGCACCCATGCTTGAAAATGTTGGCTTAAATTATAGGAGAAAGTAGACAAAAGAAATCTGCATTCAAAACTGAACTCAAATTCTACATCCTATGTGAAGGCAATACATTAAAATCAGTAAGTGCAACAAAAAGAAACTGATTTTCAATTACATGGGATAAACTGGGAAAAATTAAGCTAAACATCAAATATTAGCTCCTATATCTTGTTTCAGAATTTTCCAGTCCCTTTAACAGTAGTGTCTTTTGAGCCTCAACATCCCCAACGTCTTTAGGCAGAACAGGGAATTTGTTTATTGTGTCCCCTTGGCAAATCACTTTAGCATTTCTTGCTCAACTAAATAACTGAATTCATATTAGTAGTGCTGGCCTTACTTTTTTAACTGGTAGAAGTTAATTGAGAAGAAAATGAACTGATCACTGTGATGAACTTTGATGATGATATAAAGAAAATTAAATTCTACACATTTGTTCATTTAAATTCAAGCTAGTCTATTAAAAAACATCCAGAACTCATCTGAAACCATCCCTTCAAAGTTAAGTGAGAACTATGATTCATTTAAATAGAAGGTTTACTATCATCAGATGGCTGGACAAAACAATGCTTGCCATGGCCAAAGACCACCAGAATCTCCAATTTGTAATTTAAATGGTGATAAATTGAACACTGAGGAAAGTAGTTCTTTGAGAAAAGGTTTGTCTCTATCTTTTTGGCAGGTTCACTTCAGTGGAAATAAAACTCTTCTACAGCTATGTTAGTGAAACAATTAGCTGCTTGCACAGTCAGGTGACACAGAAGCTGCCAGATCTAGCAAGAAGTCTTCCTACCTTAGCCTCTATACTGAGGCGCAAAAGCAAGAACCAGAGAATTAGACTGGTATGGGAGTCAGTGTTGGAGAGTCTGGGGCTGCAAGAAGGACACATCAGAGCCCTCTGTACTTTTTTCATCACGCACAGCTATGAAGCACAGCACTACCCTATCTACTCAGCTAACCAGAGACAAAAGTATACTGGTGATATCATCACCATGATAACCAAGGTGGTGAAGAACCAGATGCTGCAAGAGAGCCTGCTGTGCGCTGTTCAGGTAGTAGAGAATGGGAAAGCAGAAAAAAAGGCAAGTAAGGCAGTATCCTTTGTCCAACAGTAGTGTCACAAACTTGGTAAAATGTTCCTAACCTGAGTCTCAGACAATCTTACACAAACAAATACAGTTACATAACCCCAGTGCTTATTTGCCTGTATATACTAACATGCAGACCCACATGTAAATTACCTCTTACCATGACATGCTAATACGTATCAATAGTCTGAAAAGCTATGGCACTTCCTAGAAGTACTAAAGGATTTTTTCCACAACCATATGGAGCTACATATTAACACACATGCATGCAGAACAGGCAAAAAGAATCCTTGTACCCACCAGCCTTATATAAGTTAAAATGTCATGGTCACATATTTATCCAGTTAGCCACTAAACTAGATTACCAAAAGTGGTTCTAAAATGTCCATTATTGGCATTTTTTAAGAGCAGGTTAGACAAACATCTGTCAGCAATGGCTCAAGATTTGGGGCACCACGATGCTCCAAAATAAACTCTCACAGAAAAATAATAAATGATAGAAACACCTAATTCCCACTGGGAGAATACTTTTCCCAGAACTGCTACTCTACCTCTGACCTCAGTCTTCCTGTGCAAAGGAAACCTACATAATACCAGGGAACAAAAATTTGTACCTTTATTGGACACTACAAACCATCATGATTTTACAATTTACCTACTCTCCCTGGTAACCTTTCTGTACTTCACAGGTGGTAATGACCTTCTGCCTTTTTGAGTGGTCTCATTCTTTGACAATTTGTTATCCTTCTACCGCCCCTTGCTTTGTAGCTACTTCCAATAACTTCTCTCACTCCACAGGTTTACTGCCCTCTTCCTTTTTAAAGTGTTTATTACATAATGGAGTTACACAAAAGTAACTGTTTTGAGTTTGCAGCAGAATCTGTCAAGCCTGAATCACCTTCATCAGTCATCTTTGGACACACAGATAAGACAACCATAGACAACAATCATCTTTGACTGAGGAAGATGATTTAGTTTGGTCTGTATCAGCTTCTTTTCCAGACTGTGGAGGGGCAATCTTTTGCTTGAAAGCTTGTCTAAGTATCTACCAACTTTACAGAGTTGGTCCAATAAAAGATATTACCAAACAAATCTTTCTTTCACATATTCTCTGGACCACCACAGCTCTAACACTCTGATCTTGCTATGACTGTTCAGGCAGCTGATTTCCCTCAGCACAGGTGAATGGACTATTTTCCACTATTAAATCTCAATAGCTATGAGAAAAAATCTGCTTGGCTCTACTGATGATATAACAAGAAAGCTGAAAACAAAAACCTGGAACATGTCAGCCTTTAACACAGTTATTTGCAGCCTTTTTTAGACTCAAGACATTTCCATGTTAGACTCAAGGCATGCTCAGAAAACACCAGCTTATTTTTCACTTGCTTTTTTGAGACAAGAAAAATGATACAGCAGTTCTTTGGTTGCAAAGAACTGAGACACGAAAAGCCAGAATGGGTTTTGATGCTACAGGTGCCTCTAGCAAATCTCTGGGTTTAGCTTGCAAATTGTGTTTGCAGACCTAACTGGGCTGACATGGTACAGCACCCAGCAGCATCCTAGAAAGGCTCTCAAGGCACCTCAGGGTGCTGCAACCCCCTAGCAGAGAATCACTGCGTTCACAGCACCTGCCTGTGCCTGGTTTAATTGCTGTTGTGAGAAACCAGACTGCTGGCACTTCTGACCGAGCCAGGGCCCTGGGCCACTGACCCAGCTCCTGCCACAGCTGTTCGGGACGAGACCTGGGAACAGCTCCTTGTCGGAGACGCCCAAGCCTTTGTCCAACCACTGCGATGCAGCAGTATGGGGCCAGGCCTCAAGGAAGCGAATTGAGATAGTGAGAAAGTGCACGAGGCGCTGTGGCCCTGCCTCATGCCCAGCCCTGCCTTGAAGGGCTAAGTCCAGGACTGCAGCCTCCACTTCTACACCTGGAGGTGCCTAAGGGCGGGGAAACTGAGTTGGCGGCGCCAGCCTAATAGCAGCACCTTGGATACTAGCCCTTTCAGCAAGGCCCGAGCTCGGCTTGTGCTAAACGAGATGGTCTCCAAGGTGCCGCCCTCTGCCCATCAGCACCCAGCCTGGGGCGGGCCCACGCGAGGGTCAGCAACCGGCCTGCCACGATGGGGGTGGGAAACTTCCCGCTCATTGTGAGGCACGGCGGGCAGGCGGCTCCTCCCCTCCACAACTCGGCGCTGGGGTGGGGCCTGGCGGGGGGCGGGGCTGCGAGCGCGGGACGCCTGGGACGCCACTTCCGGAAGCGCTGCAGTGGCTCGCGGCCGCCGCAGCCACCGATTGGTTCTCGGATGGCGTGAGGTGAGCGGCGGCTGTTGGGCTCGCGGGCGGTTGGGGGTGGCGGGAGTCCCCGGTGATTGTCCCCAGGTTTGATTCGCGGCGGCAGGGGCGGAGCTGTAGAGTCGACGGTGCCCCGTGCCAGCTCCGCGGCCTTTGCAGCCCTGCACGGATGCTGTGGCCCTGCGCCCCGTGCTGGGGCCTGCAGGGAGCTGCGGGGTGTTTGGCCTCGGCCAAACCACTTGCTGGAGGCGCGTTGGCTGTAGCGGCCCGGCCCGACCCGCGCACTGTCTGCAGCCCCGCCCCGCTCGCAGCCTTTGTAGAGCTTCTGTGTCACCTGGGAGCTATTGCAAAGCTGGTCCTGAAGAGAGAGCCGCCTGGCTGCCCGTTTGCCTGTAACTTTTGGCCCCGCGGAGGTGGGGGGGTGAATCTGGGCCAGATCGGGCCTGCACTGGCGCCACCCTGCCCCGCACTCCAGGATCGGGGCCTGGGAGCAGGGTGGATTTGATTTAAATCCAATCGATTTAAATCACTGGTCAGGAAGCCTCTATTTAACCATTGGTTTCTACAAAAAGTGTGTTCTTGTTTGATATAACCATTAAAATATTCCCAAACCGGGTCTCTCTTATGGCTTTGCAAGCCTACTGTTATGATAGGTTTTCCCTTCTACCATAACAGTTCCTCCCTTTAAAAAATGGCTTTTCTAATTTAAAAAAAAAAAATCAGAAAAAAAAATCATTGATTTTTTTATCCACCCTGCCTGGGAGCTCAGTGCCGCTCCCCGCTGCTCCCCCACCATGTGTCAGGACTGGGTCCCAGAAAGCAGGCACTGCCCCCTCCCAGCCCTCCTCACTGGTAGTGGATCCTGATCCATGGCCCAGAAATTTGGCAGCAGATGAGTGGTGCCACTGCTCTCACACTGATAAATGTCCAGATCCATGGGGAGGCCTGTGAGCCGGCTGACAGCACCATGGGCCAGATCTGGCCTATGTGCCAGAGGTTGAGCGCGTCTGCCCTATAGGTTTGCTTTTCTGGGGATCCTGCCTCCCCATCCCCTGAGTTTATTCAGTGCAGCGTTTCTGAAATAACAGCATTTCTGTTCTGGTGATCTTCTGTCCTTAGAGAAATTCACAGTTGCTGTCTCCCAAGCTCCCACCAGCCTCACAGGCTCAGCCTGTTTCTTTTTATTAGTTAAATGACAAATCAAGAACAGCTTCCCCCAGTTGGTTTTTCAGCTGTCTGTGCCAACTCTTAACATGGTCTTAAAGACTTGGGGCATTGTCTGTGCATGGTTGTGTTACTCTGCCAGCAAGTATAGTAATTAAAGGCCCCTATAAATACTAGGCTCTCTAGCTTGGATGATTGAGTTAGTTGTTTAAAATAAGTCTCATCCACTATTGTGTTTTGGTTTCATGGTCTGATGTGGGCACCCATAGTAACATTGCCTTTGTTCTTTCCCCCTTCATGTAAAGACTTGCAGTAGATTATCTCTTACTTAGTTCTGAACCTTAGAACAAGCGTAGACCTTTATAATGAACAATGCCACCTCTCTCTGTTTTTTTTCCTCATGCCTGTCCTTCCTGAACATGTTGTGCTTATCCATATCAATATCCAGTTGTGTGAACTCTCTGACCAAGTCTTTTCTCTACATCAGGCAGTGTTTGCTCTACTACGACTTTCAGTTCTTTCTGTTTATTTCTCACTTCTTTCCCTAGCAGATAAGCATCTTGAATTCCTAATGGATTGCCCCACTAGTTTTCCTCTTGTGACAAGCTTTTCTATATTTCCTCCTAGTTTAGTCAGTCTTTCTACTTTTTTTATTCCTTTTTTGTCTATTATTTTTTTAACATTAAAATATAGTGCTTCCTGAGCCTCAGCATACATTGCTTCTTTCAGGATGTATGTTGAAATAGCTACACAGCTCATAAAAAAGTTCTTTGGAATTCTCAGTTTTAAAGATGGTGTTAATGCTTCAGGTTGTTTTTCATACTTTTTAATTATTATCAATTCCATCTCTTTTTAATGTTTCTGAAAGTTGTTCTGTGTGTTGTATCTTCATCCCAGATGTACAAAAATGTGTTTGTTGGATTGTGCATTCAAATTATTTTTATCCTCTCCTCTCCAGTTGCTTTGGATCAGTAATGCTCAACCTCTGACCCATGGGCCAGATCTGGCCTGTGGGACTCCCTATGATCCAGAAATTTGTAGAAGTGCATATTAGATTGGCGCCGATAAAAGGAAAATTGACATTATTGGCTATTTGCTTTTTTTTTTAATTTATTGTAGCCGATAATGTCATTGATAAATGCCATGCCCATGCATGCAGCTGCAGCATGCACGTGGCCAGGAATGCAGCCCAGCAGTGTGAAGACCAGTGTCTGGCTGGGGGGAAAGGGGCATGGTGGAAGCATATCTAGGCTCCCACGGAGAGGCAGGGAATGGGGCTGGGGCATGGGCAGGGGCAGGCACTGCCCAACAAGGGCAGAGCTTGGGGGGGTACTCCCCACCACTAAACACACCCCTGGGGAGGCATGGGGGCATGTGCCCCCCAGATTTGTGGATGGAGTGGGGGTGGGCTACCTGCTGCAGGCTTGGGGCTGTGGGCTGCACCAGTTGTTTCATGGTGAGGAGGCTGGGCTGGGGCTGTGCTCAGGGCAGGCGGCACTGGGGGCTATGGTGAATTTTGGGATGGCTATAGCCCACCTTCTCACCCCAGGCAAACCCCCAGCCCAGCCCCACTGCTGGGAAGAGGCTGGTACAGCCCCTGGCCCTGATCCTGCAGTGGGCAGCCTGCCCTTGCCCTGCACACATCTGGGGGGCATATGGCTCCCACATGGGTGCAGTCAGCAGTGGGGCACAGCCCCCCTTTCCTGCCCCCCTCACACCTCCCAGACAAGCAGCCCATGTCTCTGTCCTGCATCCTACGCTGCCCTGGCTGGGCTGTGCCTGCTTCTGCCCCAGCCCCACTCCCTCCGTCACTGCAGGGGCCTTGATCTCCCCTCCCCTCCCCACAGACTTACTGGCCAGATGCTGCTCGCCAAACTGCATATCAGCTATTGGATTGGTATCAGCAGCTATGGCTGATTAATAATCGGCCATTGGTATTGGCTAAAAAAAATCTTTATTGGTGTACCCCTAGAAATTTGGCAGTGGGGGAGTGGTGGCAAGCAACAGTGCCACTACTCTGCCACCACCGAAGTTCCAAGCCTCATGGACTGATGGCTTGGCCCCGCGTGTTGGATCAGGCTGGTGTGTGAGGTCAGGGCCAGGGCCCAGAGTGGTATGTCTGTTTGGGGCCACACATTGACCCCACTCTTAGATCCAGCTCATGGACCAAATGAATGTCACTCGTCTGTCCTAGCCCAGAAAGTCTGGGCACTACTGCTTTGGATGATCCTCCATTCAAGTTGGAGAGGCGAATAGTTGCTTTCATATTGATGCTCTTTCTGGTTTTGAGAGTGTTATTGACAAAGGTAATCATGTGACTTAAGCTTTTGTACCTTAAAAATAATTTTTAGCACTTTATTATTTTCTCTGGTTCTGTTCTTACTCTGGGGGTTTTGAACCACATAGTCTGTGATACTTTTTTTCCCCCCTATTTCACAGTAGCCCTAAAACAGATGGGAAATGCTTTAAGGGAGTGGGGGATGGAGAAACTGGCTGACCTGCAGGATTTTCATAAAGAAGCTAAAATAGAAAAGTCTGTGGTATGGAGAATATAAATAAACTTTCTTTCCTTGCTTTTTGGCTCTGGTGACTTTGTCAGAGTTTTAGTCAAGCAAGCCTCTCCATGTGTTTCATAAAAATAACTGTTCTTTTTGATAGAGGTACACCAATATATTGGTTCGTAATGTATCAGCATTGATATAAGGAAAATTGACATTATTGTCAATTGGCTTTTTTTGGCTGATGTGGCTGATAATGCTGCTGATAAATGCCATGTGCATGTGTGCAGCCGCAGCATTCGTGCAGCCAGTCGGGCAGCTTGGAGAGCAGCGTTTGGCTGGTAAATCTTGGGGAGGGAAAGGGTGGGGAGAGGGAAGGGGCATCGCGCCCCAGCTGGGCAGTACCTACTCTGGCCCCACTCCCTCGTTGTGGGAGCCTCAGTCTGCCGCCCCCCCCAC
>NW_017728983.1:4907740-4933353 GCF_001723915.1 Gavialis gangeticus
CAAAAAATCTTTATCAGTGCATCCCTACTTTTTGAGCATGCCCTCTTGCTGATCCATTGGACTGTATCTATGGTAACTATCAAAGATGCTGAAATTGAGGTCTTGCACTAATAGCAGCTTTTAAAAGATGTCTTGTAGATTGAAGTCTTAACTTAAGTGATGGAGTGTTTAAGTTTATGATTACATGTGATATAAAGTAACACTTATAAGATCATTGTGTTCATGTTTAGCCAAAATAATGTGAGGATATAAATACTCTGAAGAAGAAATAGTGTTAACTAAATACTCAAATGTTGTAGCTGTCATGAGCAGCATTAGCCTGTTTTTCATTAGATCCTCACACCTACTTTCATTGTCTTTACTGCTGTTCAGAGATTTTCCAGTTTGAGTGAGGTCTGATGATACTGTTGTCTGTTCTTTGCTGCTATTCAGAAACTTACCGGTAACAGTAAACATGTCACGAATTGACTCAGTTAATTGAACTGTTGACTGAGAAAGAAGACTCCAACCTAGAGATTAAGTCAGTGGGTCTCAACCTTTTTAGACTCATGGTCCCCTCTTAGCTTTGACTTGTTCTTGACTATAGAAAAATAATAAGTAAGTCATCTGTTGCAAAGAACTCAAAAGGACCAAACGGGTCAGAATGTTTTTGACACTAGGGATTCCTATTTGAAATCTCTGGGTTCACCATGTGTATCATATTTGCATGCCTAATATTGCTAACATTGTGTGGCACTGCATCACCCTTGACAGGATCTTAAGGTGTCTTGGGATGCACAATCCCTTTGCAACATCCTGGTTGAGAATCACTTGTCTAGGCACTATGGAGAGCAGGGCTGCTGAATTGGCAGCCCGTGAGGGATTAAGTTGTGGCCTCAGGTCTCCTGCCTGCCTGCCATTCCCCACATTGTTCTGGCTACAATATCAGCTGGAGTCTCCAGGTTCCCCTTCCACTTACAACTGCTGCATCCTGCTTCCACCCCAGAGAGCAGGACAATGCGCTGTGCTGCATGGGGAGCTGAGGGTGAGTCTGAGGTTGCACAGTGGTGGGGATTGCACCTGCATGGTGCAGCTGTGGTGGGGAAGGGGGGAGTACCATTGTGGGGGTGGGACATGGGGGGAGCATCTACACAGCACAGCTCCTGGAGGGTGTAGCCACCAAGGACTTAGAAGTTGGACAGCCCTGATGTGAAGAGTATTGGAGACTTTTCTTTACCAACCTCAACAACTAGGAAGCTTAGAAGTGATTGTAAGAGAGAGATGAGAATGCTTCCTTTCTTCTGGTATTGTCTGTAGTCCTCCTAGCTGAAGGATACAAAAGATGGAGTGCCAGATTTTATAAGATATTAAGGAACATAGGTACCTTTTAAATATCTGACGTGGAGTACCCAAGCAGGATGAATGGAATCGCCCTGGCAGAAATTGCAGTAGCTGCTCTTTCCCAGTATTTAAGGGGTGAAAAAATAGTGTGTGTGTGGCATGGTTTCTTACCTGGGTCTTGTCTCTGAACATAAATACACTGCCCTTCCCAGGACTGCATAGCTAGAGGCATGGCTTTTTGGAGGAAAAGGTATATTTTATTAGCAAAGATATTTATTTCTGGTTCGTGGGGATTCTCCTGGGAATAACAGGGGACAGATATCTTTTTAAGCCTAACATGCTTTTTTCCTATTTTGGAATTTTACAAGAGGGATGATGCACAAAAATAACTGAATAAGCAGACTATAGTAGATCAGCTCTTGTATGTGTTAATCAGTAAATACATATTTCTGTTTTGGCTGCAGATACTGATACCACAGTAGCCTCATTCTTCTACCTGGAGTCAACATGTCAAAGAAATCTGAAGCTTCGCTTTCCTTGACTGACTGTCTCTGCCAAATTTGCATGGAAATTTTTGTGGAACCAGTGACCCTACCATGCAACCACACTCTCTGTAACTCCTGTTTCCAATTGACAGTAGAAAAAGCAAGCCTGTGTTGCCCTTTCTGCCGCCGACGGGTCTCTTCCTGGGCACGATACAATGCTCGCAGAAATACTCTTATCAATTGGGAGCTGTGGGAAAAGATTCAAAAGAATTACCCAGAGGAATGTAAGCACAGAGTTAATGGGCAAGATCTGGTAGAAGAACGTAAGTAAAAACGACATTGTCTTAGACCTGTCTGTGCTCTAGCAAAGTTGTTGGCTCTCCTGGGCTTGGATGTCATGACATGAGACAACCACAGCATTTCACTGCTGTAGCTGTATTACTGGGAAATAAGTCTCAAAACCAGTTTGTTTTAGTGAAAAATAAACCACAAAAGAAGGAAATGTGACTCTCAAGCCTTGTTTACACAGCTTTCCTCATTGTTACACTTTGCCTGTGGGCACTTCTGATTTTAGGCCCTGTGGAGGCAAACTGGTGAGAAATGCAGGCAGAGCAAAAGAATTTCTTAATCTCAGTTATTTTATTACTAAAGCACTTGAGCGTTACTGATCTTGAAACTAACAAGCCTTAAAATGTGCTTTCCCAAGTCTGAGCTTAACGCTTCTTGTGAATCCATACTTTATCATTTTTTCAAGGTAGGTAGCACCCCTACTGTCTCCTTTTTCCTGCAAGTCTTTCTAAATGCAGTGGTTATTAGCCCCTTGCACAGAATAGAACTCTGCTGTGACATAGGGCCCCTCAGTTTGCATAAGAGCAATTTAGGGTCAATGGGAATGATTCAACTACTGACTCATGCCTATGGAACAATGGCATTGATCCTAAATTGCTCTTATGATTAGTGATAATCCTTCAACATGCTGTCGAGTACCTTTCCTGGAAGGGGCACCTATCTGGAATACAGTACGGGTTGTCTTTTGAGGCAAGTTGGGATTCAATATTTTAAATCTAATTCAACAGAGTTTAACAAACTTCATAATTGGATGCTGTCATGGCTTGATCTAATTGGTGTGTTTTCTCTGAGATGACAGATTTGAAATTCTTTTGATCTAATAGGGTATCCGTGACGCTATTTGAATTGACGCCTTACATAGGTTAAAGGGCCTGTTTTCTTAGCTTATTTGAAAAGGCAATTATTTGCTTGGTTGTGCATGAACATATAATTTTATCACTGTATGACCTGAATGTGCACTTTGATTTGTGAGGCACACTCCTTGAACTACTTCCTTGAGATATTGTGATATGGTTAAAGGGAAAAATAAAGGCTTTCCATTCCAGAGGAGTAAGTATTCTGAGGAATGGTTCATTTTGCAAAGGAGAGCAACAATACATTCCATCAGACAGATAAAATAGTCTCATGCTGCAGATTTGCTGTGCTACTAAGACTTATGCATCAGTATTTAGGACATGACAACATGTCTAATGATATCTTAGAAGGTTTAAGCAGGTAATCAGGGCAATAGAGCAGTATTCTTCACCCAGAAGGGAAGGGGAATCCTTAATTCTGTTTCTTGGAAAATAGTCATTCTAAAGGAATCTCATTAGAACATCGACCACTGTCAGAGTTTGAACTGTGTTGTGGTATTGGCTTTTCATCTTTAAATAAATACTGCTTCCAATTAGTTGGAAAAGAAATTGACCTTTGAGAACACCAGTGAGTTGCACCATTTAACAAATGAGATTCCTATGACAGACTTTAAAGAAACAGAACAACATAAATTTTCTTTTTGAAAAGCCTTTCAGGCTTTCTTCTAGAGCAGAAAAGAAAAAAAGAAAGATTTCTTTTTGCCTTGTAGGTCAGCTTTAAGGTCTTGCACATCTTGTTTTAATTCACTCCACATTAGTGTAATAAGAAACTATTTTTGTTATAATGGATGAGGGAAAATGGACATAATGGTTCATAGAGATGCTTTTGTTTCATACTTGTGAGTTGGAACATATTTCATGTCTGTTAAACAACACAGTTTGGCTAAGGGGCAGGAATGGATATGACTCTTCTGTATGTTCTCAGCTTAATATGAACCAGAATAATATAATTTTTATGTTCTATGGTAAGAAAAACATTTCTATAAAAGTCTGATGTTGAAAGTGATGGTTTTTCTTTTTCTCCCTACATTCTCCTTCTGTTTCTTTGAGTTAGTTTGTATATCGCAACCACTGCATCAGCTAAGCAAGCCTGGTGAGTTGAGAAAGGAATACGAGGCAGAGATTAGCAAGGTAAGTCTAGAAATTTAGCTGATGTAAGTATCTATTTATTCTAATCTTGTATGTAAAGGGTGACTAGTATTTGACGTGTGTAACTTACTTCTTACAGTTTAAGACAGGCTTAGTTCTTTGTTGAAAATTGGAAGAGAAATGAGCTTCAAGAATTATTTGAATTTGGAATAAAATATTTTAATTAGTGAGAGACCTGAAAAATTGAATTTCCTCCCTTATTGAATAAAAAAAAAATAGTGCTGGAAGGGACCATGAGAAGTCATCTAATCCAGCCTCCTACTCAGGGCAGGGTCAGCTCTATCTGGGATGATTTATACAAGAGAAAGCTAGGAAATGATTTTATTAAAATGTACAAGAATATGTGCAGGAAGAATGTATTTCATACTAATAAGAATATAAAACCAAGTAGCTGGAAGTAAACAGTAACAATTAAAAAATAAGAAGAGGGTTCAACCTTTTAACAATGAGGGTAGTTAATCACTGTAACAGTTTACCAAGGGATGTTACACATTCTCAGGTATGGGCATATGAACAAATCACTTCAGGGACAAAAGGGGCCAGGGATTTACTCTACCAGCTGTTCTGCAAAAAGTACCCAGATGCATGCTCTTCCTCATGGTAATTAGGGGAAAAATCTGCAGTAATTTACCCCTTTTTCTTTGAGAGCTGAACTATCACATTTTAACTTCTGCTATGCATTTAGGCAGTTACCCCAGAGTAGATGTTGGGCAGTAAGGCCCCACCACCCTTTTCTCACGTTGTTCGTATGTACACACACCCTCAGTGTCCAACTCTTTAAATCATGATAAGCTGTTTAGAAAGAGAAATGTTGTGGGATTTGATTGCAAAATGTTAGGCTCAGTATAGTTATTATTGGGTAAAGTTTTATGGTTTGTTATAGGGATACTGAGACCAGATGAGCATAATGGTTCAATCTGACCTGAGTGTTTGTGTACCTTTGTACACTGACCATTCAGACTAAGGATACAAATGTGATAGACCATCTAGGAGGTCTTAGACCTCCTATTACCCAGCATTATTCACTGCAGTCCAAGAAATGAGGTGTCATCCTCCTTAGATATGTGCACTTTCCCACCCATGCTGAGCTGTGGCTTCTGTAGGTCTTCACATACACATCTACTTCATGTCAGAAAACAGAAATTTGGAATTCCTGCTCTGTTCCTGTAACTTTCAAGTAAATTACATTCTTTTCATACTGATGGTTGAGAAGCCTGTCATAAATTAGCAAGTTTACACACACAGCTTTCTAAGTATCAAAAGTTCTATTTCAGGGGTTGGCAGCCTTTTGGTGGTATAGCCTCTGACATCCCTTACCCCATTTACCAGCTACATGCACTCACCCTTGCTGCAGATTCCAGTTCCTTCTGCAGTGAGTGCAGGTGCAGGCAGCAGAGGGAAGCACTGTGGGAAGGATGGGTGGCACAGCACAGGTCTGTATCACTGATTCCCCTGTGATTGATAGGAACTTTACAGGCTGGATCAGACCCCTTTGGTCAGATTCAGCTTGCATGCCATAGGTTGCTGACCCCTGCTCTGTTGCTTTTTACTTGATTATTTTATTTGATACCTATGGTTTACTGCAGCATCTTACATACTGTGTCCTGTATTAAGATTAATACAGTCTCAAGTATAAGACTTCACAGCATGCTGTTAAATCTGTCCTATGAAAGGTAGAGAATGACATAGGGAAGTTCAATTTATTGAATTTTAAATTTGAGCGGATCTACTATAATGTGTTTTCTACATCAACACTTACATTTCAAAAATTTCAAATGAAATCTTAACTCTTCTTTCAGGTGGAAGCTGAGAGACGGGCACATGAACAGGAGGAGAACAAAGCAAGTGAGGAGTACATTCAGAAGCTATTAGCGGAAGAGGAGGCTGAACATAGATTAGCAGAAGAAAGGCGAAAAGAGATGGAGGAGCAGCTAAAACGAGATGAACAGCTGGCATGGGAGCTGAATAACAGCCTGGTAAGTTTAGATCTTTTGAAGCATATGCAAGAATGTTTGGCTGGAATGTTAAGACATTTTTGAATTTCATTAGTGAGCTGGTATTAGATACGTGGTGCTTAAATACTGCATTGATCAGTAAGTACTACATTTTAAACAAAGGGGGGAAATACCCTGATTTTTTTACACGTGTTTAGCATACACTTGGAAGTCATATCAGTAGTTTGGTTAATGTTTTTTTTCAGTATTCCCTCATGGCAACACCCTTCTCTGCTCTTGTAAGCTCCTCTCTTCTTTCTTTCTAAAATAAAATCAGTTTTATTTTGGAAGAATATAATTTCTGTTACCTGTGCTTGGGAAGGAGTGAAAAGGGTAATGTTAATATTTTGAAAAAAAACTGCTCTTACAAGAATTCTAACCACTGCTATCTGTAGATGTGGGATATATATTTGGTACCATTTTCCATCTGGTTGTAGTACTTGCCAAAACTGCTATTTAGATAACACCTCTTGTCTTCTAATACTACTGCCTGCAGATAAATGTAACACATGATAAATGTAATGTGTAATCTTCTAAACAACTATACATCTTGTTAGCACTACAGAATTTGTATTCTGAAGCATGCTTATTTTCAGTTTTGTATAACCTCTGTATTTTTACTGTCGTTGAAGAACAAGCACATAGAGGAGCCTACGATTCGCACTTCTTCGCTTGCAAACAGTCTTTCATCTGGCCCCTCCCCAGTTAATTCATGCAAGACAAAGAACAAATCATGCAACTCTGGAGACATTCAGAAGTAAGGTTTCTGACTAATATTTGTTGGTAAACTTCTATAATGCAACCTGTGGAAGAAGGAATATGTTTTCTGGTTTAGAAAGTGCTTCCATGTGTAGCTGAACTTTTACATGTATCTCTATAAATTAGCTTAATAGGACCCTAGTTATGTCTCTCAAATGATTTCCATATTAAATAGAATCTGAATATAGTATTCTTTTTTTCATCTAGAAGGCAGGGTATATATCCACTTTTATAGACTAACTAAATAAAATATCTAAGGATAGAGGCAGAGCATAAGCTTTCATGAACCTAAGTTCACTTCACCTTTTGCTGTGAAAGGAAGTGCAGAAAGCAGAGTTAAAAGGAGAGAGAAATGAGAATACAAAAGGGATTGTGAAGAGAGCTAGGGATAGGGATAGGAGGGAGGAGACAGTGCTAGGAGACAAAAGCAAAGAGCAGTAAACTCATGGGAACAAAAGGGGTCACAAGCCGATTTTGGTAATGAGATAAGAATCCATAGTCCCTGTTTATACCATATTTAATAGAACCCAGTTTGTGGATCATTTCTTGTTTTTCAGTTTCTCATTCAAAGTTTTTTTTTTTTTGCTGGAGAACAGCAATCCTGAGGTCAGTAATGGAGTGTCCAAGGAGGCTTAAGTGTTCTGCCACAGGCTTTTCATTTATTCCTACGCAGAGATCTGTCCCACGTAGACAGCTGATAGATGTTGTAAGCTGGTGATGATGCATATGACACTGGTTGAGTGCAAGTGAGTGCACCTTGGATGTTGTAGTCCTTGTTGTTAGGTCCAGTGATGGTGTGGTCTGTGTTGATGTGGAGATACAGTAGACATTTGGGTTCATTGCAAGGCCTGGTGCCTCAGTGAGGATGGGAGTTTATTAGTCTGTTGTTTGAGAGATGCCGTTTGAGGTTGGGGGATGTAACAGAGACAGCAGCTCCTGTTACTTTAACAAGAAAGTGCAGCAGGCCACTTACTGTGTAGGCAGGCAGCTGAGCCAAAGTTAGCTGCACTGCACTAAGCTCGATCTGTGGGACAGATTTTCTGGCAGCCTGAGAATAAAGGCTGCAAGCAGCTGGGTTATGCTGCAACAGGGAGGAGCTGGCTGGCCAGCAGGTACAAGGGAAAACCTCAGTGCTTGACTAGAGTCACCTGGCTGGAAAGAGCAGTGCTTCAGGGTATTTAAGCCCAGTGCCTGAAGCAAGGCAGGTAATCTAGCCCTGCATGTTGCAGGGAGCAGAGCTTCTGGAAGGAAGGAGCTGCAGGAGACAGTTTAGCAAGCACCCAAACCAACCTTGAGATCTGGGAGGTGAGAGATCAAAGGGAGGGAGGACTTGCAGAATGCCATTGACCCAAAGTGAAGGGAGACCTTTAGTTTGGAAGCAGTTGCTTGTATTTGTGCTGTGGTTAGTTTTAACCCTGGTGAACTGGAAGTAGCTGTCAGGGGAGGTGTGGAAACAACAGGGCAGGGTGTCAGAGCATCCTGCTTGACTTCCCACAAGAGAGGTTAGTGCCACTGGCACAAGAGCCCATGGGCCTGCTGTGGTGGTGCAAGGTATTGATTAAGCATTGCTACAAAGTTCAAGGCCTTGGGTTCTAGTGTTGGGTTGGGAAGAACCTAGGAGAAGCCCAGAGTTTGTGGCCACCAGACTGAGAGCCAGAGACTGAGTGGAGAGGCAAAGAAAAGGGGAGGCTGGCAAGGAGGCAGCCCAAATACAAAATCCCTGACACCAAGAGCCCTGCAAGGCAGTGAGATCCTGCCTTAGGAGTCCTCCCATCTTCTTCATTGAGCAGGGGTAAGATGCCTCCCAATTTAATTTTTCTTTCAACAAGGCACATCAGGAGAGTGGGAAGGTATTCAAGTCGACAGTAGCAGCAGGATTGGCTGTAACATGGTGGAAGGGCCCTCCTTTTCCTAGATCTGTAAGCCAGAACAGGTTTGTCCCCAAAGGCTATCTTGAGATAGTTAGTTATTCTTTTCCAGGAGGAGTTGGAGATCATTAATGATGCATCTTAGGTGTTTAAGCAGGGGGCTGTAAGTGACAGTCAGAGGGGTTCTGTTGAACTTGTCCCAGGGTTGGTATTGTAGCAGGTCAGAGTGAGGTCTGAGTCTGGCTTTGTTGATCTGAATGACTACAGTTTTGGGAGTGTTTTTTAATTGTAAGAATCCCTGCTCTAGATTGTATGAATCCTTTTCATCTGACTTTAATAAAGATTCTGTAGTTGGAGCTAAGTAATTTTGTTGCTGCACAGCCAAGAGCAGAATTAGTCTTTAAGTCATAGAATAATCTGAAACAGACACCAACACTAATCTTGCCTTCTTTGTTTGTCACAGTTAACCCAGAGGTCTGGAGTAACGGGTAGGGTGGGTAGGCTAAATGGGTAGTAATGGGCAGGCTCAATTTTTTCTTAAAGTTTTAACATTTGGGTTTTTTTTCCCTTTCAGATATCTGTCTCCAAAACCTTGCAGTGCCTTGGTATCAACATCGCTCTCTACAGCAAAAGAGCGAGAAAGGAATGGCTCCTTTTCTATGGTAACATGTACCTCCATATGAAGTTCTCTGTTTTACAATTTATTAATAGTTGCAAATTGTATTTTTTTTCCTTTGCAGTATAGCTTGGAAATGCAGAATTGTCATAAGAAAAGCAAATTGCTGTTTACATTGTCAGAGGCCTGTGTTTGGTCCCTGATATAATTCTATCCATGGGCGCACAAAATTTTGTCATTTTATGAAAAGCTGTAAAATCAAACTATGGATTCCAGTTTTCTGTTTTCAATTTTGTTTGTGGCCAAAAAAAAAAAAGTCACCATTAGCTCTTCCTGTTTGAGTTCTACTTTTGTAAGAAAAAGAATCATAACTGCAAACTCAACCTACTGCTGGGAAGGCTGTATTGGTTGTTTTGTTTGAGTTTTGTCTGGTCTTTTTTCCAGGAAAGCAGTAGCACTGAAGACAAAAGATTTATATTGCAAGAAGATGAGAGAGAGGAAATGCCATCTTTATCTCCACAAACCTTCCTCACCAACTTGCAAAATACTGAAGTTAAGGATTCATTTTTAGAATCATGTCTAACTTACTTAAGTGTCCATACTCCAGTAAGGTCTTATCCTGTCAAGAGGGAAGGTATGGCAGATCCACAATATCAGGTAGATGAAATTGCAAATGCAGAATGGGAAGAACCTGAGACTGGACTTCCTAACTCCACAAGAGATGTGGCTAGAAGTGCCTCTGAAAATGATGATTTTACATGTAAAGAAAGCATAAACTTGGGGAAAACTGCAGAAAATAGCACTTCTGTTCAGGAAGCAGCAGATTCTGTTTTTGCCAGCCCCAGTGCAATACAGATCTTGATGAAAGTTTCTGGAAACAATTCAGGTGAGGGAAAAATATCAAATGGGTTACAGAACACTAACGAGACTCCCAAAAGAAAATATTTGGACTCTCCGATAGAAGCAGCCATTGATTCATGTTTGCTGGATAAGAGGAGGAAAACTTTTCCAGAAACATTTGAAGACCAAAAAGAACTGGTAAATGATCTCCATCTGCAAATACATATGGATTTGGAGCAAAAACTTTTGGAGAGACATAAGCAAGAGGAGCAGGATAGACTTCTGGCTCTGGAGCTTCAGAGGCAGATTGACAAAGAGGAAAGGACACTAAACAGACAGAAGGGGTCTCCAGATGAGTACCTTTTGCGTACTAAATTGCCTCCATCTAAGAAGGAATCTCCCACTGGCAGAGGAAGTTGTAAGATGAGAAAGGACTCAAAATCTCTAAAAAATCAGACTGAAATGGCTTGTCGAACCCTGCGAAGAGCTTCCCACAATGAGAACTGGCAGTCCCCCACCAAGCTCCAACTGAAATCACCCAGTGTCAGAGGAGGAAAGGTGCTGAACTGTGTTGTCAACAGTTGTGATTCTCAGGATATCCAGTCACGACCCAAGACTAAGCAAAATACAATTCTTCAGATGTTTAAGAGGTCTGTTTCAGAGTAACAGCTCAGTAGAACTGCAAAGCCACATTTGGCTGGAGGGCAATTAAAGCTGCTTTAATACCTTTCTCTGTATTAGGCAAAGCTTCATGTGAGCAGCTGATCTTAAAATGATTGTATTAAGAGGAGAATCAATCTGGAACACAAGTGTATGCACAACTATACTTTGCTGTTGAGCTGAGGAGCCTCTGATGCCTTCCTTTTTTCTATCAGTTTTAATCTCTTCTTTATCAATGTTGCATCTCTCTTCTTCTGTCCTTAGTAATACTCTAAGTGTTAGAAGATGTTGGTGTTTAACATCAGAACAACTGATGCCCTCTATGGTATATGGTTGCTTCACATTGATACAAGGAATTAAAGCATGTCCTTATTACAAAAGGCTTCAATTCAAGATGAATCTGACCAAAGGGCTACTCTGTATCTTCAGTTATTTGCCCACTACAGGGAATAAGCAGCACAGCCACTCTTCATTAGGTCAAAAGGCTGGCCTGGAACTTTACCATGCATTGCTGCTGGTTGGCAAGGATGTGACAAGTAGCTAGCTTTGTTAGGAATACTGTCCTCAGTGGCATCACTTACAGGTTCCCTGATGCGTTTGTAGCTACTGTTAGGGCTATCCGTATTAGCACTGGGTGAACAAGCAACTGAATGCACCATTTGTTTTAATAAAAAAACCTATTTTTTAGAGAAAATAGAAAAATAAAGGCCCTTTAGCTCTTACAATATTTAAAAACAAGGGTCTTCTATAGATGTGTCATTAGTATTAACAGTTGAAACTGGATTTATAAATGGGAGCCAGTTATCACAGTCTTTCACTGGAGCCATTAAAAGAAGATTTTGGTTTTGTACTGTTTTCTTCCAACAGTTTTATATATATAGATTCCAACAGAACCAGGGTTTCAAACTCGGTTACCACACCCATCCAGATCTGGACCACAGGGTTTCTTGTAGGCTGCATCCAGATCCGCCTGCAATTGTAGGGCAGGCTGTGTCTGGGTTAACTGTGGGTGCTTGAGCCACTATGTTAGCTCAAGGAGATACAGGGATTAAAGCAGCCATGTTCGCCTCATTCCCAAAACACATCCCCAACGGGGCTCTGTTCCCCAGAATTTGCTGGCAGGGGTACAGAATTTTGCCACTGCATAGGTGTCCCCTCTGCTTTTTCATCAAATTAGTTGCACTGTTATAGACTAGAAAAATGCTGAGAGGTGAGCTTATGACAGGCTACAGATATTAGTTAAGATTAAGGTTTTCTTGTTTATCTGTATTCCTTTGCCCTTATTATGAAACTGAAACTGACATTTACATTATGAAAAAACAAAAATCAACTATTGTTTTGTTTTGAATTAACATTTTTTACAAAAAAAAATAGCCTATAATACTGAAGGATTTCTGTAGGTATTCACTAAATATATTAATCAGTATTATAAATAGATTTAAGTTTGGTTCTTATATTTTTCTGAACTACACAGTTTGGGATTACTTATAACAAAAGCTTTCAGAACTAAAACTAAAAATGATGTTTTGAATCTAAGTTTAGTATTGGCCTTTCGGCTCAGTTCAAGTTTAATAAATTAAACCTATTCTTAACATCAGTTTTCAAGATTAAAGCCCAAGACATTCCAGAGTCACAGTAAATCTGTTTCTCCTGACTTAAAATAGCTTTGAACACTACAGACCTTGTACCCTGAATTGATTTTGTCATCTTTTTAATAAGGAAGACTTAACAAGATTACACTTTACTATAAACAACATTTTGAAGTAGTCTGGGGGAAACGTGAACAGTTGAGACAAGCCACGAGTCTGAGTGATTTTTGCCTTCGGGTATTTATGACAACAGTGTTTGGGGAGCTTTATGTACATAGATGGCAACTTCCCTGAAGACCATTTCAAATTAACAAATGCAGTAAGGTGAGATGATGCAACATAAAGAAATGCTCTTGGCTTTGCCCCTCTTATTGCTGCCTCGCCCATTGTGCAAAAGCTTTCACTTGTTATATAATTTAAAAAAAAATAAAGTACCTCACTTATTTTATTCTTTTTAATGCTTACATTTATTCACTCAAACTCATAAATGATTTCCTTCATTTAAAGGGCTTCCTAAAAACAAAATGTTGACTAGATTGTTAGTGTTGGGTCTCAGCATTTTCTGCTATAAAAACTCTGTAATTTCTCTAGCTGTGAGAAGTTTTTGTTTGTGTTTGCGGGGGTTGTAGAATTAGTCGCTACAGACATTGTTAGACTAGCTCCCTGGGCCTCAGTGCTTTCTAGAATATTCTGTTGCATTTCCTTCTGGCTTTGCTCAGAAAAGGGGTTGCTGATCTCAGTGTTGCCAGCATTTGTGGTTATGCAAGTCTCATTATTTGGTAGCTTTCTTAAAGCTACACATTTTGTGGGGTCATGTGATTTAAAATCCCAGCTTGCCCGCTTGCTTGCTTTTTCTTTTTTTTTAAAAAGCTACTATATATTAGGGTTGCAGAGGAACCATAAAATGCGATTCCTGCACACTAAACATGGACAAGACAAAAGGATCCCCAAATGCTATTTTCAAGTCAGTGCCATGGCTTAAGGATGCTTGACTTCTGTTTTAAAAATTCTTTGGTCACATAGCTAAGAAACGTGTTGCTCAGATAAAGCTGGTGTTTAAGAAATTGTGACCTTGAGATTCTTGTTGTGTCATCCCACAAAGGGTATTTTTGATTTCACAAGCTAATTGATGGATAAGCCTTAGTGAATGATACCTTTAAGGCTACAGGTTCATTTTTCTTTGCATACTTTCAGTGCGCATTGGAACACTGACGGTGATACTTCATCTAACAACTTATTTAAAGAAAAACTCCAAAATATATTTTTAAATGAGTATCTAGACCAGTGATTCTCAGCTGGGGTGATGGGAAGCCCTGGGGTGCTCCCAGATCCTTTGAAGGGTGCCAGGAAGTGCAAGGAGATAAGCAGATAAGCTGGGCTCAGGCTTGTCTCTGCCTAGACAATCCTGCACCCTTACTGCCCAGCCCCTGTGTAAAGTGGTAGATATTGTAATATATAAATTCATTTTTGAAATTGGGTGCCACTCCATTCACAAAAGTTGTTGAGAGGTGACTCAAGTCCAAAAAGGTTGAGAACCACTGGCCTAGACCTAGGTTTCCCAGGCAGTTTTTTTGAGCATTTAAAAAGTGCTCTGCCTATTACAATTAATAACAAATGGATGTTTGTAGGCCTAGTTTCATGCCTTATCTCGTATGTAAATTTGAAGCCAACTTGTTGCCTGTAGCATCTAGTTAATCAATTAAAGGCATTTCAGAAGTTATCCTCAAAAGATGGTATTTACTTGATTGTCATCTATACAGAAGGAAATGGTTATGTCAATGTCACTCAGATATGAAAATAAAACTACTAAAAACTTTTACTTTATTCTAAAAATGCAATAGATTCATGTACAGACTATTTACTGTGAAGAGCATACATGCTAAATTTAGCCTGATGCTACAGTTGGATATGTCAGAACCGATTTCCACTAATGCTAAGGTATTTGTTCTCAATGCTGTTTGTGGTTGGTTGATGGCACCTTAAGAAACCAATCATTTCTACCTCTCCTGCCCACAGTCTGCTTCCAAATTGTATTAAAACGCATCTAAAAATTAAGTAAACTTTTCTTAAGCATTAATTTTCCATTAAAATAATTACTGGACTTGGTACAGGGATCTTATAGGACTGGAAATGGAAGATGTGGTTGTTGAAACCACTCCCAAATTTTCCTCACTCCCAGCTGTCTAGCCCACTTTCTTCACACAAAATGTATTTTGCTAAAGTAATGATGTGTGTAAGCTGAATCAGAGGGCTACATACAAAACCTGAGTCTGGGTACAGTTATGATACAGGTCTTTGCCTGAAGGCTTTAGCTTTGGGGTACCTCCATGTTGGGTATTAAGGTAAAGTCACTCTTGGTATCTGCTTAGGGCCCCCACTTATGGAGTCAAGGGGTTACATCAGCCTTTCATAGAGAAAATGTGCTGAGACTTCCTGCTGGTTTAAAAAAACAGCAAGAAATCTTTGGACTAAAGCTTATGCATCCCTTATGCAGTACCAGCTCCTGAAGTGTGTATCTGCCCTGGAGCTGTCATACACAGTGTAAGCTACCCTAAGTGTGGCTGGTAGGATATCTGCTGGAAGCTACAGGTAGCTTAAGAAGAGAGCAAACTACTTCATTTATTTCCATGGGATGATGAGTGAAACCTTCAGTTGTGGAGTCCTCTACTCCCTCAGTAGTGTGCTTTAGGAAGAGGTAGGGGGCATCCTGACTAATGCCTACCTGCTGGGCACCAGCTGTAGAAAGCGGTTTAACCACAGACGGCCAGCTACAGATGGCCACGAGGAGGAGGAGCCCCGCCCCACTCGGCTGTGTTCTCACTGCCACATCTCATTTTGTTGTTAAAGCACCAGCTCCTGGAGTTCTGTGCCTCAGGGAGACTGGTTGAATGTTTCAGCCCTGCTCTAACCTGTGACCCGAGCGGCTCCTGGAGGCAACGTTTTTAAAACTCCAGGGCTATTATTATATTATTGTTATTATTTAACTGAGGAGGGTGTGGTTAATAATAATCAAAACAATGTTGTAATAATAAAAATAATCGCTACTAACAATGGTGATTATTGTTAATAATAATAATTATTATTATTATTATAATGGACAGTGATAATCCTGATAATGGCATGAATCACACACTATGTTCGGGAGGGGCCGCGTCTCGGCGGAAGCGGAGAGATGGCCGGGCCCTCCCGCGCAGGCGCCCTTTGCCCTCCGCTGTGTCCGCTGCAGCTACTCTAAATAAAGCTTGACATTGAAAGTGAAAGCACCGCCCCCGGCGGCCAGTAGGGGAAGGCGGCGGCGGCTGGGGCTCTGCGCCTGCGCAGTGCGGCCGGGCAGGTGGCGTGCGTGTTGTTGTTCGGCGGCGGCGGCGGCGGCAAGATGGCGGCGCACGGGGGCTCCGCGGCCTCCTCGGCGCTGAAGGGGTTAATTCAGCAGTTCACCGCCATCACGGGTGAGGCACGCGGCAACCACCATCGGACGCGGGGCCGGGGCCGGGGCCGGGGCCCGGGGGCTGGGCTACTGCTCCTGGGGTGCCCCGACCCCGGCTGCTGTCAGTGTCAGTCGGCGTCGAGCCGAGGCTGGGCCCGACTGGGGCTGGCAACCGAGCCCCTTTCTGTCGTGGCCGCGGTCGTCCGGGACGGGGTCCCTCCCTGGCCCGGGGAGGTGAAGCAGGCCCCGCTGCCCAGCGCGCGGCCTTCTCCAGTGGGCCTTGCTTCACCGCCCCCATGGTGGGGTCAGAGGTGGGACAGACGCGGCCTGGCGTGGTGGTGGCCCCTCCCGGGAGCCTTAGGGTCCTTTGCAGGGCACCAGGTGGGTTCATACTGCTGGGTGGGATGAACACCAGAGGTTTCCAGTCCTGAGGGTTGAAACCTTTCTGCTTGCTGCTGCTGCAGGCTCCTCTGTGGAGGAGAACGACTTGTAGGTTTCTGTGGTCAGAAAGCAAGTGAAAAGGAAGAGCTGGTACTTTCCCAGGGCTGCTTTGTATCCCTCTGGGGCTGTCTCCCGCCTAAAAAGGTAGAAAGCCACGCTGCTTCTGAGACCTGACAGCACCTTGCACTTGACAGCTCGTTTGACTTCATCCAAAGAAGTTGCCTTCTGAAATCTTTTTGTCTAGACCAGTGGTTTTCAACCTTTTTTCCTTTGTGGACCCCTAAAATATTTTGAATGGAAGTGCAGACCTCTTTGAATTATAAATGTGGGTATTCACATACTTTTGGTTGATCATAGTCCTCTTTCACAGATCCTGTAAACATAGTCTGTGGCCCCCCAGGGGTCTGTGGACCACAGGTAGAAAACCACTGCTCTAGGCTGAGAGAGAGACAGAACACCAGCTTTCATGAACTTGAATTTGCTTTGTCACAGTAGCTGATGAAATGGACTTAAATTCATAAAAGTTTGTCGTCTGTATATCTTAGTCCCTTCCAGTGACTCTCAGCCAGGATGCCAGGCCATGCAGGACTGTCACAAGAGCCTTTAAAGGGTGACATGAGGTATGAGAAGATAAGCAGATAAGCTCAAGTTCAGAGCCCTCTCTGGCTCTTCCTCTTCCTCCATGCCTGGCCCTCTGGAAGGAGAGTAAGCACTGCAATAAAACAGGGTGCTACTCAGTTCTCAACAGTTGTGGAGGGGTGCTTTGAGTCTAAAAAGGTTGAAAACCACTGGTCTATAAAGTGCATATCTACCCTGTTTTCTGCCTGACTTCAGATTAACATGGCTAACTTCCTCTCTCAAAAGATAATCACTCTGCAAAAAATCCTTGCTCCTCTCATTTTCTGAAGATACTTTTATCATCAAAATGTGTTCTCCCATTTTCAACATGGCTACATTTATTTTTTTGAAAAATTCCAAGTGTGGCAGCTAAAACATGTTGGCAAGTTGACCAAGTTTTGGGGTTGAAAATGTCTTGCTGCTGCTGTTAGAAATTGCATCTAAGGCTGCTAGAAAGTTTAGTCTTTATTCAGGTTAACCACAATGAACAAAAGGCAGTTCTTTTTCACACTGTGTGTAATTAAAGTGTGGAACTCACTGCCAGTAGGTGTTATGGATGCTGACAGCTTAGCCAGGTTCAAAAATTGGGACTGGATGAATCCTTGTAGGAAAGAGACATCAGTAGCTATTGTGCATGGGATTTAAGGATACAACTTCTGAAGGAGAACTCATCAGACTTGCATTGTTGGAGGCAGCAAGTGAGAGAGGAACAATGGAAAAAAATCCTGGTTATCCTCAGTTTACTCTCACTTTCAGCATTCATTCCCTGCTACTGTAGACTGGGCAAGATGGACGTTTGGTCTAACCCCATAAATGTCAAGTCTTAATGTTCTTACGTTAACTTTGAGAGCTTGACTTAGGTTGTATGTGTTTAACAGAACTAGTAACTTAATTGTGTGTACTTCAGGGGAATTTCTAGTAACTTGGTTCTTAAATAAGTTACTTTGAAACTTCTCCAAAAAAAGATAACATGTCAGATATGTCTTTCCTTGTGGCATGTGGACATGTCCTTTTTTTAAAGGAACTGAGAGGTTGCTGAACTAGCAGGACTTTACCCAGAGAGCACTATGTTTCTAGGCAAGTGGCATTTTTGTTATTAAACATAAGGAAAAAATATATTCTATGAATGGGATGATATAAGCCACAGGGAACTTCCCTTTCTACATATCTGTAAAATGACATGCTACATTTTACAATTTATATTTTAAATTTTGTTCAAGTTAATGATGGTATCCAGTACAGTCTTGTGGGGTACCAGTCGTTTCAGTGGTCATGTTAAATATGTTATGCCTGTGAGCATTTGTTA
The DNA here is from genome assembly GCF_001723915.1 of Gavialis gangeticus. Classification (NCBI taxonomy): domain Eukaryota; kingdom Metazoa; phylum Chordata; order Crocodylia; family Gavialidae; genus Gavialis; species Gavialis gangeticus. The sequence goes on from NW_017728983.1 coordinate 4,926,015, forward strand.
CAAAATTATTTCTTCTTTCTGGGAAAAATGCTGTGATGTTAGCTTTGACTCATCACCAACTTCCACTTACAGGTGTGATGGGTTACTTGTATTGGTATGGAAAGAACTCTTATAAAACTAGTGAAGTATCTTATGGTTCCATTAATGAATAATGAGGTGAAATAGATGTTTGCCAGTGGGGTGAGGTGGGGGGGCATGCGTGTGGGTGCGTGCACTCCTTTTATTAGGAGAGAACAGCTTTTTCATGGTTCTGATACCAAGAAGAGTGACTGTAAGAAACTGTAATTTCTAAATGTCTTTTTTGCAGTGAAACTGTGTGACTACTTTGTTCATATTTCAAGGCACTTTTTCCCCCCAGAAAGCTAAACTTGGTTTTTGAGCTTTTAATATTTGCAGAGGATCAGTTTAGATATACCTGTTCTTGTCAATTTTTGTCTCTTCCACTGCAGTGATAGCTTTTGAATAACAGAGACCTGAAAATGGCTGTATTCTAGCTGAGTGACTATATATAATGATGCTGAAACTATAGGATGATGTGATCACTTCAGAGTTTAAAAATGTTGTCTGACCATTACTGTCCTATCATCATAGAAATGGATGCTTGTAAATATGATTTGTCACTGAGATTAAAAAGTTTTAATCCTTTTGTCTAGCTGCCTCTAAGTAATATTGCTTTTGCATTTTCTTTTTTTTTTCAGTTAATGTCCCAAAATGTAGTGAACTTCCATCATAATAGTTACTTTGTCAAGCTTTCCTTTGGAAATGGGTCCCATTATACAGTCTTTGTATATTAATGTTAAATTAGTATAATGTTATAAGCCTGAGTAATCAAACACACGGACTGGATGGATCTAGGTCTGCCTCCAGTGGCAGGGTGTGGTGCATTGCTAACCCCACTCTTGGCTCAAGCATCCACAGTGTTTAGGGCTGCTGCTGAAGCAAGTTCCCAAGGGGGTTCTGTATCCAGGAATTCAGTGGCAGGGTGTGTGACAGCAGCATAAAACCTCAGAGGTGCCAGAGTCACTTTGTCACTCAAAGTGACAAAGAGCAGTTAATACCACCACTGCTCCACCCCATCACTAAACTTGTGGCCCCTCCAGGAACACTGGTTTGGATCCAGCCTTCAGCCTGTGTTTGATACTCCTGCTGTAAACCACTTAAAATAATTTTTCCATTTGTTTCCTGGGTCTTGTTCTATTTTCAATTAGCTGGCTGGATAATACAATAAGGAATTAAATGGATAAAGAAAGAAAGACAGTCATAGATAAGTTTCTGTCATAGGTGTGTAGAAATCATTACTGTTTTTTGCATTTTCAGCGGGATGATGAGCTTTCTCCATTTTTTGTGTGAGCTCCAACATCATTCAGCATTGTGGTTGTACTTTATTGCTGTTTAGAAATTTGGATTAGGTAAAGTCTGAAAGCTATTAGAGATTTCTGCTAAATCCTTCAGCTTTTTGTCATGGAGAGATGGAGAAGTCTGGATCTCTAAGAACCAGACTTTCTCCACAGCAAGATATTTAGATCAGTTTTTGTTGGTTCTAAAATTTAAAGTGATAACTGCATTAACTATCCATTTTTACTAACGACTGATTCTTCCAGGAGAAAAAAGGCTTGCTGGTCAGCCATTCCAGCACCTGTTCAGTCCTGCTTTTATTGTTTTCTGAAGACTTCTTTCTTTCATTGCTGCAGGTGCTAGTGAAAGTGTGGGGAAACATATGCTTGAAGCATGCAACAATAATCTGGAAATGGCTGTTACCATGTTTCTGGATGGTGGAGGCATAGCAGAAGAGCCCAGCACCAGTTCGGCAGGGGTATCAGCTGTCCGGCCCCACACAGAGTATGTGCCTGTTAAAACACATCCATGTGAATGCGTAATCTGTCTTGAATAGCATTTAACTTTGAAAGGTGTGAAAATTGGCATAGAAGGCATTTCACTATTGCCCCGGTCACTTATCGTAGCCTGCTGTCACTTTGCTGCTGAACAGTCTTGAATGCTCTTTTGCTTCTCTGATGGTGCCATTCTTACCACTAGATAATTGTTTGATTAGAGTGGTCTTATTGGGAGTAGAAGATCATTCAAGACTACTGAAGAATTACATGTCAGTGTTGCAGCAGTAACGGGTTAGAGAAGTGACGAGTGCAACAGTGGAATGTTTGGATGCTAAAACTAACACACAAGACTCAGTTGGGAGATGTGAAGTTTGTGCTTTGTTATTTTACTTGGGCAGATCCCTGGATCCAACACACACAGGTGTGATTTAGCATGGGGGACTGGCGGATACTATTGTGCTGTGCTGCCTATCCCTTGGACGGCAATCCCCTCCACTTCAGAGACTGACATTATGCTCTTATTCTTGCTGCAGTGTGAACAGGGATCAGTGGCAAGGATAACCACAGGCAGCTGGCCACTCTGGGAGGTAGAGATTTAAAGTCCACAGCTGGGGCCTAGGTTGCAAAAAGTGGCCCATGCCAACAAACGATTGCCAACCCCTGTGCTAGATAGTGTACAGAAGTCTACTAGAGATGGTCCCTACCCCAAAGAGATTATAACTTTTCAGGCTGTAAATTTTTTATGACGTGTCTTGCGTGGATGGTATGTACAAGCCAATCTATGTAAATGTTGTTTCCAGGAGGCACAGAAACTGGGCTTTGCCTTTGTGGTGTCAGTTGTGATCGTGAATGACCTTTTACCGCCAGGTTGCTGATGTGAATTTAGACTGATTTGGATTGGTGGCCAAGACATTGTTAGTTTTTTGGCCTTAGCAAAGCCCTTTTGCTAGAGGGCTTCTTATCTCTCCATAGAAAAAATACAGCAATAGTTTTTTTTTTTTTTTCATGGGTAATATTTCTTATTGGCCCTAAAGAAGGGTCACTTCATACCAGAAAGCTTGTCTGTATCCCTCCCGATTAGACAATTGGCACAGTAAAATGTATCCCCAACAAAAATCCTTGTTTCTCACATTTTTTCCTGGACCACCTCAGCTACAACATCACCCCCAGCTTTACCACCACAATAGCTGCTAAAAAATTGGCATGCTTGTTAGCACAGGAAAGGGCAAGGACTGACTTGATGAAAACTGCATTACCTTCTGGCATATAAGCTTAGTCACTGAAGGTTAGTCAAGTTATACTCAGATATCATAGAGAAGTTTGCAGTGCAGCTCTGTCAGTGCTATCTACTTCAGGGATAAATAGAGCAATTTGACAGTGAAAATAAATCTTGCATCTTTGAGGAAAAAAAAAAACTATCTACTTTTTTCTGTCTAGATATAAAATAATTCGGTGGTGAAGGCACGGCAATAAGTTCTTTCCCAAGAAAGAGGACTGAGTGGGGAAAAGAAGGAACTTCAAAAGGAGCCCAAGGACTTATAACAGTGTATCTTAGATTAAAACAATTGGAGTAGTGCTAGCAGTTATAACTAATGCTAAATACCTTTCGAACTGGTATTGAAGAGAAGTTCATACTCATTGGTATTGGTAGTCGCATTTCTAGATGGATTGTTGTGAATCAGTCTCTTATCTAGCAATGAGCTGAGTCTTCTAAATGCTTTAATTGAAATAAATTGGTTCCATTCAGGAGGCGGCTAGTCCATCCTCTGTACTTCCAACATAGTACATAAATGACTGATAAGTCAGCAAAAGAAATGAAGCGTTGCTCAGTTAGGGTGCACTCAGATTTTCTTGGCCAATACTGATGGCAGGTTATTAACCAGCCATATTGGCTGATACCAATCCAATAGCCAATTTACAGGGTTGCAGCCCAGCAATTGGAGAGCAGTGTCTGACCAGTAAGTCTGTGGCGAGGGAAGGAGCTTGGGGGCACAGATCAAGGCCCCCACAGTGAGGGCAGGAGTGGTGCAGGAGTAGGCGCTGCCCAGCCAAGGCAGTGAATGTGACCTCAAGAATGGGAGGGACCCAGGGGCAGCTAATCCAGAGGGGTGGGGACAGGGGCTGGCTCCGCGCTGCTGTGTTCACTCCTGAGAGAGGCATGAGGGGCATTTGTTCCCCCAAATTTGTGTGTGAGGCAAGGGCGGGCTGACCTGTGTGGGCTCAGGGCCCGGGGGCTACACCAGCCTCTTCCCAGCAGGCAGGCTGAGCCAGGGCTGTGCTCAGGGCAAGCAGTGGTGGTGGCACTGGGAGGGGTTGCTATAGGTAATATTAGGGTAGCTGTAGGCCCCCCTCCCAGTGCTGCCACTGCCTGCCCTCCCCAAGTGCCGCCCCAGCCCAGTCCCCGCACTGGGAAGAGGCTGGCGCAGATCCTGGCCCCGAGTGTGTGGTCTGCTCTCATCCTGTGCACAAATCTGGGGGGGCACATGCCTCCTGTGCCTCCCCCGGGGGTGTGTGCAGCAGCAGGGAGCCACCCCTTCTCCCCTCCCCCACTGCACCCCTGGAAGAGCTGCCTGTGGGTCTGTCCTGCCCCTGTCACATTTACTGCCCTGGCTGGGAAGCGCCTGCCTCTGCCCCACTCCGTCCCTCACCTGGGGACCTCAATCTGCTGCCACCATGCCAATTCCTCCCCACAGAATTACTGGCCAGATGCTGCTCTCCAAGCTGCCAGGCTGCACTCCTGGCCATGTGCATGCTGCGGCTGTGCACATGCACGTGACATTTATCAGTAACATTATCAGCCAAAACAAGCTGATGGCCGATAATGTTAATTTTCCCATTATCAGTGCCGATCTGATATGCAACTGATATATTGGTGTACCTCTACTGCTCAGTACTATGTAGGCTCTAGTCTGCACTCTTTTTTGTGTGTTTGGGGGTTTTTGCCTACCTTCATACAGAGAACCCCGGTTTCCATTCAGATTTCTCAGATTCACTTCTGTGAAGTCTTTGACGTACTTGAAATGTACTCACTAAAAAATGTATTCTTGTACGTTATCTTTACTTAATGCTTGGTATATATATTATTTAAATGAGAGGAAGACAAAGGAAAGCATAGGTCTTTACTTGACAGCAAAGGAAGGCAAAAACAGGTGATGTAGAGAACAATGAAGTATTCAATGCATCTGGGCTTCATTCTTCACAAAAAGGTGAATAAAAATAAGCTATGACCAGATATAAAGTAAAATTAATTTTCATAGGGACATGGAGCGTAGGCTACAAAAGAAGAGTGGGTTACAGTTAGTGTAGATATATTTAAATCATCAGAGCCTGGTGAAATTCACCCTAAAGTACTTGGGGAACCAATAGCTTCAATTTCCTTTGAGAGCTCGTAGAACTTAGGAGAGTCTCAGAGGACTGAAAAAAATAAATTTAGTACTAAAGTTTAATGTTAAAAAAGGGAAAGGGGGAGGGACCCAGGGAATTACTGACTACTCAGCCTAACTTAGATCTGGGGGCAGATTCTGGACAAGATTAAGCAGTTTATAAGCACCCAGAAGATAAGAGGTAATAAATTGGTAACATGCGTTTGTCAAGAACAAATACCAAATCAACCTAGTGTCCTCTGACAGGATAACCAGACTAGAGGGTGAAAGGGAGTTTATATCTTGACTTCAGGTTTTTGAAACAGTACTGCACAACTGTTAAGCAAAAGAGGAACAGAATATTTAATTTTATATTAAATCAGAATAAGGTAAATGCATAACTGGTGGAAAATCCTTATGGTTCACTGTCAAACTGGGGTGCTGCCAGTATCTCTTTTGAGCCCAATACTCTTTAGTGTGGTCATTAATACCTTGGGTGATGGAGTCTACTTTTCAAAATTTGCAGAAGACATCAAGCTGCGGTGGGTTTACAGGCTGTATGGAAGACAGGATCAGAATTCAAAATGATCTTGATAATGTGGAGAGAATCCAAAATTGACCAGATTAATTTAAATAAAAGCAAGTGCAAAGTACTACCAATAGGAAGGATTAAACAAATGAATAAATGCAGAATAGAGAGCAACTGACAGCCATACTCCAGAAAAGGACCTGGATGTTATGTTAGATAGATATATTCTAGAATGTTTTAACAGGAGTATCGTATATAAGACACAGGGGATGATTATTTTGATGAACATCTTTCTAATTATTAAGGCAATGAAGCACTAGAATTGTCTGCGTGGCTATATGCCTGTAATCTTTATTCAAAACAAGATAGATATCTGGTAGGGACTCTCTTGTTATGTCTGATCCTGTTATGGTGTACAGGGTTGGACTAAGTGATCTCCTGAAGTCGCATACTGTAATATCTGATTTAATTCACTAAGAGCCTTAGGACAGGAACTGGTATTTTTGTTTTATGCTGTAGTTGCTTAACATCCTAAAGTGTTGTTTCTTTCTGGTAGGGATGAAGTGCGAGCACCAATTCCACAAAAACAAGAAATTTTGGTAGAACCTGAGCCCTTGTTTGGAGGTAAGTTTTTTATGTTCTTTTTTTTTTCCCCTTGTTTTTAAAGTCCTCTCCAAATTGGGTGGGTGACAAGGACACTGTATTATAACTCACTGAGAAACGGAAGTGTATCTGTGCCTTTTGCTACTAGGAGAGCAGCTTTTTAAAGGAATCATGAATAATAAATTGAGTACAACTGGGAGTGCCTCTTGTTTGAGATGAAACAATACCCAATTAGCTGTGCTAAATTTACCACTCCTGTAAATTGAGCATGGTGGCTTGAGAGTATTTTTGCAGTGTAAGGATAGGTGAGACTACTTCCAGACTAGAGATGTTGGTAGACGTAAGTGGGAGTCTGGAAAGTTTCATGCTGACAAGGAAAGAAAGGGATAGATTGAAGACAACCAGAGAATTGAAGGGAGATGAGAGAATCATAAATGAGGCCTGATGAGTATGAAGAATGATGACAAAGGTGTTGATGAGATAAATATGGAAGAAAAATGTGTCTAAGCATTTCATTTCTATTTGGTACTTGGTTTCTTGAATCATCTAAGCTGCTTATCTGTAATAGAAATGTTATCAGAGGCTTAGGCCTTTTCTATACTGCCAAGTTCTGCTGGCATAGCTATTTTGGCTGTGGGGTGTGAAAAGATCTTGCTTTGTCCATGACATCTCTGCCAGCAGAATCCCTGATGCAGTGCAGCTCTGGCAGGAAAAGAAAGCTTTGGCTTTGGCAGCTTTTTTGACTTTGGAGGGGCCCAGCTAGTAGTGCTGATGCCATAGTATAGACCACAAGTGCCAAACATGGCTGTGGGCTGGATCTATCCCACAGAGATGTGTTATCTGGCCTGCAGAGCTCCTGGAGGGGCCAGAAATTGGTGGGTGGGCCAAGCAGAGGTAGGGCCCACCACTGAAAGCTGTAGTCACACTGGGGATAGGTGTCAGTGGTGATGAGTGAGCCATGGCCACAGTAACCCCCACACCTCCCTGACACTGCTCACCCTGCCAACTGATCC
>NW_017728983.1:4938353-4960187 GCF_001723915.1 Gavialis gangeticus
CCCACCCCCACACCTCCCTGACACTGCTCACCCTGCCAACTGATCCAGCCACTGAGGAACCCCATTATCTGAATCCAGCATGGGGGGGCAGAGCACTGGGTGTGTGACACCCCTGGTGTAGACTAAACAAAATGTTTCCAAGTGAGAGGTTCTGCGCATAATACAGCTAGAAGCTAATGCAGTGGGTTTTGCAGTGTAAACCCTAATGACTCACTTGACACAATGCAAGGGAATGATCGTATATGCATATATTTTAAGGTGGTAAGGGTCATTTTTCCACTTGTAGTTCCACTCTCATTTAGAAAGACCAGAAATTTGAAATGTATCACACAGGACTTTTTTCTTTAAAATTTGTTTTTTATCTTATTCTTGCTTTCAAAAGGTCTTTTCCTTCAACTGAAGGGCTAGAGGGAAGATTGCTTTTCCTGCTAGTTAAAACATTGTTCCTATAAGAAAGAGATTGTTTACATTATGGTGTTAGCCAGGAGCAGCAGTAATTGTTCAAAGTAGGGGGTGCACCGATAGGGATTTTGGAGGCTGATACCGATAGCCAATTTTTAAGGGGGCATATTGGCCAATACTGATCCAATTTCTGATACAGCTTGGAGAGCTGTGTGTAGCTGGGAAGTCTGTTGTGGTGGAAGGGGGTTGTTGTGGGGAGGGGGTGGTGGAGATCAAGGCTCCTGCAGTGAGGGAGGGAGTGGGACCAGAGCTGGGGTGGGGTAGGGCGCAGGGCAGAGCCATAGCTCATCTGTGGGGTGGGGGGATGGCTGCTTCTACTGCATGCACCCTAGGAGGGCATGAGGAGGGGGGTGTCCCCTGGATCGGTGTGGGGCAGTGCAGGCCACAGCTGCAGGCCAGGACCAAGGCTGTGCTGGGCTCTTCCCAGTGGGGGCTGGGCCAGGGCCAGGGCTGCGCTCAGGGCGGGCGGCAGCAGGGCATGGGGGGGCCGCAGCCACCCCAAAATTCACCATAGTCCCCCCCCAACCCCCTCTCTTAGCACTACCACTACCCGTCCTGAGCGCAGCCCCGGCCCAACCCCTGCCAGGAAGAGCCTGGTGTGGCCCTGGCCGCAGCCTGCAGCCGCCGCCTGCCCCACCCTGCGCAGATATGGGGAGCGCACATGGCCCCTCACCCCATGCCCTCCAGAGGTTCGTGCAGTGGTGGGAGCTGCTCTGTGCCCCCCAGATGAGCTGCTGTTCTGTCCCATGCCCTGCCCCACCTGGGCAGCGCCTGCCCCAGCCCCACTCCCTCCCTCACTGCAGGGGCCTTGATCTGCCCCCACATGCTCCTTCTCTCTCCCCTCCCCTTCCACCACAACAGGCTTACTAGCTGCACTCAGCTCTCCATGCTGTCAGGCTGTGTTTCTCACCACCTGTGTGCTGCACTGCAGCTGTGTGCATGGGCCATTAATTGGCCACATCAGGCCAATTTCCAATATAACCAATTTGCTTTATATCAGTGCTGATCCGATATCAGACCGATGTATCGGTGCACCTCTAGTTCAGAGTCCTATTGTTCTAGCCACTGTACAGGCATATAACAAAAAACAGTCCCTGCTCCAGAGAACTCGTAATTTAGGTGTAAAGAGATTTAAGTTTGAATTTGCATGGGGTATCTCCTGACAGTGAGATTGAATTATCTGCTTGAAACAGAAAATAACAATCTGTAGGTAATTTATTTACATTTCTAGTGAAATCTGATCATGTTGAACTGTTCTCAGATTAACATGCGTGATGCGAGACATTTATCTGAAACTGAAGTAGGATTAACCTAATCTTCAAAAAAGTGTTAATTCTTGTAGCAGTCCCTAATTTGAGAGGGGTTTGTGCGCACTCGGTAATTAAGCTCCAAAATCTGTATTGGAACACTTGGGTCTGAAAAATGTGACTTATGTACAGAGCAGATCACTTGGTGGGGACAGAACAAATGTGCTTTTCTCCATAGACATTAGACAAGGGAGATGTCCATTACAGCATCCAGTCAGTCTCCTTGCAAATAGGTTTTTAAAAGCAAGCCTTAATTTGGTATAATTCATATTGTGCTCTCCTCCCATTTACTTTGTTTTGCTCTTTGCACATCTCCTGCAGCAATTGGACTTCCCTTGAAAATAGTGTCTTCAAGTCATTTTGTTCCTGTCTTAATTGTTAGGAGAGAGATGCGAGAAAATTCACAATTAATCTCTGTAGGTTGTTTTTTTTGTCATGACCAACCAGAAATACTCGGAAACAACTGCTCTAGGTGGGTACCACATAACTTCAGCCCAGTTCCTTACCCAAACATGGCAGAGGACTGTGTGAGAGAATGGCCCAGATAGAGAATTGGAATGGTGCCTCTCCTCCTTCTTTCTTATGTCCAGAGGCAGCTGCAAAGAGCTCATTCAGGGCTCTTCCTTGGAGATACAGTGATGCCTGGCTCCAAATGGAGGAACCTTGCTATTGTCCACCCAGTCCAACAGCCAGGAAGAGGCTCTGGGTAAGGAACCGTGCGGAACTGAACTGGGGAATACCCTGGGGCTAATTATCTCCTTTAGCAATTTTTCATCCACGTTTTTTTTTTCCCTCTATTGATCATGCAGTACACACAGGTTTTTCTAAAGCGCATCTTGCCTGTCTTGAATATCCTGAACACGTTTGTTAAAGAGTATGGTGAGACTCTTCATTAAGTACTGCAGTGGTCAAATAGGCAGAATAGCACCCAGCTTGGATAAACAGATTGGAAAGTTTTTCCAAACTTTCAGTAGCAACTTGTATTTCTTTTGAGGAAAAATACTAGTGAGGGAATGGGCTAAAGTCAAATGTGGTGGGAAATTTGAAGAAATCTGGAAATTGCAGCAAAAGCCATGTTATCTGGCACCTTACCAACTGGAAAGCTTCACTAACTGGCATCTGTCAATCTTCCGAGGGATGTGGCAGAAGTGAAACTGGAAGTCCCGCTTCCAGTTTCACCGCTGCAAGCCGAGTCCCACTTGCTGTGATTCTTCCTTGTGGACTGCAGTCTGGGGCAAAACAGCCTGCGTGGAGGCCCCCCCTCCCTGTCCCCTGGCACACGGATGCAGACACATGGTGCACTGGACGCAGCATATTTGATTAACTATCATCCCCCATTCCAGGGGGATGCTGGATAACAGAGCTTTTGCTGTATACGTTTACCTGTTTATTCTGTTATCCCATCCTTCACCAGTTATATTACTTCTCACACCTGTGCCTTGGACTTTCAGCACTTTGTACTACATATTTGTGGTATGCCGTTGTTCTTAAGTTTAACTCTAAAATTACATTTGAAATACTTTTTTTTTTTTTTCTCTTAAGCTCCTAAAAGACGCAGACCTGCCCGTTCAATATTTGATGGCTTTCGGGATTTTCAAACAGAAACCAGTAAGTGTCTGTGGATGTGTAAGGTAGGGTTTCTAACTTCTCTTGTGAAATAAAACTTCATCATCTATTAGCTGTGTTCATTGGTTTTGGTCATCAGATAGAGCTCAATATTAAAATTATTGCCTACCGCATAACAAACTTATTCTAAAACTACTTTACTAATCTTTAATTTAAGTGTTGCCATTACAACTTACTGACAACGTCTGATTCCTCATGTACATTTGTATTGTGGTAATTTTAGATAAATTTTAAATAAAGTTATGAGGTGGTTAAGTCATGAAAATACAAAGCTTGGCATATATTATATCAGGCATAAAGGCTGTAGCCATGCTGGTCTATAAAGAGTACATTATAGACATTATCCCAAGTACTTGCTAATCTTATCATAAAATAAAATTGTGTGTTGTGTCATAGTACTGGACAGATACGAGAAGAGTATACGCTAGTCCGGAAAGACCTTAGTAACCTAACCTAATTTAACCATTTCTCTTCCTTCCTTTCCCTTCCTCCCAGTGGTGAGGTGTGGAAAGGGGGAAAGTGTGCTGGAGAAATTGAGCTCTCTTTTACGGGGAGGGGTGGGGCATGGATGTCTTTTGTGGGCCATGTCACTGCTCTGGCATTTTTAATTTCTGGGTTGGTCCTGAGTTTGTATTAGCAGCAGACAGCCTTTTTTTATTAAGGCAGTTAACCAATTACTATTACCTCCTCTCACCTACATGCAAGTCTCTAAGTGACTGTAGCTGGATGGTGGTTCTGATCAAGTGCCTGGAGCTGGCACAGCAGGTACCATCCAGCCATGCAGAGTAGGACAGGAGGTAGCCCAACCTGTGTGTTGGGGAGGGGGGGGCTTCACGCATCCCGGGGGGGATGCCAGGAGGGTGAAGGGGGCATGGCTTGGTCCTGGGGGGAGGGCTCAGCCCCAACCTGACCTCATGGGGGAGGGAGAGATGTGACTTGGCTCCAACCTGGCCCCATGGGGCAAAAGGGGGCTTGACCAGGCCTGTAGGGGAAAGGGAGTGTGGTCATGCCCTGCTGGGGGTTGCAGGGGAGAGACACCTTTGTGCAGGGGGCATAGCCTGGCCCTAACCCAGCCCTGTGGGCAGAAGGTCATGTGGCCTGGCTCTGACTGGCTGCGCAAGGCTTGGAACTTGAGAATTTGGCAGGCGTGAGGGTGACCATATTAATGGCTGTTGCTCCCCCTCTGTGCCAGATTTCTCAACCTGTGGGGGACCGCATAGGCCAGATGCAGTGGCTCCTCAGGCTGCAGTTGGGCCACAGGCTAGAGGTTGAACATAAAATATTCTCTGTTGCTTATTTAGGATAATTACTGTTTTTATATGATGGCAAATGGGCAGAGAACACAGTCTGTATGATCATGACTGGGAGAAATGATGGCCACAAGACGTTCTCAAGGGGCGCATCTACACATTGCCCTACAACAGCATTATTACTGCCCTGTGCTTTAGTACTTCCTTTTGGAAGTACTAAAACACAGCACAGTAATTGCGCGTACTGCAGCATATGTATGGTGCATGGTTATTTTTAGCAGCTGCTTTGCCATAGCAGCGCACTATAACGGACTGCTCTGCTACAGCAAAGTAGCTGCTGGTCACGTGGACCTGTGGATACTATGTCGCCATAGCAATGTGCTACAGTAACATAGCATCATGTGTAGATGTGCCCAAGAGGTGGTACACACTACAGAAGACTTGAGAACCCCTGACTTGTCAGAGGTTATTGTATTTGAGTTCCATCAGTGAAGGGATTCAATTCAATTCAAATGTGAACCTAAAAGAATATTTTGTTAATATACAGAAATATCTGATTCTCTCCGAGATGCCTTTTGGTGTCAAGAAAGTTAAAGGAACAGAGAAAAATCAAAATACGAATATTTTGGGGTAAGCCAAGATTAAAAAAAAAAAAAAAAAAGAAAATTTTGGGGTAAGCCAAAATTAAAAAAAAAAAAAAAAAAGAAAATTTTGGGGTAAGCCAAAAATAAAAAAAAAAAAAAAAAAAGGCCAAGGGGGAGAGCCTAAAGTTAGATTCCTAAATCAGTATCTAACCTGACCAATTCCACTGATGTTAATGTTTCATTAGTCAAAATATTTAAAGGTAGCTGCTGAAAATAGGGACAGTTGCTTGCATTCCTTATTCCTTATTATGGACTTTGAATCCTACATTTGGGCTCCCATTCTTAAACTCTAAGCACCACACTAGGTTGGTGCTTTAGGAGGTAAAGGCAACATAATGTACTGTTGTGAATATTTTGTCTCACTCAACTCCCTTTTTTCTGGGGGCGGCACAGTTCGACAGGAGCAGGAGCTGCGGAATGGAGGGGCAGTAGATAAGAAACTCACTACCCTTGCAGACCTCTTCAGGCCTCCTATTGACCTGATGCACAAAGGCAGCTTTGAAACAGTAAGTGTCCAGCTTTTTCAGCATTTGTGTTAGTTGGGAATAACCTGAAAGTCTTACATCAGCATGTGTATTCACACTGATTTGTGGTATCATTGTGGTCCATTGCAAGAAAACATACTAAATACCAGTGGCTGGGTTATTGGATGAAGAAATACATGCTAATGAATTGGAGGGCTAACCTCTAGCTGCAAGAGAGTGGACCACTAACTTCCATTTCTGAAGTTGATGGCTTCCCTGGCCAACTTTTACCTCCCTTTTTTTTTAAAGGGTGGTGGTCTAACAGATGTAGTGAAAAATTTCACTGCATGAACAATGCTTACCAGGGTGGAAAGAACTTAGTTTGCATTCAGCACAGATGCTGTGGCTTGAAGGTCTTCTGTGAATGCATAGTATTGCTTTTCTTTGCCTGGTGTTAGTGAAAAAATATTCTACGGATCAGTTATTTTGATTTCTTAAAAAAAAAAAAAAAAATTGATTTAGGTGTCTACAGGTTCTAGAGTTAACTCTATTCTAAACAAAAGGCTGTGGGACACGCAATTATTTGGGCCAGATGGCCACTTAGGGAGTTTAGGTGAGCTGTCATGGGCCAGGTCTGCACCCTCCCTCCCCCTGCAACAGCTCACCAAAACTCCCTAAGTGGCTCTGCCCTACTCTTGGTCAGGCAGATAGGATGGGGCTACAAACAGGGAGCTGCATCCAGGAGCAGGACAGCCAGGCAGGGCTGGAGCTGGGATTGGGATTACAGGGTGGTGACAGTGCAGGGCTGAGGCCCAGGGCAGAGCCATGATCTGCTCCTCACATGTCCCTGCCTGTGGAACTGGCACCTGTTATAGGGGCAAGTGGGGAGCAGTAGATAGCAGCTGTGTACCCTGAGCCCCAGCCCTATGTTGTCACTGCTGGGGTTGCACTGATAAAGATTTTCTTGGCTGATTACCAATAGTCGATTATTAACCAGCCATATCAGCCAGTACTGATCCCATAACCAATTTACAGGAATGCATCTAGGTAGTGTGGACAGCAGCGCCCTGCAGATAAGCTTGTGGAGGGCGGGGTGGGGGTGGGGGCGGGGAGCAGATCAAGGCCCCCCGGTGAGGGAGGGAGTGGGGCTGGGGCTGGGAGCACCGCCTAGCCAGGGCGGTGAATGGGACTCGGGGCAGGGAGTGGGACAGAGCCCCAGGCATCTCATCCAGCAAATCCACATCCCAGCCTTTAAAAATGGCAGTGGGGACACTTGAACTAAAGCTTGTTAAATGAGCTTTAGTTCAAATGCTGCTGCCACCATTTTTAAGTGCAAGGATGCTTTTAACCAGAGCAGGGTGAGGGCGGATGTGGGCTCCTCACTGTGGGCTCAGGCCTCTCTGCTCTGCTGCCTTTGCCCCAGGGCCCCTGCATCAGCCATGCATCTGCTGCCTGCCTGGCAGCAGGAGGCACAACTTGCTGCTACCACTGCTGCTGGGCAGGCAGGGAACATGCAGCCAGCATGGAGCCCCTGGGGCAAAGGTAGCAGAGCGGAGAGCCTCAAACCCATAACGGGCAGCCTGCATCGGCCCTGCGTACAAATCCGGGGGGGGGGGGCACATACCCCCCATTCCTGTCCTGGGTGGTGCATGCAGTGGTGAGGAACCACCCTTCCCTCCCCACCCTATCCTGCACACCCTAGACAAAATCGCCTGCAGCTCCGGCCTGCTTCCTGCCCCCGCCCCAGGTCCCATTCACTACCATGGCCGGCCAGTGCCCCCAGCCGCTGCCTCTGCCCCAGCCCCACTCCCTTCCTCACCATAGGGGTGGGGAGGCTGAATCTGCCTTCCCCTCCGGAGACTTACCTGCAGGGCACTGCTCTCCACGCTGCCTGGCTGCATTCCAAGACACGTGCATGCATGTGGCTATGCGCATGCACATGTCATCCGGGAGCCCTGGCCAGAGGACATGTTCTGTTTATTGGTGACATTATCGGCTACATCGGCCAGAAAAAGCCAGTAGCCAATAACGTTCATTTTCCTTTTATTGGTGCCAGTTCAATACGGCACTGATATATCGGCGCACCTCTAGTCACCACCCAGTGATTCCGGGTTGTCCCTGTGCCTGGGCCAGGTGGGGCTGAGGGACCTGCTGTGGCCAGACAAAATCCCTTGGCAGGCTGGATCTGGCTCATGAGCTGTATTTTGCCCACCCCTGGTTTAAGTGGTAAGAACTGCTGTGCTGAGCCAGATCCAAGGTCTTTTGGCCCAGTATCCTGTCCCTGATGGTGCAGAGTAGTGGGTGTTTTAAGAAAGTAGAAGAAACTGGACATGTAGCCTGATAAGTCCTCTGTCATAACTTTCCAGTTACCAGCAGTCATAGGTTTAAGGATATCCTGAGACTGAGGCTACATCTTTACTCTTTTGTTTAGTAGCCCTTGATGGACCCATCCTCCGTAAATTTGTCTAGTGCTTTTTTTTCCTCCAACCCACTTATACTACTGAACTCCTCAACATCCTGTGTCCGTGAGTTCCACTTGTAATTATACACTGCATTTGAAAAGGTACTTCCTTTTGTTGAACCTGCTGTCTGATTTCAGTATGTGTTCCCTACTTCTTATGTTCTCAGATGTAATGAATAATTCCATACTCACTTTTTTCCACACCATTCATGACTTCATAAACTTATTTTCTCTCAGTTGTTTCTGTTTCTAAGCTGAAGAGTCCCAGCCTTTTCAGTCTCATGCCTGGAAATTGTTCCATAGCCTGATCATCTTTATTGCCCTTCCTGCTACCTTTTCTGGTTCTTTTGTATCCTTTTTTAAGTGAATGACCAGAACTGCATGTAATACTCAAGGTACAGGTGCACCATGAAATTATATAAGGACGTAAGGATGGCAGGGTGGGGAGAACAGTTTAGTTTTAAATTCCTTTCTTGATGATTCCTAATGTCTTGTTGGTCTTTTTGACCTCCACTGAACATTGAGCTTATGGTTTTAAAGAACCAACCACAGTGACTCAAAAGTCTCTCTTTTGTGCAGTAACAGCTCATTTCAAGCCTATGACTGTTTAGATAGTTACTTTTTTTTTTCCCCCTTGTGCATTTCTCTGGACTTATCAATACTGAATTTTATCTGCCACTCTGTTGCCCACTCTCTCACTTTTGAGAGATCTTTCTGTAATTCTTCACCAGCAGCTTTGGCTTTCAGTATCCAGAAGCATGTACTGGAGTAGGGGGTAGCCAAACTGTGGCACATATGCCATAAATAGCATGGACAGCTTCTGTGGGTGTGGCACACAGCAGATACAGCAAAGAGCAGAAAACAGTGGCAAATCAGGATCAGAGTGGCACTTGAGGAAGGTGTGGAGCTAATTTATGGCATGTCTGCTAAAAAGGCTGGCTCCACTGTACTAGAGACTTACCATAGTTTGACCATGCTCTAGAACAAGTCTGTGGGGTTCCAGAGAAGTGATTCTGGACTTTGGGTTAGGAAGTCCTGTTGTGATCAGCTTGGTCCTATGAGAAGACACTTGACTCTTCTCATATCCTTATACATAAGGCTCCTTTCAGCAATTTAACACCTGCACTGCTTTAACACTTAAATGCCTGTGTGTTACATGAATATGATGATAGTGTTATGACAAACCTTTTTCTGTAAAAATATTTGTATTTCACCTTCCAGCTACTACCCTAATTACCTCTTCCCCCTGAGTTCCCTGGGCATGTAATCTGTTGCTATTAGTTCTATTGATTCACTTTTCATTCCCCTCTTGTTAATTCTTGTGCTCCATTAACATTGCTGTCAATATGTTTACCTTCCTAGCCAAGACTATAAGACCTGTTAAAATCTCATTCTTCATCTGGCTCTTGACACCAGCTCTCTCCCTCATCCTCACAGTTCTATCTTCGCTAAATTTGTATGTAGCTGGTTCTCAATTTGTCTTGAAGATCAATCGTCCATTGAGTTCATCAGTTTCTTCCAGGGCTTGGCTACTGAAGCCCTGAAGCTAGATGAGTGGGCCTCTGGTCAGGTCTCAAAGTTTGTGCTTCTCATTTGTGATGTGACACTCTCTCTCACATCTCATTCTGCTGTCCTAGTGACCTAAACGTCTTGTAATAAAGATTAGATTTAAGCTTTTTGTGGATAGAGACCATATTTTATTTGTTTCGGCTCCTAGTGAGGTCCCTGAGGGTCTCTAGCTGGTGTCCCTAGTCGCTACTGTAGCATATATCCTCAATTTTCTCACCTCCGGAAATTCATCACTCTTCTGTCAGTGGATGGTTTTTACCCTCTTCACCTATCTTTTTCCATCTTCACTTGTAACTCTACCTTTGTAGGCTGCTGCTTTGCTTGGCACAATCATCTCTGCACTTAGCAATCACAGATCTTTTAGAGATCCCTCTTTAGAACTTGTCCCCGGATAGCTGCAACTCAAGCATTCTGTTTACAAAATCTCGTATGTCTCTGGCAGTTCTAAGGTTATATGTCAAAATTCTTGCATCCAAAAATATTTACGAATTTTATCAGCTGCTTCTTATGCCTTTCATGCCCTTGTATCTTGATGCCAGCTTTTTGTTTAAACAAATGTTTGTGTATTGGATTCTAAGCTCCTTGGAGGGACCAGCTTTCTACCTATAATGTGCCATACAATTCTGTGTCATTATGCAAATTATCACTGGAGTGGCTATATCCATTGTAGTAAAGGTTGCACAAGCCTTTCTAGTTTTGTATCATTTGGGGTTGAAATTTTCCAGCATTGTTCAGTAGCCTAAATTGTGGTTTATATTGAAAATAACTGGGTTATCATGACTGAAAAGTTTGGTGGATTCAAACTCTCAAAGTATGTTAATAGAAGTGTGGTCTGCCTCGGGCACTTTGTTGATCTGTAAGCTGGAAAATTTCTTCTTTGAAAAAATCCCTCACACTTAAGAAATGTCATTCAAAAGTACCTAAAAGCACTGAGACATTACTGCTTTAACATGCATTTCTTTCAAGAAGTTAGGAAAAGTGTGTATTTTGAGAACAGTATGGGATTAGACTGCATGTCAAAGATGCAAGGATGTGGAGTTAAGATTGGGCATGCTACTTTAACTGGCATTTCTTGACACATGAATAATTGACTTTGCAGCCAATCGCTCTTCCTGCGGAGGTGGGCCACCTGCGCCACAGTTGCCCCAAGGGGCATGGGTTGCTTCTGTTTGTGGCACATGGCAAGTTAGGGAAGGGACAGGCAGCATTGCAGCAGATTGGGCAGGAAGAAAGAAATAAAGCAGCAAATTGGGTAGGGAGCACAGAGAATCGAGCAAAAAGCAGAGCAGCAGATCAGGCAGGAAACATAGGACTTAGAGCAGAAAACAGGGCAACAGATTGAGCAAGGTATGTGGATCAAAGTGACACTTAGGGACAGGGCAGGGCTAATTTGCGGCACACGTGTCTAAAAGGTTGGCCCCACTGGAATAAGTAAGGCATGAGCCAAAACTTAAATATGCGCAACACTTAACCGTCTGGCTGGGGTAACAATATAGATCAGAAGTAAAATGTGGAATTTTAGGGTAGGCTTTATTGTAGAATAATTGAAAGAGAGAAAAGTAAATGTGCAAAGTGAAAATAGTGAAGTTAGAAGGGGGCCAGCCCAGATCAGAAATGGTAAATGGTGAGCATGTGTTCCTTAAGGAGCAAAAGGGAATAATGTTCCCACAGAAGGTCACAAGTGGGAAATTGGTTTTGTTCTCATGCCAAAAGTGTGATTTCACATGTCATACCCCTCTCCTCTTCACCCCCTCCCTCCTGCCCCCTCCTACTTTCCTGCTAGGCATATTTTACAGTATTTGTGCAGGATACATAACTAGAAATGTGGCTATCGCATTTCAGGTGTGTTGTTATGCGTGTGTAAACAACTATTCATACTGTACCTAGCACTAACTTCTAATGAGTAAAATATTCACCTGTATCTTCAGTGTGTTTTTCTTTACAGCAATATTTTTACTTAATTTCTTCAGAGTTTGATGTCACTGTCTCCATATGAAATGTGCTGCTTAGTTTTAGTATTATAAGGGTGTTTCCTAGCTGCGAGCTCTAAAGGCAAATTTGGGCATATTCTTCCTTTCACACGACTAATAATAAATAAGAGCCTAGTTTGACTTCAAAACCTCACTGCTTGTACAACCCCCCATCATCTTCGTATGAGCAAAAAGAGGTAGTTAGGGCTGTGCGACGCTTCGGTCCCTGATTTGATTCAGCAGAGATTTGGCCTGATTCAGTGGTTGACTCTCTGAATCCAAATCAAATTGGAGCGCCCTTTAATCTCTCCGAATCGATTTGGAAAGGTTCAGCGATTTGGACGTAGGCACAACTTTAAATGTTTTTTCTACATACCTCTAGGTAGCAGGTGGCTTGTGAATGCTGGAGTGTATGGAGTGTCCCACAGAAGTGCAGGGGGCTCCCCAGCATGCTCGGCAGCAGACCTGGAAATAGACCAAAAGCACTTCCAGGTCTGCCGTGGAGTGTGCTGGGGGGCACCCCCATGCTCCCATGGCTCGGCAACTGGTGCCTTCTGGGTCCGGGGGGGTGGTACCCGGTATCCCCCTGCAGCCAATTTGCCGAGTTGGGGAGGAGGAGGTGCAGGGGGCCCCCCAGCATGCTCCCCAGCAGACCCACAAGTGGACCAGAAGTAGTTCCGGTCCACTTCTAGGTTTGCTGCTGAGCAAGTGGAGAGCCCCCCCACACATTCCTATGGGATGCTCCATGTGCCCTAGCATCGCAGCGTTCACAAGCTGTACTGGTACCTCAAGGTATGTAGAAAAAACGTTTAAAGCTGTGTCTGTGGCTGAATTGCTGATTCTCTGAATCAGTATTGAATCTTCAGATTCGGATTTGGCCAAATTGAATTGGGGACAGTGATCTGAATGAACAAATTGAATCATTGTCCCTGATTCAGGCCAAATCCGAATCGACTAGGGCCCACTTTGCACACCCCTAGTAGTTAGCCATTTTAGTCTAAAGTCAGGCTTTAGAGATGCACTGTATAAGTTGCCTTAATCAGTTGCACAGATAGAACTTGAGGAAATGTGGTAAACCAGTTCCAAACTGGTCTGTCGACCACAGGGTATGTGGTGCTGGCTCCATGTCCTTGTTTCCAGCTGCTCATGGTTGTCCAGGCATTTCACAGGAGCCCTAAATGGGTTTTCTTTAAATCATAACTAATCAAGGAGGAACAACACCACACTATCTCCAGCAGTAGCTTTTTATTCCCTTTTTATGCAGTGACAGGAAACATGTTTAGGAAACAGCCTCTGATGGCACATTGGAAAAAAAAATCTTTCCTGATGTCTTCTGCATTGGTATTTATTTTGATGTGCAGGAAGAATTAGAATCTATAGGTCACTCAGCATTGAGTGAAGAAGTAAGGAAGCAGGAAAAACATTTTTATCAGTGAAATCAGCAGATATGTTTCCAAATGCACTATAAAGACATCCATTTGGACTTAATGAGTGTAATAACTTTTCAGAATAAAACCTTATAAAATCTTTAAAAAGAGAACTTTATAATAATTCACAACCATGTGCATACATGGCTATATATGAATGCAGGTAGTGGCAAGAACCTTTAGATTATATATATTCTGTCCCCTTAAGTAAAAATGTAAGTAGCTTCAGGTATGACACCTGGCCATAGCCCTTCCCCCTCCAGTCTATGGATTTCTTCTTGTGTGGGATGTTTTTATATTCTTGCTCACAGACGTTTATAGGAGCGAAGTCTTTCATGGGGAAGAGTTAAACTGGCTAAAGTACTGGCAAATGTAGGAGGTAAAAGACCACCCCCCTCTAAATTTTTCAGTTGGAATAAATTCAGTTGTTTACTTCTACCAGCAGTACAGGAGGAATTCTGCTGACAGAAGAGACTGTTTTAGCTAATGCCTTCTTTTTTTCCCCCCGGAGTAAGTTAGGTTGGATCCAAAGGGCTGAGGTCTCCAGAGTGTTTTGATGCAGCCATACGTACTGTTACGAATTCCCAACTTAGCCTTGGGCAAATCATTTGGACTGATTTGTTTTCAGTTGATTGCCTAAGAATAAGCATCCAGATTTATCTTTAGGCTTTTAAATGAGAGGTTCCTTTTTAGAGCTAATGAACATCTTGGAAAAATTGGGCCACTTACGTCAGTACCCTTCTGCCTTTTTTCCCAGTCTATTTAAAAAGATGCCTTTGTCATAGGGGTGTTACGGATTGATTAATTAACTTTGGAGCACTTTGAAGACAAGTACTGAAGTGCTTCTTATAGTAACCCACATACCTGCATATTCCACACTTGTGTTTTATTCATCTGTAATGTCGTTCCAAGTCAACAGAAAGTCAGGTCGCATAGTCACCTGACTATGAAAAGTAATTTTACCACCTGGGTACTTAAACTGAGGTCCTCTGTACAATAAGGACTTGCAGTAGCTTTCCTTAGTACCTATACAGCCTAACATTTAATTGGCAATTGCATTAAACATTGGTATTAGAACAGTAATAGTGAGGTTTTAAGTCTATACCTCCATTGACAGGAATGACTGTAAGGTCTATAAGACTAAGTTTTCACTTTTAAAGTGGAATTTTAAATTTTGAAGGGAAAAATATAAAAGCTGGTGGAATATCTTAAATCCTTGGATTTGCTTCCCATCTACCCCCTTCATGAGTGGTGCAGTTGGTGCAAACTCATGTAAGTAAATCTCCTTTTATTTATTTTTTTTTAAGAAGTCCATACACAATTTCCAGTCTGTCCGAGAGATATGAGCATTCATACTTTTGATATAGCCCTCTTTTTTTCAACAGGTATGACAATTCAGCGATCAGAATTACATTCTTGATCAAACTCCTACCATTAACTTGCAACCAACCAATCAGACAATGCCAGCTTTGTGACTCAAACCAGTAAGATCTCTTCCTGCAACTTCAAACCTTCCCATTTTCCCCCAACTTGCATATTGAATGAGCATCAGGAAGTGACTTCCAGTTTGGTAGTCACACCCAAATAGAGTATAAAAATACAGCTAGAAAATGTAGCCAAAAGGGGGCTATTTTATTTATACAACTCCTCAATCAGTAGTTTTAGCCTACTTAGGAAAAGCTCCCACAAGTTTGCCTCTAGAGTGCCTAGGTCTTTCCTCAGCTGTCGGGTCAGTGTGATTCACTCCACTCTTTTTTTTTTTTCCTGAAGAAATACTTAATTCAGAATCGTTTCCACCTTCAGTCTTTTGCTCTGAGAATTACCTCTTATCCCTGCCCTGCTCTGCTAGTCTTGCTGAAATCCAGCAATGAAGTTCACTCAAGTATTTTTTTCTGTTTTGTTTTGTATTTGTTTTTGTTTCTTTTTAAATTCAACCAATTTGAAATTGTGGCTAAACAGGTCTTCTAGAACTGGCCTCTGTTTGCCAGGCTCTTTATTGGATGGCTTTTGCTAGTCCTGTTCCTTTCCACTGAGAAGGGGTTTTACTGAAGCCTGACATGAGTAGAAGCCCTTAATGATCATTGCTGGCATTGTTTCTGTTCAGTTAAAACTGAAAGGCTAATGTAGTTGTTCTCTCCTCTTTCAGGCCAAAGAATGTGGACAGATGCAGAACAAATGGCTCATGATTAACATCCAGAATGTGCAGGACTTTGCATGTCAGTGTCTTAACCGCGATGTCTGGAGCAATGAGGCAGTGAAAAACATTATCCGGGAACATTTTATATTTTGGCAGGTGAGAAGGTTAATGAGATCCTTCCTCTAAGCAGCAAAATTGATTGAAGGCAGTAGTGGAATGAAAAATGGGCTTTTGGAATAAATCTTTGCTAATTAATGGTTTTTAATTAACTGCTAAAAGAAGCTAGCTCCAGAGTTCAGATTACGGGATGATTGCCTGTTAGCACAAAAAGCTAAAAGAGCTGTTTTAAGTGGCTCCAGATCTTTATCGCTGACACTTTGACCTATCTGACCTAAAAATCCACCTATTAAATATTTGGAAAGGAAATTAGACTTGTGCACTTACAAAATGTAAAGTACATTATAAAATAAAGTTGCATATTGTACTTAGAAGCTCTGACACTTTTCCAATGTGATATTCTGTAGGTGTATCATGACAGCGAGGAAGGGCAGAGGTACATACAATTTTATAAACTGTCAGACTTCCCTTACGTCTCCATCCTGGATCCCAGGACAGGTAGGATAAGGCCCAGTCACCTGCAGTACATAAGAGCTACAAGATGGAATGTTTAGGTTTACTGATCCATGACTGTGCTATTTAATATGTATTGAAATGTATATGTTCTCTTATAATATTTAAACCTGTTCACAAACAGCAGCAGTTTCTCTCAGAGGTACTGTGACCCTTAAAGGCATTCTTATTTCAAATCATCTTTAAGTTTTTATCAGGCGTTACAATCTAGATTTCTAAACAAACATTTGACAAAATTGGTACCACCTAGTGTCAAAAATAAGAATTATTTTAAAAGATTATATATTCACTTTTTATGGTATGAAACTAAAAATGTCACGTTATTTGGAAGTGAAACAAAAATCAGTTCACTTTCAATAGTTGTCCTCTTAATTTGCTACTTAAATTTCTCCCTGCTTGAGCAGTAAATTCAGGGTTTTTTCAGTTTCATGATCTTAGTTTCCACACTGACATCCAGGAGTCATGTCATAATAGCATGCTAATTGCCATCAGAAGGGTCAGGAATTATAGTCTTAATTTTCAGGCACTGGTGTAGGTTTCACACACTAAGTTTGCTTTTGTCACACTTTGGAATGTTGGACAACATTATTCCCCTTTTTTATAGCTCCTTTTTGAATTCTCCCTGTTTTTAATTTCTCCCCGCCACCCCAATCCCCCATGCATCATTCCTGCTAAATTGATGGCCTGATCCTCAGCTCCAAACTCTGAATTACAGATTTATAAAATGAATGCCAAGACTTCTTGCTGCTTCTGATGCTGAAAGAATCTCTGTGTTACTGAAGTTAAATAGTTGTCCTAACCTTTAAGTAATGAGGTATAAATTTTAGCTATCTTAAGCTCCCTCCAGAGGACATTTATTGCAATTTATTTAAGATTCTTTGTTCATCTAAGTGGGCTGTAACTATCTGAGACTTTTCAAACATTATTTTTCACTTCAGAATTAGAAGACCCACAATTAAAAATTTAGTGCTGGAGTTGATAGGTATCAGACTCTGGTTTTCCTCCTTCCCTTCATTTGTCCTTGAGGCCCATTACATGCAAGCTTTAGTAAGAATTTTTTAAATTCTAAAATAATCCTCTATAAATCCATAATTGCCTCTTTTTGCCACATCATTAAAGAGAACCATTATGACACTAAGAAAATTTTGTGTTTTAAAATTTTAGTCCTGGAGGCTAAACCATAATTTGAGGGCCCCTTCATTAAGTGATGTTCCATATTACTTTGTATTCTAATAGGCCAGAAATTAGTGGAGTGGCATCAACTGGATGTATCTTCTTTCTTGGACCAAGTGACTGGGTTCCTGGGCGAGCATGGACAACTGGATGGACATTCCACCAGCCCTCCCCAAAAATGTTCTCGCTCTGTAAGTTATAAGACCTTTGTGGGGTTGTAGAAAGAGGAGAAATTGGCATGTGCCTGGTTACATCACTGAATGGGACATCAGTACAAATTGACTTCTGAATTAACTGCTGAAAACACAGCAGCTGCAGAAATGATGCATCAGAAAATGTACTTTCTCACCTTTTTGACACGTACTTTTTTTTTCAATAATTTATGCTCTGCAGTATTCATTAATGAAATAGGCATAGAAATCTGAGCTCTATGTTGTGAAAACTGTCCTGAATATAGTAGTGAGAGGCTTTTGTTCTTGGATATAAATTACAAAGCATCAAGGTCAGCAAGAATCTTCTGTATTTCTGTCTCAGTATTGGAGAGTTTAAATGCTTATGCTCCTGCTGATTGAATTTGCAGCTTTCATTGGTATATAGCCTAAACACACACTTTCAAGTAGAAAGTACAGACTGGTGGGGTTGGATTCTTGGAAGGATTGGCCAAAAAAAAAAAGTGGGGGGGTAGTCTTTCCTATTGCCTTGACACTTTGTACTCTTTTCTAGAGTGCAGTGATCCTAAGACAACTGCTTTTAATATTTTTCTTGATTTGAACATCATGCAACACATGTTAGGAGCTGCTGGGCATTTCTGTACTGGAGATGAATCTAAGAAATATGTAGAATGCCTAATTTCATACTTAGATTCACTCATCTAAATTGAATAGATGTGGTGCTCCCCCAAGTACAGGTCTCACCATTTTTCTTTCCAAGTAGTGAAGCTCTGTTATTCTTATTAAGCAGTAATGGTTTCTTTTTAATCGTAGCCAAAATCTGGATTTCTTGGGTTTCAAGAGCTTTTTACAAGTAATTAGACAAAAAAAATAAAAACCAAAGCATCTCTCTCTCTTATGCAATAGTTTTGTATTTTTTTTTCATTTTTTTCCTTTGTTCATAGGTTAATTTACATCAAACTTGTAAATTAATACAGTAGAGCCAATCATCTAGAAGGTGCTTTTTTAATCTGGAAAGTCAGGTAGAATTAACAAATTCATTAGCCCACAGTTGGGTTTTGTGTGTTGGCAAGACAACTGTGCATTGTTTGTTAGTGCTTTGAAATTTTAAAGCATTACATGGTACCATATTTCTTGTAGTTTTTTTAGTATACTGCAGTTGCCACGTGGAAATAAAGATCTGCCAATTGGTAGTGAATGGGTGATCCACCAGTTGAAAATGTTTGTGGATTACCAGAACCAGACCATAACACAATTTCAGCATTGTGCCAGTGTATATAAGAGAGGAAATCTTGCTTTTGGAGCAGAATGTTTCTCTAAAGAGAGAAATATTAAGTGCTGAATATTGTAACTGACCTTCCGCTTCATTTAATTTTTAGACTTCTGTTAAATGTCACCCCTGAATCCTTTGTTAAAGTCCCCTTGTTTCTGGGTATGTGCTGCTGGAAATATTTGCTGAGTCAGGGTTGTTTGTTTTTGTATTATGGTGGTGTTGGACAGGAGAGCCTCATTGATGCTAGTGAGGACAGCCAGCTGGAAGCTGCCATCCGGGCCTCCCTGCAGGAGACGCATTTTGATTCCTCCCAGGGCAAACAAGAAAACCGATCAGATGAGGAATCTGAATCTGAGCTTTTCTCAGGAAGCGAGGAGTTTATTTCTGTTTGTGGCTCGGAGGAGGAGGAGGAGTCAGAGAATCCTGCCAAGTCTAGGAAGTCTCCCCACAAGGACCTGGGATACAAAAAAGAAGAGAGCCGGAGGCCCCAGCCTGAGCTTCCTGCAAGGACTGATCCTGGGACAACATCAAACCACAGAGTTTTGCCCTGCCTCGATGCTGGGATCGTGGAGGAGTCAGGTGACAAGCCAGAAAGTGCTGTAGAGGGACTAGATGTGAATGGTGAGTTTTGCCATTTTTTGATGGTGATACAAAAGGCTTTACATTTTCTGACAGTCCTGTTTTTTAAAACTAACCTTTCTTTCCATAGTTATCTCTTCTTGAAGTCACCCATTTGAATAGAGCTTTCCACCCTCAGCAGCGTTTTTCACAACCCCCTGAGTAATTGTTGGTCTGTGGAATGGTTGTTGTTGGGGAAACTTGCCATGATGCAGTATAGATGTGTACAGTGAGGGTTCTACCAGGGGGTCTGCTAAGTCATGATGGTACAGGCCCAGCTTTGTTTCCACATGGCTTGTTGACGTTGGATCTATGCTAGAGCAGACATGCAAATTTCTCTAGGCCAAAACAGGTTTCCTTCACACACAGGCAGTAGTGTAGCACATCACTAAGACAAACGTGTAAATGAAAAGTATGATAGAGAGGAATGGCTTTTCCATAGGACTGCAAGGGTGGGAGGGGGCACTATTTTTAATTTTTGTTGTCAAACTCCCCATCTTTGTGATTTTTTTTCTTTTTAATGAGTAATGGAAAGTCATCTTCATGGCTTACAAGGATCAAACAGAAAAAGCTTTGAAAGTCACCTTTTAAGACCTTTGTATGTATTCATCCCCAATTGCTAACCCTGCTGTGTTCTACAGGGAAGTAGACTATTTAAACCCATAGGAGCTAAATTTGCCCTGTTAACTTGCAGTAATTTCCTTTATGCTAGGACCAAAGGCACATCTGATGCTAAGGTATCCAGATGGAAAGAGGGAACAAATTTCATTGCCTGAACAAGCTAAACTTCTGGTGAGTAGAAATAACTGGTGATGCTTGGTTGTGTAGAGAGAGCTTTTCTGTTGTGGCGCTAGGAAATTAAGTGCAACTGAATGTGATGGTGGTTGGCATATCCAGGGAATAGATTGTGTTATGAACTTCTACTGTTTTTCTCCTTCTATTGTTGTCTTCCCACATACAGACCTCCTATGACAAAGCTGCCTTCTGCCCTGGTAAAATAATTCTTTCAAAATGCCTTTCTCCTTATCTTAAAGCACTTCAAAAACATTCTCATCTTGTTCCTGTGTGGTAGATTTTCTCTTTAACAAGAAACTGAATCAGAAAAAAATTACTTGCCCAAGGTCAGGGAGCTAGGTTTAGATGGGAATAACAGTGTAGAACTCCTGATTCCTGGGTCTTTCTCCATTTTTCTTTTTAATGCCATATTTACATAGCTTCTCTCTGGATGTAGGTAATAGTTCACACTTTGGAGGAGGTTCTTGCAAAAGGAAAGTTTTTGCTGCAACATCAGTTAACTATTCTCAATTTCAGAGCCTGTCTGAACTGTTTCTTATGCATTTACTGTATTCATGAGGTTATAGTATGGCAGAGTTAACTGCCGAGAAGTCTTAACTGCACTAAAAGCTTCATTATATCACTAATGATTGTGACTACTCCTAAGATAAGGGACAGCCAGCATTGGTTTTGTGAACTGAATAGCTATAGGAGCCTCTCCTGGAGCTTTCTTTTTATGTCCTCTGTTCCAGTACAAATCTTCAGTAAGGGTTTGCTCAAATTTAAGATGATTGTTTGTCATATTTTCTTCAGTTAGATGATGAATAAGTGTCTAGATGTGACATACTAGATGTTATCTCTGCCTTAAGTTCAAATTTTGGTTTAGATTTTAAGGAGTAGTTTTTCCTTGCCATAGTTGTACCTTTTAGCTCCATGAGGAAAAGCTCCACAAGAAATTTTGGCAGTGTTGGCAGTAGGGTCTGAGCATTCCTGCTCTAGAACAAAGCCTGCCATGTCATCTGCCGTGCGGGGCTCCCCATGGGTTTGTCAGAAGCCCTGTGGACTGTAGCCCGGTGTGCTATATTGGGTGCACAGGGTGGCCCAGGGGCCAGGCAGGAGCAGCTCAAGGCCCCTGGAGTCTGTGGATTAGCCCCTTGTCAGTCGTGTGGCCCACAAAGCCAAAACTGAGAGCACCACTGTTTTAGAGGCCTAGGATTTTAATACCACTGTTGAAAATCTAGGCTGAGGAGCACTAACAAGACTGTTGAACTAGTTTTACTTTACACATCGACATTTCTCCAGTAGTGTCCCCCAGGGATCAGTGCTTGGACCCATGCTCTTTAACATATTTATTAATGACTCAGATGTGGGGGTGGAAAGCTCAGTGATTAAGTTTGCTGATGATACTAAGCTGTGGGGAAATGCGGGCACATCAGAGGAATAGGGTAAGAATCTAGGATGACCTTGACAGACTGGTTTTATGGGCGGAAAACAATAAGATGAGGCTTAACAGGCAGAAGTGCAGGGTTCTTCATCTGGGTAGGAAGAACCTTCACCTTGACTACAGGATGGGTGGTGGTCCCCACTGGCTGGCATAGAAGCTGTGCCTCGGGGCTGTGCTTCTGGTGCATGGGGGCTGTGCTCGGGGCAGGCAGCGGCGGCACTGGGAGAGGGCTGTGGGGGGGCTGCAGTCTCCCTAAACTTTGCCATAGTCCTCTCCCAGCACCACTGCCCGCCCCAAGCTCAGCCCCCACATGCCAGGAAGAGCCTGGCGCAGCCCCAGCCCACAGCTGCAGCCCATCCTGCCCCCACACAGATCCAGGGGTACATGCCCCCCCGCCAAGCCCCACATCCACATCCCTTATTGTGCCAGTATTTG